>NC_031951.1:7440922-7740248 GCF_000303195.2 Fusarium pseudograminearum CS3096
AATCATTCAGGGAGTGTACTGTACGAGTAATGGACTCGCAGCAAAGTAACCGAGTATTCCCAGATACCTGGCGTATTACTGGTAGTTGATGTGTTGTATATGGAGTATTCGATTCCTAATCTTCAAACGTTACGAGTTAGAACCTCCTGGTTATAGCCACAGCCGACAAGTTTCGTTCAGGCAGGGCCACTGTGAGTTGCTGATCCTTGACTACGGCCGGCAAGCAGATTGCTTGGCTTGAAAAACTCTATTCCCGGTCATATTCTTATCATTGCTTTATTTATTAACTAACATATCCTCCCCAATCAGTATATCAATAATTATACAAACCGACACACTTCGAAGAACAGCAAGACATTTGCTTATTTACACAACATGTCGAAAAACGAAGCGGACATCCTCGAGAAACAAGCTATGGACAAGACTGCTGACAGTCTGAATGACGCACCCCTTGCCAACGAAGATGCTCAGCGTCTTGCACAGCTTGGACATGAGCAAGAACTTCGAAGACAATATTCTCTGGTCTCTTTGGGTGCACTTTGCCTTTGTCTCGGAGCCACTTGGGAAGCTCTATCAACTGTTGTCGTTACTGCTTTGGTCAATGGCGGTGCGCCCTGTGTTTTCTACAACTAGTATGTCCTCTCCCTACCTCTCTGGTATGCTTGTACTTACAAACCATCTAGTATTCTGTCAGCCATCTTCTCTATATGCACTGCTGCTTCCCTTGGAGAGATTGCTTCTATCTATCCCACTGCAGGAGGCACGTCCCTATTCTCTCCGACTTTATGCTCACTACTAACTCGGCTATCAGGACAGTACCACTGGGTAGCAGCCATGGCCCCTTCCTCGATATGCTCCTCTGCTTCCTTCATGACTGGCTGGATCAGCATAGGTGGCCAGATAGTCTTGACAGCTTCCGCAGCATTCGCAGCCGGTCTGGAATCGCAATCCCTTATCATCGTCAACGATTCGTCATATGTACCAGAGCGATGGCAGGGCCTTTTGTTCTACTGGGCTGTCTTGGTATACGCTCTCATACTCAACATCTGGGGCCAGCGAGCTCTTCCCTGGCATAACCACGTGTCTGGTAAGTGTCCCAACACTTGGATGTAACATCGGTACTAATAATTTGATCAGGAATTATTCACGTCGGTGGCTTTGTCATTGTTGTCATCGTCCTAGGTGTAATGGCGCCCAAGAATACTTCTTCTTTTGTCTTTAAAGAAGTGACCAACCAGAGTGGCTGGGCAGACGATGGCGTCTCATGGCTAGTTGGCCTTTTGAGTTCTGTGTATCCCTTCCTCGGGTATGTTTAAACCTCCGCGTAGCTCGGAATTCCCGAACTGACCCTGTCCAGATACGACGCTGCCTGTCATCTTGCAGAAGAAATGCCCCACGCAAGCCGCAACGTCCCAATCGCCATGATAGGCAGCGTCGGCATTAACGGTTTCCTTGGCCTGGTATACGTAATTATCCTACTTTATTCCGCCGGCCCTCTCGAGACCCTTGTCAAGACCCCCACGGGATACCCCTTCATGCAAATTTTCCTTGACGCGACAAAGAGCCCCGTCGGCACTACCCTTTTATCCCTGCTGATCATTCTCGTCGCGGCGGCTGCTACCGTTGCAGGTACTACCTCAACGTCGCGAACGCTGTGGGCCTTTGCACGCGATAGGTCTACGCCGTGGGACAAACAACTGAGCAAGGTTAACAAGCGCCACGAAGTCCCTGTCTATGCAGTTGTTGTGACTGTTGTGCTGCAAATGTTGCTCGGGTTCATTTATCTTGGCAACACGACTGCCTTCAATGCCTTTTTGTCCATGGCCATCATCGGGATGTATACCAGTTATGCACTCCCCATCATCGCTATGTTGTTTTACAGGAAGCATCTGCAGTCTACCAATGCCTTTGGTCCGTTTAGACTTGGACGTGTTGCAGGTCCCCTGCTCAACATCATTAGCTTGATTTGGATCACAGTTGTTGTGATCTTCAGTGCCTTCCCTTCCGTCATGCCTGTTACAGCACAGAACATGAACTACTCGGTTGTTGTCATGGCTTTTTGGGTTCTTGTGGGAGCATTGTACTATGGTATCTGGGGAAAGAAGAAGTACCAGGTGCCCAATGTCGACATGGCTGTCCTCGATGGCGCTCGGGATTCAGGAAATTAAGATTGCTATTATTAACTATAAATATCCATTACTTGTTTATGCTCAAATACCAATCGCTATGTCAAATATTTATGCTGTGCTGCCTTACATCATGCTGTTGAATCTCGTCATATCTCCATCCAGCCCAAGTCCAGATTGTCCATCTAATGCTCCATGTGTCAAGGGACCCTTGAGTAGATTTTCTTCCTCAAAAGCACTGAACAAATTCAGCAGGTCTGTCTCCAGGCCGAATCCGTCGGATGTCAGATCACCCAGATCAAGACTGCCCGCTGGAACTTCCCTCAGCCGATGTTCAGCATCCCTCTGCACACCAGCATTCGCTTCGTTATCGAGAGTTCTCGTCACAACTGCATTTCCACTTGATGTGACAGAAGTTTCCAACGACAAGGCGCGGTTTATCGTTCCTCGGATTGACCTCCAAAGTCTTCGACTCACGTGTCCCTGCTGCGAGATATTCTCCAGCAATTTGACAGCATCTCGAAAGTCTTGCCTGCAGCGATTTGCAAATAAATCTGGTGCATTACAGACTGCCAGCAAGATAGATGCCAAAGCAGTCGTGAGGAAATAGTTGAAAGTCGGTTTTTGACGAGCATATATGTCGCTTGTTTCATTCAAGTGCACCAGGACTTGGATGGTATCCTGTGCGAGGCTGACGACAAGCTGTGCACCCTGGATATCGGCTCGTAGATTGGCTGTACTCATGACATGGTGCCGCAAAACAAGGCTTCTTATATGGTTCCCTCTTAAATAGAGGAGAGTTCGTAAACGCTGTAATGCTCGGGGCTGGGGCTGTGGTGCTTGAGAAAGACGTGGGAAGACAAGTTGTAGGTCATGAGGTATAGAGTGCATCCATTTTTGAGTGAGGAAGTCAAAAAGGTCGACTTTGTCTTTTGGGACGGAGAGAGGTGATGAGTCGAGGGGGAGTTCTTCCCAGACTTTGGAACAGAGTCGAGCGTAGGAAACCATGCATAAGAGATATGGATGATGAGTCTGACCTGCGTATTAGCATATCATAGCATCCATAAGTTAATGCCATATAGGAATCACATACCGGCTCTGGCAACTGGGGATCAATGTCGCGATCCGATATCCCAAAGGATAGACTCGTTCCATAACTCCACCTGCGGTCGAGAATGTAAACGCACCAAAAACATCGCAAAGCCAAATCCCTTTCCCGAGGGTCTTTGAAGTTCTCCATAAGTGAGGCTCGGCGATGGAGGCCGATTTCATTTGTTTCTCTTCCTGCAATTCCAATGGCTCTCCAGGCGAGAAGTTCTTCTCCGCAGTAAAACCAGTAAATGCTCTGACAAATATTAGTCAAGGACATACTAGGAGTAAAACAATTACCAGCATGATCATCAGTTGGAGCTCTAAAATATCGATAAATGCTTCGCCTGAAACACTGCATATCACAGGCTCAACTTCGTCTATGAGTCTTTTGCTAAGGTTGTTCTGTCCATGGGCTTCAACTGCGAGAGCGGTAGCGACAACTAATTTGACGGCTTGTATCTCCTTGAGCGTGTTCTCCTCGGGAGACTCAAGGACGGACGTGACAGTTCGAGAAAGGTCGTCTACTTCCAGAAATGGGTATACTGTCACAACTTCTTCACGATACAGTTCGAGAAGTCGCTGTATCTCTACTGCACCTAGACTCGGAAGAACATCGATGTCTCTCGGAGGCAGGGATCTACGCTCACTTCTAACATCTGGAATCGATTCTGATGGGGAAGCTGATAAGCTTGTAGCTGTGCTAGGACGCCGGTCAATACCCATGCCCGAGAGAGAATTTTCGGCGATTTGGAAGCTGTAAGCGGATCTCATCGGACCGACAAACTGCGGTTCTCTTGGTTCATTTCTAACGTTTCGAAGTTCTTGTCTGTATGTTGATCCGTTGCCGTGAGAGACAGATGTTGTGGTGGATGGGTCTGTGAGCTGGGGAAGACGCTGGGACACATCTTGTAAGGCTGTTGTCAAGACACTAACTTGGTTCTGAAGCGCTGCGACCTGTTGATTCAAGGATGCTATATCTGATCTATCGGTTTCATTAGCATGGCAGCTTTTGGGAGCAACGAAGAAATGGGTCAACAAACTGCGGCTCCAGAGTTGAACGTCTTGTCGACTGCTCATTATTTTCGTTCGACGGAAGAGCAGTGACAGGAATAGCAAAGACGCACTCCCCATGGTTCGCAGCGCATCTCCTACAAACGTGTTCCCCCTCGTCTCTAATACATTTGAGCTTTCGTTTTTTGCAAGTATCGCTATCAGTGTCAGTTGATGCGTTGTTCAATTGATCAAAAATGCGTACCAAGCTATGGGCGCGTATTTGGCGCGTTTGGTTCGGCGGTTAGACGACGGTGATGATTCTGCAGTTGATCGTTTTTCCATTGTTGAATATGGGCAACGGCCACGAGAGGTTGTCTGAGTGGTGATGGATGGATGGAGTTCAGTGTAATTATGTGTAATAGGAAAGGTGAAAAGAGTGGTTAATAAAAAAAACAGGCGGGCCTTTCTGTGGTCCCTGGCACCTTCGGGTATCTCGGGTAAGTCACTCGCTATTCCCAATGCGAAATAACTCTCGCTGAGATAGTGCTTCTTAGATTGTTATCAATGTTGCATTGGATAATGCCAGATAACAAGGATAGACGTTTATTCTGTGTATCCAAGCCTGACTAATGTTAATCATGGCAAGTTACAGGGAATCTCTCGACGCTGTGAAAACTCAAGATCGGCACTCGTACTTCTGAATCTATTATAGATTGTATGTCTTGTATAGGTTGTAGCAGGATAAGCTCCTGGAATATCCTACAAGGTCCCCAGTCTGCTATTATGTAAATAAAGTTGGATTTGATGAAACACACTGACATGGGTCGTTGTCTCATCACCCACGTCATGTTACAACCTACGAAATCTCACAGGACCGGGAGCTCTCGCCAAGCAAATCCACTTATAATCCAGAATCAGTTCATCAGGTCCTAATTTTAACTGCTTAATAGTTACTACTAGTAAGAAATATAAAGCATATCTACTTTGGGATGGAATCGATGTTAAGTTCATGTTATTATGTGTTGTTGCTGGGCAGTCGTGAAACTTAGTAGTAATTGCGATAAGGGTACCTGTGTATCTAATATGATTTATGCTTTCTAGCCTCGAACTTGTGTATACTCATTAACGCAGCAGCAGTTTGAGGTAAATGTGTTGGTAGACCATGTTTCGAGATTCCTAAGGCATCCCGCCACTCGCTTTGTTTCTTACGCAAATTGCAAGGCTAAAAAAGGCTGAGCGACAAAGCTACAGCCTACTAGCTTGGCCAATAGGCGCAGTCATGGATATACCATCGACGTCCAAAAATAATCATCCCCGCCACGTTGTTTCTTTCAACTGCATCATCAGCACTCTCGAGACGTATCGCCTTCTTCTGCCTCAACTCGTCCGCCAGTACCAAGTCTAGGATATCTACACTTGAGTACCTTTCCAGACACTCACAATCAAGGCCTCGACAGCCAAATAGCACCCGACACCATGCTTGAGAGATTTGACACTTGGTCTCCCGGTCGCGTCCTTTGGGAATGTTGTCTTGATGAAAAGTCTCACGAACCTGTTATGGCTTCCCTCGTACTTGATAGGCCGGCCCATCGAAATGAAAACAGGACCCTAGACTTCATTCAACACATTTGGGCCGACGACATGATCGGAGGAGCGATCGCAAACAAAGCCTTGTATCGCGGTGAATCTCAGTTGCAAGGACCACCAATGCACCGCGACGAGCTATGTTATGAAAACAGGATGCTGATAGCATTTGGATTCCTGGTTCAAACGGATTGTCAAGTGATGGGTCCTCCCGATGGATTTCTGCCGTTTTCCATTCTATTCCACTTGAATTATTATTGCCTTGGTTCGGTAGTCGACTGCCCGAACACGCGTCGTTCCTTTGCGATGATGGTTCTTGTCGGTTCCGATATTGTTATCACAGAGCACCTGGGACGTCTTTTTCAGACGGGGAATACAGGCGGGAGAGGCAACGGCGTGCTACTAATAGCACTGCATGATGCATTTCCCACACTTGGGGTGCTATGCGAAACGAACGCATTCATACTATATTGGAAATCGGTCAGCGATCATGGTGTTGGACTCTGCTTGTTCCTGTGTACCCAACACATCGTTCATGCAACAACGCTGCGAATTGGTGACATTTCAAAAATAAGGATCTTGATGACTGTTGGGATTCAAACCTCGACACAACTATGGAGGAAGCAGGCATTTAATATAGAGTACGAAGGACTTACCAATAACGTTATTATCACGTTGGCGGCACTAAGAGTTGAAAGGAGTTCTGACGTCAAACAAAATCTGTTTCCTCGGTTTTCTCTTTCTCCATTGCCCTGGTATCAGGAAAATGCATTTGCGTCCTTGGTTCTCGACTGGACAGGCAACTCAAGTTGCCAGGTTCGGTGGTCCTATTATGGAATAACCGACGACTTCTACGAAGGACAAGGCTGTGAAGAGGGGGCCAAGAAAGTGGGAAGTAGCTCAGTACAGGGAGGAAAGAATCATAGTGGAAGCAGCCAACAACTTCAACGACCATCAACTTGGCCATATCGGTCCAGTCAGAAAAGGAAACGATCATCCTACTCAGAAGGACGCGGGGAGGGTAATGATGATAGCGGATCAAACGAGGGAAATCCCCATAGAAAGAGACGTCCTGAGGGCGAGAAAGATACGAGATTTGCTTGCCCCTTCTTCAAGCACAATCCTACCAAGTTCATTGATGAACGGTCGTGTTGTGGACCAGGATGGACCAACGTTCAACGGGTCAAGTAAGAGAAACCCACGTCCAACTCACATATATTGCTGTCACACTAACTTTTGTTGAATTATAGAGAGCATATATTTCGGAAGCACGGCCCTCCAGAGTTCCAATGTTCGAGATGCTTTGCCGATTTTGAGAGTCATTCCCGACTAGAAGAACACAGACGGAGCAAAGTGGCATGCGAAGTTCGAGATAGGCCGTCATCTCCACCCCACGTTGATGAAGGGACGATGCAGTTGTTAAAACAGCGAAAGAAATCTACAAATCCCCTGACGGAGATAGATAAATGGTATACTGTGTATAAGATCATCTTTCCCCAAGAAACTGAAGTCCCGAGTCCATGTGAGTTGCCGCTTTCCTGGAACAGGTCATTGACGAGTCGACTAACACTGCATTAGACTACGAACTGAATGAGAAAGGACTCACGAGTCCGTCAGAAGCTACTGCAAAAGAAATGTTTCTTGAGAATCTGAAAGAAACTCTGCCTCTGGAGACCTTAACGAACACGGGTTTGGTAGATCTCATAATGAGCGGGGCCATGTCTGCTTTCAAAAAGACATTTTCAGCTTTAAACGACCAAGAGAAAACCACGTCATCCCATGATATGAGACAAACAACAGCTGCTGGTGTAGAATCATGGCGAAATGATGCTGGGCCGTATCGTGCGCAAGATATCTCTCTAAACCTTGACAGGGATAAAACCCCCTACTCATGGGAACCCTCTATCAACCCTGATCATGCAATGATTCCATATCATGGTTCAAGATACATGTACAATTTTGGAGGAACTAATACCATCGGACCTTGGAATCCAGAAAATATAGTCACTCTACGCACAACCAAGAGCTCTAATGCCGAGGCCGCCCCAGAGGAGATGACCGGTCAAGAGCACTTAATCGTTCATCAATCTAACCAAACTGCCTCCAGTTTGAGTGGGACAACGCAATATTCTACAGTGTGTCCTTCGTGCGGGTTTATATGCATGAGCGAATCGTCAAGGGAGACGGTTCCAGCTGACGTGATTAACGATGAATGGGATATTCACAATCACTTGACTGATTGCAATCAGCGCAGTAAAGGTGAAGACATGGCCTTGAAAGCACCACTCTTGGGTTTTGCAGAAGAAGATTTCGAGAGCCAATGGCAGTGGCAGTGCAGAGAGTAGCAATACCCGCAGATAGTGCATCTTTGTAAGTTAGGATAGTTCATATGAAAAGTGTCTATACTATATCACGAAGACTATTATGCGTGGTGATCTTGAAGCGACATCTTAATATAGTTCTATGTACAAATGTCTAGTCATGCTGAGCAAAGTGATCATCCCATACCGTGTCCAGGAAGTTCATATGCTCCTGCCCATCGTGTTCCGTCTCATCAAATACCCAGTCATCAATTGATAGCTCATCTGGATCCAGTCTATTTTCATGGGCAGGGGCATCGTCTGCAGCAGGTGTTGGAAGCTGAAGCGGACCTTCGTCTGCCACAAATGCGGGAGTGCTTGGGTGGTCGTCAACAATGGCTGTTTGAGCCACAATATGACCGGCAGGGCGTGAACCGGTTCTACTTAGGGTGTCGTGGAAGACTGGCAGGTATCTGAGAAAGGTAAGTGCATTCTTGGTCGCTTCCTCTTGTGTTGTGTTGCCATGATCCGCAAAGTTGAGCACCAGAATCTTCATGAAATCCTCGGACGGATCGCGCGCAACCGCCAGAGCCTGACTGATAGTCGGGAGATATGGTGCTGGTGCGCGTACAGCATCAGGATGGGCGAGTCGATACATCTTGGTCCACGATACATGATATAGTACACCTTTCTTGTCTAGGTCAAGTATGTGTTTGATATGATCGGCAGGGAAGTGCATGGAAATTTCGCAGTTACTTTTGCAGTTGCAGACATGCCTTATCTTCAAGTGACGACTGTTGTATTGTTATTTTGGTAAGCGAATGCGATAATGTGATATCGATCACGCCTACCGAAAGTGTTTCCAGTCAGGCTCTCCCGTACGGCATGTCCCAGCGTCAGAAGGAGGATCCGCGTAAGATTCAAAGAATATGCAGGCGAAACGAGGGGGGGTCACTGTTTCTAACGAAGCACTCATATTGTTAAGCTGGGGCAATAGTTTAGTGGCTTGGTGCTGCTGCTGCTGATGCTGCTGCCATTTCGTACGTGTAATAGTTATTGTCAATGCCTTTGTTGGAAAAAACAAAAGGCTTTGTTAAATAAATAACAACATAATTACAATAAAGCCAGGAGAAATCACAATTCCACCTCCCTATACATGCATGCATCTGGCGGTCGGACCCCTTGAGACTTCTCAAAGTCAACACACGCGATGACGTCCGATTGGACTCGAATCCGTCTGTTGGGGGGGATTCCTACTGGAACAATTGGTCGGGTGGTGAGAAAACAAAGCTCCTAGTCGTGGTTGTCTTAGCTTCGACGGGTCTCGGCCCAGTAGGAATGCAGTATTATTTAGGAACTGGTTGAGAGCTGGTTGAAACACCGCCAGAACTGGGTTGAAAATAGCAGCATGCGTAGTCTGGTTACCCCTCACCTACAAGTCTGGATGACACTAGGGCTGAGGGTGGTGGGAAAGGTCAAGATGGACTTTTTCCACTTGTCCAGGCCCAATGAGCCGTCGTCCAGGTTGGACCTATCGCGACTGCAGTATTCTTCCATGTTGGCATGACGCTATTGATGGTTGTCAGACTGCTGGTGGCATTGATCGTGGTAGATGTGTGCCATGTTGGATAAGTTAGAACAAACAAAGTCAAGAGAGAGCAAACGACGTCTTGTCCATATACCAAACTTATCACTATACTCCCGGGAACGAAACGACGGGTGAAAGCAAAGACGACGGGTAGCAGGATAAACAAGGTACGATCGTCAATAGTGGCTTGGCACAGGGCGGGGGAAGCTCGAGGGGGGAACTGATGGCTGAGATAAAATAGCAATGACGACCAAAACAGCAGCAGAGGCTGACAAGCCCACGATGCTTCAACGATATCTGTTCAACGATGGCCAGTCTCGTGCACAGGGACGCTTGGCTTCAGCGATACCAGCTCCTGCAGTTGCAGACAAGACGGCAGAGATGAGGAGGCACTTGGAGTCGCTGGGACATGGACCTAAAGCAACAAACGAAGAACAACAGAGTAACAAGATGATTCGGGAACTGGAAAGCTTAGAACGTGGCAACTAGAATAGCAGAACCATGTCCATAATACTGGTATTCTGTTCAAGTCTTCGAGGCTGGGTATATTGTTTCGGTCGAGGATCGAGGGAAGGCGTTCGGGAATCGAGAGGTTTTGGCAAAATGGTCGGAACAAAAAGGGACTGGAAATGAGAGCAACGCTGCAAAATCAAGCATCAAGTTCGAGAATGGACAATCTAGGGACAGCTCATGTTTTAATAAAGTCAGGATCTATTTTCTATTCACTACGTCTATACAGAGGCATATCACTCAGAGCTTTAACGCATTTGCGTCTCGACGCAAATGCGTTGAGAGCTGGAGACTGACTGACTGCGCTCACCCAACGACGGTGCTGTCCCAGTCTCACTCAACACAGCACCTCCACTGTTATTGCGTTCCATCAGGCTCTTAGATCAAGTTTCAGCGAATCACCTTGTCTTGTATTGGTGGAGATAATGAATGCCCCGTCCATGGCTTGTTCTAACCGCCATGTAGACTGGGTGCTCTGTGCAGAATAGGTACATCCAACCCATGTAGCAGATCAGATGACATCAGCAACTGCAGCCAATGATTAGACTGTTTTCAAGCCTGTCCCCAATCGGGCTAAGACGCGATTGTCCTGAATGAATGCAAGCTGAATCGACTTGAACACAACTTGTCAAACCTTGAAGATCAGCAACATGTGATAACTCCTGTGCAAACACCATCTACCATGTTACAGTATCGGTTATCGGTACTCCAGTGAAGCTTACAATTCTACTACAAAAACGAAGGTTCGATTAGTTCTGACACACTAGATATATGTGATAGCGCGACCGGAGTGCGAACATTTGTCAGGTCCTAATCCTTTCTTTTGTTCTCTCATTGCTGAGATCTTCGTCAAACAATGCCAAAGTCGCGAGAATGACACTAAGAAAGGGTGAAAAAGTGGTTCAACTTAAAAACAGGCGATCCCCTGCACTTTTGCAAGTCTCGGCCAAGTGCATCCAAGATAAGCACTCACTAGACCCGAAATGACCCTTGCTAGGACACTATGACAGACTTGTCGGGTTGTATCAAATAGGCTCCAGAAATCTTTCCGACTTGTGATGGCCACGTTAATAACCAAGCGAAATATAGAGGGCGCTCGCTCATGATCATTCGAGCAGTTTTGAGGGATAGATAGTATGGATGAATGATGAAGCCAACGAATGAATATTGTTTCTGCCAAAGGTGTCCTTGCTCTCGGGAACGGAAAAGAGTATGGCCGAATAAGCGAGATGAATTCTAGTGTAGACAGTAGGTACGGAGTAACTACTACCTGATAGTTCCACATTTCTTCGTCTTCATCAACATCAACGCGACTTGAATAATGGCCGAAGATGATGATTATAAGCACCTTGGGGCCTATCCCCAGTGTGGAATCTGCGCAGACATGATATTCAAACACGAGAGAGTAGTAGCAAGTATGATCTTACACTTGATGCCCTTTCTATGCCGAGAGTCTTTATTAACATTGCTATGTAGTCTTTGGCGACCATGATTCAACATCTTTCATTGGTTGCACCCATGCACTTTTGATAGTCACATGGGAACTGGCTGGCACACTTCTGCGCCACTGCACCTAACTGTACTTTACACAGCCCAACTCCACGAAGGCGGGGCTATCAGATATGGCTGAAGCGAATTCCAACTTGACGGATTTGACCTCTGTACTTGCACGCGGCCTCACGACACAATGCAATACAAGCAGAGCGCCAGCCAATTTTGAGGCGTCTCTAGAGACTGCTTGTTCGGAGCCTGAAAACAGCATCTCGAGGACGTTTCTTAGAGCAGGGTTCCAGGCTTGGTTTGCTTATTTCCTGGCGTCTGAAGAGGGAAATACGGACGGTCTCGAGCGATTACTCCTCGAGGACCTCGCGAACGTCGCGAGCCACGTTGCGCGCTTAGATTTGCATGAGTCTGTTCGGCAACTGTTCTCTCATCTCTTCCGAGTCTGGCGTGGGAAGAAGCGCCTAGGTAAGTCAACCAAACATGATTTGAGTCTTCATCTAACTTCTATCCTTGTTATTTTACAACGGGATAGGTGCGTTGTCAAAGAGTTGCTTACGTCGAGAGTGCAGGTACGCGTGTGGTGTGTGTGGGATGTGTGCTTGAATGAGACAGAATTGCCCGAGGTGCGGAGTCCCTCAGTTAAAAGTCAGATCATTTCTGCCTGAGCTCTCTGTGTCATCGGAACCCGGCCGCCTGGAGCTAGACGCCCCAAATACCAGGGGACAACTTGTTCAGCCTCAAGCCTAAGCATATCAAGAACATTGAACGTTGTAATACCTTTGTCTTCATTCATATGTTACATAAATTCCAATTATTAAGTTCCATAGCATATTTTTCACAAGGGAGAAAGCAAACATGGCGACCAACAAGTAACATGTTATGTTTCCTTGGACGATTAGTAACATGAAACGTTGGAGCCCAACAACCAATTAGTTATACAGTAACAGAGGCGGGGCTTCCCAGAGGTGGGGCATCGATGCCTCAAATGTAGTTGGTTGTCGTTGGCAAAGGCCAAACGAGAGCTCATCAACGACCAGCTCAGGCACATGATCAGTAGTACTATTACTACAGAGGAGTACATGCCATCTCTTCCAAGCGTACCTGCTGATGAAATATTACTCGGGGTAGGCGAGGCCTGCCTGTGTTCTGCTGTGTTGTGTTGGTCGAGCGTAAATTCTTTATATAGCAGATCACATCATGGTCAACAACACCCACCAATCGTTAGGCTCTGGCGTGAATCCCCCATCGATACAAGCCTCGCACTGACATGGTTCTTCTCTTGTCTCATTCAGCCAAGCTCTTCGGCAAACTATCCCAAGGTCGCCTCAACTTAATAACCCCAGTACTTGCAAGACTCTTGGACCGCCCAACTAGCATACGGTTAACTCCGACGCCTACATAGGGGTCAATACACATTTCTACCAGCTAGCGATGCCAAGTAAGCCGAGTCAATTCTGTGATTTATTTACTTCCTTTTCTGAGAATGGCTGCAGTAGCGTTCACCCTAATGCAACTCATCATGCCATCTCCTACGCTGGAAAGATAAACAGTTCTTGGCATAAACGGTCCCTGCGTATCTAAATTCCTCTCAACCACTGAAATGTAGTTAGTGGCGTCTTGAAAACCAGATGGCTCGCCGATAGTGTTGTCTTGGCAGCCCGGAGATGCTCCCCTAGCTTCAATTATCACAGAAATATTGGACGCTAGTGAAATAGAGTTTCGTTAAGAAACAAGCCACAGGGATGATTGTTGGGTAGCTAGCAGAAATGTTGGTCTCCCATGTCTTGGGGTAAAAGAAATAAGTAGTCTAAGAAGCTTAGTTCACGTAGCAGAAGCTGCCCTACTAATTCTGTCACTTATCCCCCCTGCCGTCAAATTGTCTGATACCCTGGGGCATGTACTAAAATGACCACTCTATCGCCTATCATAAGCTTGGTGATCATCCACTTGAATCGGCTTAATTAGCCTGATCGAGCTTCGGAACAGGCTCAAGATCCTCCTGTCCCAAAAGTTCGTTATCCCCTGACCAGTAGTGCCATCATCCAATGTCAAATCAAGCTATACCATCGTGTCTTGATCCCTCGTGCTTCCAATCTCCACTAGTGGCATCTTGGGGCTCCTTTACTCATCAGCCTAAGACCGAACTGGGCAGTTGTTTCGTAGCGCCACCCGTAAGCATTTGGTCTGGAAATAACGCCTTGTCGGTGCTAACGATTGAGGCTTGCGGCTGCCTTGACTCGACCGATAACCCAACCTTGTCCAATGGGTCCATGCAACCGCTGCAGTAGTGCAGCATATATCAAGTGTTCTGCAAGTTACCGATGGCCTGGGAGACTTTCCATGTTCCTCGTCTTCTTTCGTCCTTCCCTGTGAACCTTTCTAAATTTAGACCTGCGCTTGCAGGCTGTGTCCCTTCACAGCGATGATTTCCAGCACTGCCGTTATGGTACTGATATCCCACATCACCAAAGGGATTTAACCTTGCTAACATGATTTATGTAGGCATTCGAATGGACAATTCTCGTCTTTGCATATTTCCTTGTCGCCTGTCGTGTCTACGTTCGCATGTTCTTACGAGGCGTTGGCTTGCACGCAGCTGACTACTGGTTGATCGTCGGCTTGGTGTCATGCCAAGGCCTCCTCATCTGCGATACCCTGACATTCAGAATGCATGCCATGGATGACTTTGTACTTGCGAATAACAGTATCCCTATCAAGAAGGTTAGAGAAGTGCTTACAATGTAACTGAGTCTCAGTCTAGAAGGCTAACTGATCTTATCTTAGATTCGATTCGCGACGAACTACTTCTTCGACACGGGCATATACTTTCCAAAGTTCAGCATCATCGCCTTTTACTTCAACCTGGTGCCCGTTACAAACCCAACAATGAGACGTGCCCTTTTTGGGTTGACTGGTATAACGGTGGCCTTTGCGCTTATCACCGTCTTTTGTGATACTTTTTGGTGTGGACCTGATCCTTCAGTTAACTGGTAACTTTCACTCGATATGTCACCTCTATCCTGATACTAATTAATCAACAGGGCGGAAGGAGAACAAACATGCACTGTTTTCACTTCGATGACGCTCATGAGGCTGAACTGGGCTTTGAACTTTATAACAGAAGTGCTCAGTATGTTCTTCAATTTCCCATCACGGCGTTTCGTCCTTTCTAATCCTTCGCAACTAGATCTCGTTTTTCCTATTCCGCTATTGCAAGGCCTCATGACCTCAACACGCAAGAAGATCGGACTGGCTGTCGTCTTCGGAATGGGAATGATCACGATCGCTGTCAGTATTGGCAGATTTGTCACAATGCTCCACGTCCACAATGACATTTCCATTTGTAAGTCTCTTCGATTTCTCAACACAAGCAAAACTTTGACTAACAAGTTATTAGATATTTGGGCCACTGCCGAAATTTGTATCTCTGTCATGATCGTCGCCCTAACAGCGCTCCGACCACTCCTTCGAAAGATGACCAACTCGGTGTCTACGAGTAGCGACGACCGCTCCGGCAATCCGTCCAGGAAAACGGGGTTGACACGAAGCTCAGTCTACTGGCCGGGAGGAAACAAGATCCCCCGCAGGCATGTGGTAGAAGTGGGCTCGGAGAGTCTAGCGGGAAGCGAGACAGAGTTGAATACAATGAATAAGGGAATTATGATGACGAAGCAGGTCAGTGTATCGGTTGGCAATGCGGAGTCTGATGTGGGAAGTAGCAGATCACAGATATTCAACTAATTGAAACGGTCTATAGATATATTAATATATGTTAACTAAGACGACGGCCGCTTCCTGTGAGAATCATGCTGTGAAGAATTTCGCAAATCCCCTTATCTAGACTGATGATGTATCAAAGCGTGGGATGGGATATTCGTGATGTGAATAGCAGAACATTCAAGATGATGAGTACGAGTATCCAATGTAAACTGTGAGCGTATACAGGACCAAGGGGATTTATAGGCGATGGGATGTTTGCATATCTCAGATATTAACAAGGACTCACGACATTAATAGATATTACGATGTTAACAACTACTTAGTATTACCTATATAAAGTCATGAATTGGAACATCCTTTACTGACTACTTGCTGACCCTAATCATAACATTAATTCCTAACCAGCTATCTTCATGAAGCTATCGTCGCTCATCCAATGTCCGACACAACGCTGCAAAACCTTGTCTTCCACTCTCTCAGACTTCAGGGTGCTCCTTCAGCCATTGCTCAAATCCAATGGGAGTAATATCCCATCTCTTGCAATCACTTGGATCAGCAACTGCCAAACCCTTCAAAATTGCAAGTGCGTATGCCAAGTCGATATACTTGTTTGCTTCCAAAGGGCTGATAAACTGCCTTGCCTGGGCGAGCATTCCTTCAAGCTCAGGTTGGCCACCGACGGGTTGTTTCTTGACTTCGATATTTCGCACTTTTCCATATAGGTCACCAAGCTCTGGGATCGTGCATCGGAAAGACTCGACGTAATAAACACCGCGCTGTATGATCTCAGGGTCGGCTATCGCTGCAAGTGTATACTTTGCCAAATCGTCGGCACTGATCAAAGACATCTTGTCCTCGCCGGTACCACAGTAAGAAACAGTCTTCGTCTCAGGGTCGATGGCAGGGCGACGGCCATCCTTTTTACAGTTGATAAACATGTATTCTAGAATCGATCCGCAGAATCCGTAAATGGGTTTCAGACCACTCGAGATTTCAGCGAGACGCTTGAAAGATATGTAGGCGTCGTAAGTTTCATGGTCACCCATGTTCAGTTTCGTCCAATCAAAGTTCCACGACGCAGCGTGGAAAACCTGTTATCCAAGTCAGAAATGGTAGATCCATGTCGAGAATTTGGGGGCCGTACCTTGACACCTGCTTTCTCTGCCTCCAACAGAAGAGAAAGCTGACCTGCTCCAACAATGCTTGGCAAAATGGGCAAAGCAGCAATGACGGCATCAACTCCTTGGACAGCTTTACTGTAAGCATTTGTGTCGAAATAATCTCGACAAGTGACGAAAGACTCGAGCTTGGAGGAGATATCTTTGTCGAGTTTGTCAGCATTTCTGCTTAGACCACGGACTGAATGGCCTTGGGCGATGGCTTCCCGGGCCAACGGCTGCCCGACCATTCCGGTTATACCAGCGATGAGGATAAGCATGATTTCGATAAGTGTCAAGTAAGAACCGTTGGCTTGGTGAACTAATTTTGTTTGGCTGGGTAAGAGGGAGATATGGGGGAAAATCTCTTTATATAGTGCACCCTAACTCGCGAAGGTTACTCGATTGGACAGGTGGTCGCAGTCATGCGGCGCAGGATCGCTTGGCTCATTCAGCTATCCATCCAAACTTGATATTTTGCTTTCTTGTATTTGTAGTAAACTGTGTTTGCAAGATCATTATTGGATGGGTTCCTTTCATCCATCGTGTCTTGTTTTCCCCGCTCATGACGATCGAAGATCCACGTGGTTGATCTAAAAGCATACCCACTGGACTAACGCATATCTATATCGGCCTAATACCGAGGTATATTCCGAGAAGCACATTCTATAAGGTGTTGTGTAACTTGGGGTGAGTCGGATGCTTCTCTACGCTTCCGCTATCTCGATATGAGCTATAAGAGGTACTGAGCTCTTGGAAACTTGCCGAGCATATTGAAGTTCCGGTAGCTGTCCTTCAACTGCGATGAGATATTCAATACTTTCATTCCTTCCAATTATGATGACCAGGCGCCTTACACTATTAAAACTGTAGCGTTGTGGGTGAGTGTTTTATCTCCAGGTTGAGGTCGGATCCAGCAACGTCGACTTCCCAACTTCACTACCAAGATCGACTTAGTTATTAACCATGGTCGGATATTCAAGAGTAATGAATCCTGTCTTCTCATATCGATCTCGGGACAGTTGGCCATAATATCAGTCAAATATCTGATTTCTGATCCTTGTAATCGTAGCACTTCTTCCTGCTCTTACGCTCAAGTTTCCTACTGTTGCTTCGTCCGATGTTGCAAGTGCTTCAGTGAACCATTTTATCTTTTCAAAGATCTGAGCACAGGATGCCGCATAAGCTTCGACATTCCCATCAAAATGTAGAGACTACCCTATGGTAGTATAACACGGCAATTCGATAGCCTTTGATTCTATGTCCCGTTCAAATTATCCCGAGGTTACCTGAATGCATCGGATGTTTCTGCTTTCAGCACTTCTAGACGATTAATAAAATGAATTGTGCGCAATTGTTGTTCAATCATATCACATTTGAGCGTTATATTAATCATGGTCGTTCGACACCAAAGAAAATGAAAGTCTGCCACGCAATGAAAATTGATTTAAAATCACCGTACATCTCCATAAGCTCAATTGGCGCAACTCGGTGATGGTGGAAAAACAGTCATTTTTTATTACTAGGCGCCATTTCTATTGTCTAATAGAGTCAATTCGCTGATTGTGTGCTGTCATGTAAATGCAAATGCATGATGCGAAAAATGAAACTCGGTGAAGCATAATGGGGCATGAACCACAGTGGTGCGGGGTTCTAAAGAATAGTGGTATATAAATTGCAGTCGGCAAAGTTCGTAAGATCGTAGGTAGTTGGGATAATAGTGAAGATAATTACATATAGAAAAACACCCGATATCCTGTTCTATAAAGAATCATGTTTCTCTAAGCGTGAGACTTTCTGCGGGTATCATTGTCGACGGTGGTGGGTGTCTTGGGGCCAAAACCAAACATGTCAAGGAACGAGCTCCGCCTATGCTCTTGGGCGCCGGCAGCAGCAGCGTCTTGATCGTATGACTCGCGTCTGCTACCAGCGGGTGACATTTTCTTTCCACCCAGGTAGTCCATGATGGAGCTGCGTCGCTGCTCGAGGGGCTTGGGGGGAGTGCAGACCATGATCTGGAGCTCGAGGTTCTCAATGTCGTTGTCCGTCTCTACCTTTGTGCGGCCGCAGTTGGCGAAGCTGGTGCCGGAGTAGAAGACGTAGCCTGTGAAGGGGCTAGCGAGGGCGACTACTACGGCGCCCTTTTGGCGGGCAACTTGCAGGGTTTGCTTGGAGAGCGTCTTGGCGAAACCTTGGCGAATCCAGTGCGGATGCGTGATGACGGCATGGAGGAAGATGACCTCGGTGTGACGAACGAGGTACTTTTGCTGCGTCTCTGTGATGCCTTGTTGAAGGGCAGAGAGACGTTTTATTGTCTTTGTCTGGTTGTCGTCTGCATCCAGGCCAAAGACTGTGGAATACGAGAATTAGCACTGACAGAGAACAAGGTTTCGAGGTTGTGGGTAAGTACTCCATATCTACAGAGTAGGTAGTGGAGGTGAGATGAGGGGCATGTATGTACCTTGCTCAGCCTGCTCGGCAACGCCCTTTTGCCCATCGGCATTCTGGTGGATGGTTTGGCAGATGGCCAAGGAAACAGGGTCGTGAGTCTTGGGAGCATCAACGACAAAACACAACCAGCTGGCGTTTTCTGGGTCGATGATTCTCTTGAGGACTGTCTCGACGTGATTTGACGCTGTTTCTGAGCGCGTTGAGGGGAAGCAGTACTTGAAGACGGAATCTTCTGACAAGCCCTTGAGGATGATTTCCTTGAGGGCGGGGATGTCCTGCTGGGTAGCAATTCTGACGCCCATTGTGAGAGATGTAGGTATAGTGTTGTGTTGTTGTTGTTTGAGTTGAGATGAGAGAGATGAATGAGTAACTGAGAGTGAATAAGTGATGGTATCTTATTGTATCAGGGCTAGAGAGTCATAATATCGCCTCCCCATCCAGGGCACAAAATATATTGAAGAAAAAAAACAAGAAGTGGGCTTTTTGGTCATGAGCCGACGCCAAGCCAAGCAAAATGAGATCATAGCGAGAGCCAAGAACAGGATTGGCTTCGTCGTAACATTGGATCGTTTCTTTGACCAGAAGTGTCTACAGTAACGCTAAAAGTGAGGCGCTGGCGGCCTCTTGACACACACCAAGTAGGCCAAGCCAGGGGACTAGACCCCCCACAAGAGATCGACTCATTAGCTGCCAAGTCTGCTGATTCCGCCCTAACCGTAGGCCCTGTATCCGTAGTTACTGGTGTTTTTTGTCTCTAGACTCTGGGGGGGTTAGAATTTAAGCTTAACGGCCAAGGTTAAAAATACGATGGACTCTAAATGACCCGATGGCTGATTGTCAGGTTGATATCGTATGAGATTTGAGATCTAAAGATGAACTGATACTGATGAAAATAAATAAATAAATATTATTGTCTCTTCAGTAAGCATCATCTAGATTACTCACTTACGTACAAGGTATCCCCTTTGCCGAGAAACAACAACAGATAATGTGTCGGCATCATTTTCGGAAAAAAGGCTGCAACCTTTTTTATTCTCGTCAACAACATGCATGCGATAAGTTCCTGCTTCCTGTGAAACGTCTGGGGTTACAAATGCTATGTAACCATCGCAAGTCATCTTTTAGATCTGCCAGCACATACAGATAATCCCGCAAATTACCGAGTCATTCTTGTCATGCGTATCCCTCAGAGGGGTTCTGATCGTCCCTCATTACAGGCAACGCTCTGCAATCATGTGATGCTGACAATAACATCATAGCCTATTGATAAAACTTGGTCATGCACAATATTTATACCAGTACACAATTAAGCACCACATATGTGCCTACACCAAGATAACTTCACTCTTTCCCCCGTCCTGGAATATCTTCCTCACAGCTCCCATAGCATAGAATGCTCCAAGACGCGAATACATGCCATCATCTCTCTTGGTCAAAACCAAACCCTCAGTTCCACTCTTTTCAGTAATCGCCACAAGGTAAATGTCTCGAGCTGTATCCTCCTCTTCCTGAACGTCGAAGCAGGCACGGAGAGTCGACTTCTCTTCACTGTTCTTGTCCTCGTCTACATAATAGCCCATGATTTCCCACTTGACATCCATATTCTTGTTTATAACCGTAATGTTTGATCTTTTTAAAGGTAATGGCAAACATGCCCCGAGGGCTCGTTTGATGCTGCTTTTTGCGTCACCAACGTATGTCGCCTTGAATATTGGTGCTTGGAGATGGAGCCGGATTTCACCTGGAGAGGTGACGACTTGCGTAACATGTGCAAGTAAGGAATACTCAGCGTGAAGCCAGCTTGGGGGTGATGTTAGCACATGTTGTAGATGCCAGTTTCAAACACACCGATTTATGTTTTCAAGGTGTGTTTTTAAAAGAAAATAAAAAACCACTTACCACGTTTGTTTATACTCTATCTTGCCTACAAGCGACATCCATGACCAGCTCGGGGCTCTTTTGACGAGCGGTCTTTTGCAGTGTAGAACCGTGGTTACTATGGCTGGCCAAGTAGGCATCCAGACAAGATGAGCAGGCAAGGTGTATTCCCACATGCCAGCATAGCATTGACCTAGAAACGGCCGAAAAGCCTCGATAGCACCATGGATAGCCATGGGCATGTCAGCCTCAAACGTCAAATTCATGTCGCTGTAGGCTTCAACAATATTACTCCAATGCTTCACCGCGGTTACTAGTCCCGCGTCTGTCAGGGCCAGAGACTTGACAAGAGTACAAGGGCGTGGCTCTTCAGCATGTCCATATCCATCCTTCCCGCGCTTTGTCTCTGCCACCATGGCTCTTAGACTTTTGTCGGGGCAGCTTGATAAATGCGCTGGGTGGCTGAGGTACACACCCATGCCGAGAGGATATCCTCCCGGAAACTCCTCTGATGCTTTGGCAACGTCGCATCTCCAGTATAGCTGACTCTTCCCGCAATCAAGAGTCCTCGGTGCAAGCAAAGCTTCTTGAAGAACCCATGCTCGTTTGTACAACGGAAAGGGCTTCTGTGGAAAGCTTCTATTGAAGAGATACAAGTCCTTTAACTCGTTTCCATAATTGCCAAGAGGCTCAGGTTGTATAATTCGAGGGTTTCGCGGATAGAGACAACCCTGGCTGCTGTCGGATGCACTTGAAGCAGCAATGTTGCACATTGAGTTTCGATAAACTTCGCCCATCTCCGACGCTTCATGGCTCCAGTCATCTAGCGAGTCTTGCATGATGCAAAGGCTGTCGATCCATAGATATTGGGACTCGAGATGCCTTGCAACGCGGATAGCGTCTCTGAACGTTTGGGGAAGGGATTCCCACGAGATTGTTTGACGAAGTTCGTCAAGGTTATTGCTCTGTAGCTTGATAAAGTGTGAATTGCCCCAGCAATGACTCAACGTCATATATTTCATGTCGCGGGGATATTCACCCCTAATATGGATACTGATGTCTTTGGGGTTGCCGAGGTATAGTAACCGGGATGGTTGGAACCCATCGGCACCAATATTGGTGCTGCAGTCAGGATGCTCCCTTATACAGCCCGAGTACCATTTCTTAGCCTGATCAAGACTTTCATCCGATCCAGTGTGCTGCCCCAGATCGCTTTCTGGAAGTGTGCAAAGTTCAAAATAGAGTGAAACCGGGGGAAATCGTTGATCAGCTTTTCGAAAGACCTTGCCACTGATTTTTTCAACTCTGAATGCACAAAGATAATAATTCCACTTGCCGTGGATACCAATCGCCTTGAATGAGAATTTATAAGTCGTAAAGTAAAGCGAAGGCGGATATCGGTTGACACTAGTGACTTCCTCTGTGAGACGATCCCAAATTGTGGTACAGATGCGACATCCTGCTACAGCAGAGCTTCTCAGTGAACTCTTTGTACGGTGATGGCCTGATTGTGGGGCGTTATCGACACTCCCAGAGTTCTCTCTTAGTTTGGCGAGTATTGTAGTTTGGCAAACTTGACAAAACCGGTTCTCTTGGTCGACGGATTGAGGAAGAGGAAGTGGTTCAGCCAGATATTTGGGGATATGACGATAGAGCAGAAAGTAGAACAGCAAGGTAGCGCTGAAAAATGGAGTGAGGAAAAAGATAACACGCATAAAAGGGTGTGCCAAAAAGGGGATTCCGAATATCATGCCGAACGTGAGAAATGCAGAAAGAACGGCCAGTATGGGCTTTTGCTTATAATCGTCAAGGAGATTTGGGGCCCATTCCAAGCCTTGGCCTACCATGTGCTGTGATAGAGCACATTCATAAGCGTCAACGTAGAGCAGCGGAAGCAGGAATGTCAATAGACGCAGTGATCGGGCTCGTAGCTCGTAGATCAGTATTCCGAAACATATGGCAGCGAGAGAAATGTTGGAATATAAAACCCGCATGCCTTGCAGCAAGCCAAACGGGGGAA
Organism: Fusarium pseudograminearum CS3096; assembly: GCF_000303195.2. Taxonomy (NCBI): domain Eukaryota; kingdom Fungi; phylum Ascomycota; class Sordariomycetes; order Hypocreales; family Nectriaceae; genus Fusarium; species Fusarium pseudograminearum. Next base: position 7,463,845 of record NC_031951.1, read on the forward strand.
GCCCGTCGACAAGTTCGATAAAATCTGTTTGGGGCTTGACATGAGTTTTTGATTCCTTCATCTTGTAACCTCGCCACATGAGACACAAGATAGTGATCTGGATGGCTTGAAAGGCGACGTGCGAAAGGATCCATGACATCTCTTCCTGGCTTACTTCGGCTCTGCAAAGCATCAAGAATTCTGTTAGTGATTGTGGTACTTGCCAGTTGAAAAGGAAGCATTCCATGACACAAATGTATATCAAACAGCCCGTGAGTATTTTGTACGCGTACCAAAATATCCAACCGTGGAGGTAAATGCGATGAGCCAACAGCTCTAGCCTTTCTCCAAGAGATTCCATAGTGGTCCAAGGAGATGCTAACGCAATGATTATTTTACAAAGTTTCGTGCATTCATTGTGTTAAAAGAAATGATATTGAACGGTAAGAATGCCTAGAGTGACAGATTGGAGGCCTTGAGTAATAAACGAAACAGTGTAAGAAAATAGTTCTATATTTCTCGGTTATTATATCAGCCTTGCAAGGGTTTAGAGTGGCTTAGACCTGGCCAGCATGCCAATGCTACCTAGACTAGCTTATTGTTACGCTGTCAAGTGGGTAGCAAAATAATAGGGACTTAAAGCAATCCAGACGAAATTATTAGACCACTCTTAGGCTACATAAACACTAAGAGTGATCTAACATTTATGTTGATCACTAAATCAGTATCGGTCTTTATGCAACCCGCCTGGCTGTGTACTTGCTGAACCTGATCTGTGTGATTGATGTATATTATTCTTATTCTACTTATCTCGCCAGATGATTTCCTTGCGGGGTTCCTTTCGGCTCAGCCCTATTCAAGATTCTCAATATTCTCCCACAAAGTGTGATTGGTTCATTGAGGCTCGGAAGTACCAAGCTAGATCGCCTTGCGGGAATTTTAGAGCGGCCAAGACGTGAGCCCATCGGACACAGATTGAGCAATCATCACCTCGATCTGGACCAAGACAGCTCAACTTACATTAAGCGTGTCTGGCAGTTTTATTTTTCACAAGATTTAGTATTCGTTTGGCGATGCAAGCCTTGTTGATGACATTCTAATCTCTCTTGTCCATCCATGGTTGACAAGCCTCATAAATCATCTTGAAGCCAGGATACTCCACACACCTCTGAAACACGCTCTCATCAATAGTCCTCGCCGACTGAAGTGAAGCCGCAATAAAAAAGTCTGTGTAACTAGGATGATCTCCCAGCACAAACGACCCCTGGTCTTTATTTGTCATCATCAACTCACTAAGCTCATTCATTTTCTCTTTGACTCCTGCCCAGGCTTTCTCTTCTTTCTCTCCATTCATCAGATCTTCCAACTTGCAGCCAAGTAGTTTTTCACTCTTGGCACGAAAGTATTCCTGGGATCGGGGTGAGAGGATGAGGTGTTCACGTGGGGTGATAGAGATGCGAAATGCCGGACCTATTGCACTGCGCGCATTGGTCTCGATCTCTTGGCCAAGTTCGGATGTGAAAGGGAGAGGTGGGTCGGGGTAAGTGGTCTCCAAGAACTTGGCGATGGCTGGTGAGTCCATAAGGTGTGTACCCGTCGGAACATGTTTGATCGCAGGGACTGTGTAGTTTACATGAGAGCCAGAGCCCGATGGATGCGAGGTCAAACCGCTAGCGCATGAATGTGAGTATGGTTGATTTTAGACACAAATAATACTTACAGTTCTTCCAGAGACGGTGCGATGTCAGGAAACTCGAGGAAAATGGTCGTGTATGGGACTTTCTTGTAGTTGAGCATGAGACGAATCTTCTATACCACGGGGGAGAAGTAGACGTTCTTGGTGCAAGCCAAGTCGTAGAGAATGATTTCGGGTTGTTTAGTATCGGTCATTTTGATGTTGGTCACAGAATGATTAATGGGTTGTGATAGTGTCGCAGATGTGAGTTATTGTTATATCCTACGTGCTGACAGGCAAACGGTGCTTTATCCATCCGATTGGCTGAGACAGCGTTACTGCCTAATTATTTACTGTCACAACTGATTACTTTTTGATAGTCTTCAGTCAGTCACTGTTGAGTTTGCATTATTAGCATCTGTCACCCTACACTCAGGGGACGCGACCGAGATAAATGCCGACGGTGTTTAGCGACGCGTACCTCGACATCATCTTATCTTATCAGATCATTCGGATAAATAATATTCCTTTGCCGATCAGTGATCGAATCGGTGATGAAACGGTTGTGCCGCATTCAAAAGTGTATTAGGAAATGCCGATGACGGTCACTGACAAGACGACACATGATGGCCTCAACTTGGTCTTGACACCTACATTTGATAGAGTATTTACTGTTCATGTCAAGAGTAACTGATGCTAACATGCCTCGGCTCCCCTAGATAAATGCCCCGTCGTCATGACCCACCTTTTAGACACAGCCGAGGTTTGACACTCTTAGTCTCATCGATTTTCCGACATCGCTCAGCCGACACATCCCCCATATAAAGCTTCAACCTCCTTTCCTCTCCTTTCTCCCCCATATCAAACTCTGGGGTAAAACTTCATAATCCGGGGTAAATACCTATTAATTCACACTCACAAAAATGCCTCCTCCTAATCCAGACTGGGTCAAGGCCCTGACTCCCTCAGGTCCCCAAGGATCAGAGCTCATCGCCAAGGAACGCGCTCAATCAGACATCAACGTCGACCAACTCGCCACATTCCTCTTCACAAAGGAAGTTCTCGAGCGCAACGCCAGAATCCTCAAGATTCTTCAGGAAGACCCTGTCTTTGACAAGTCCCAGAACTACTTCCGTGGCCGCACAGATCGTCTCGAGGCTGCTCTCGCTAGAGGAAAGCATTTGAAGCGTCTACGCGACAAGCACAACTGGACAGAGGAGGAACACCATGTTGCGAATGATCTCATCAGCGAGCCTACACCTTATGGTCTGCACTCCACAATGTTCCTCAAGACACTCGAGGAGCAAGGAACACCAGCTCAACACGAGCTTTTCCTCGAAAAGGCCAGGAATTATGAGATCATCGGATGTTATGCCCAGACTGAGTTGGGTCACGGATCCAACGTGAGAGGTCTTGAGACCACCGCCACCTGGAACCCCGAGGACAAGACATTCACTCTGCACTCTCCCCATCTCACTGCTTCAAAATGGTGGATCGGTTCTCTCGGCAAGGCAGCTAACCATGCCGTCGTCGTCGCCCAGCTCATCCTCAACGGCAAATCCTACGGTCCTCACCCCTTCGTCGTGCCCATTCGCGACATGAAGACCCACGAGCCTCTCGAGAACATCCACGTCGGTGATATCGGCCCCAAGTTCGGTTACAACACCATGGACAACGGATTCCTTCTCTTCAACCACGTCAAGATCCCCCACGTCAACATGCTCAACCGTTTCTCCGGCATTGACCCCGAGACATCAAAGTACATCCGCCCTTCAAACCCAGCTCTCATCTACGGAACTTTGACCTTTATTCGATCATCCATCGTCTTCCAGTCTGGCTCTGTTCTTGCTCGCGGTGTTACCATCGCTACAAGATACTGTGCTGTCCGACGACAGTTCCAGGACCGCGATGCCGACGCTGGCGAGGTCGGTGAGAATCAGGTCCTTAACTACACCATGGTGCAGCACCGTCTCCTTCCTCTGCTCGCCTCCGCTTATGCCCTTCACTTTACCGGTCGCTCCATGATCAACCTCTACAACGCGAACCAGAAGCGCATGGCTCAAGGCCGAGAACGCGACAACAGCAAGCGTGCTCCCGGACCAGAGGAGCTCAGCCCTGGCAGTGACCACTTGGCCGATCTGCACGCCATCTCCTGCTCCCTCAAGGCTTTTGCTTCCACCACCGCTGCCGAGGGTCTTGAAGTCTGTCGTCGCGCTTGCGGTGGCCATGGCTACTCTGCCTTCTCTGGCATTGGTAGCTGGTACGCCGATTATCTCCCCACCGTCACATGGGAGGGCGACAACTACATGCTCACCCAGCAAGTCGCCCGCTACCTCCTCAAGTCTGCTCGCGCCGTCCTCGCCGGAAAGGCGCCCGACAACGGCATCTCCCGCATTTTCAAAGAGTTCATCCGAAGACAGGACATTGGCGCTGCCTTTGATGTTCTCGACAGCGACCAGGACCTTGTTGACGCTTTCGCCTGGCGCGTATCTTTCCTCACCTTTGAAGCTCTCAAGCACAGAGATGAGGAGAAGCAGTCATGGAACAGTCTTTTGATCGACTTCTGGCGTCTGTCCACCGCGTATGCCCAATACCAGGTAGTTAAGAACTTCCACGAGGCACTCAAGGAGGAATCCACAAAATCTTCTCTCGACGCCAACACCCTGACTCTCCTACACAAGCTCTTTGAGCTTTTCGCCCTGCACCACCTCCAGAGCTCCGCTTCCGAATTCTTCACCAGCGCTGCCACGACGGTTCGCCAGATCCAGCTTGCGCGCACAAAGCGAACACTGTCTCTGCTGGATGAAGTCCGCCCTCACGCTGTGCGTCTCGTCGATGCGTGGTCGTTCCCTGACTGGCAGCTTGACAGTGCTCTGGGACGAGCTGACGGCAAGGTGTACGAAGACCTGTTCCGTCGTGCTTCGGAGGATAACCCTGTTAACGACATCGTCTTTGACTCTAATCCTGCGTCGGATATCTTGTTCCGAAAGACTGGACCCAAGGCCAAGTTGTAATAGCGCTCGATTTCACGTCGTTTAGAATTTTATTATCTGTACCAGTATGCTTTACACATAGATTAAATACAGTCAAGCTTGTCAATATTTTAAATCACATTTGTTTATCTCATCTTGTCTCGATAATACATCTTTGACGCCCAGTGCTACCATGGGGGCTGAGATATGCGATGATATGACCAGCCAACAAATACTGCAACTTTACCTGCTAGATTACAGACGCATTCCTCTTAATCCCTCCGCCATTTCCTCAATTTCAGCCGCATGTCTTACACCTTCGACTGACCGATGATTCTGTCCACCGATTGGAGCTCCGCACTCTGGACACGTTGCTTGCTCCATCGCCATACCACAATTGTTGATGGTGAAAGGGTGTCCGTTACGACACATGTACCAATGCCCCGTTCCACGTAGCTCTCCCATAGACGCAGCATAGACCTGTCGCAACTCCTCAGCTGTAACAGGGCGGTAAACCCCTCCTCTCAGACCCTCCTCAGCAGCGTCTATCTCGTTCTTGAGGACTAGAGCAGACGGGTTCTGCTCCAGAAGTCCCCTTGCCTCGAAGATGTGACCGAGGCCTGTGTCACGTAGCTGGTCAAGTGATTCAGAAACGGCTGCAGCCTCAGATACTGAAGTTGTAGCATTTGTCTGAGTCAGCTTCGCTTTTGCAGAGGCACATTGACGGGACAGAACGCAAAGTTGGGCACGGAATAAATGACCCTGGGCCTCCTCTCGTGGATACAAAGCGGTTTTCGCATCTTTGATCAAGGCATCGCCATCGATCATGAAGCAAGAAAAGTCGACCTTTACGTCTGACGCAGAAAACCTGGCCTTCCCACCAAGCAAGAGCCCAAAGAGGTCAGAAAGGATCAATATGTCGCATTTTAAGAGCAAGGCCGATGCAAGGAGCGCCCCCTTTGATTGGATGACAGCCTGGTCGTATTGGAATTCGCTCTGCCTACCCCGGTGAAGGTTGGAGTGCTTGACAAGGTTCGCAACGCGCTGGAAAGGCTGTTCCTCCTTCTTCACTTTGGCGGCATAGGATACAATAGTCTTCCGAAACTGGAGAATGGAATCATATCGTTTACCAACAAATTCTTTGAGAAGCTGCAGTTGTCTCTGACGTGAACCTACAACGGTCAAGTTGACAGCTGCTCCAGCGTTGCGGCCAACAACCCCTGGGGGTTCCATAGCAGCCAGGCGTTCTTGTTCAGTGACAAGTCTTGACGCCACTAAGTGATATCCATCATTCGACCACGAGATGAACTTCTTCGTAGCCTCGTCAAGCATTGCCCGGCGCACGATTCGACCGTATCGTGAGACACTGCGGAGAGATCCACGACAGGTGGGGCAAGACTTGATGCCCTGGCCATCCAAAGAGAAAGGCTCAGAGGCTCGCAGGATCTGTGTGGGAAGACTGTTGGCGTCGAGTGTGTAGTGCGCTGCCATGCCCATCTGACCATCCATGGACGAGACAGTGAGGAAGTGGCCACAGCTGGGGAAGATACAGGGTTCTTCGTTGAGATCAATGTCCCTGTATTCCGCCATCATGATGAAGTCGACGCATACTGACTTGATCTCATCGGTTGCGCAGACCTGGCAGAATGCTGAAGTAGGACAGACTTCTCCACAGAGTGATGGACCTAAAATTGTTAGCTAACGATAACGGTATAGTCATATCATCACTTACACTGGTGTCCGCAATCCAAGAGCTTGTCGCACCTCAAAGAGCAGGGTACCCAGTTGCAAGGGGCGGCACAGGGTGCGGTACACTGGGAATGGACACAGCTGGAAGCGCAAGTTGCCTCAGCACAAGGAGCGCAAGGTTCACTGCAAGTCTTGTCGCATCTCGAGTGACTGCAACGTACTTCACATCGTTCCTTGCACGGCTGGCAAGGTGCATCGCCATGACAAGCTTGAGCGCAGCTATGTTGGCAGGTTGAGTAGTTCCGACCGCAGCGTTGGGTGCATATACCATGGTTCTCCTGAGTAATCACCCCATCTTTTCGTGTATTGCATTGGGAGCAACGCGTCTTGCAGGTATGTCCACAGGCGCGATTGCTCCCGCAGGCTGAAAAGCATACAAAGGCATCCGTTGTAACATCCTCGCAGCATTTGACGTATACTTCATGGCCACATCCTGGCACCTTCTTGTTAACCATCTTGAAACAGCGAACAGACGCTGGATCTTGCGCTTCCCAGCATTGCGGAGAAAGCAGTTGATGCCCGCACGGAAGCAATACAGGACTGTTCTCAAGTCTGACGAAACATTTATTCTGACAAGGGTCTCCGCATCTGAGGGGACAGGCATGAGTACATCCTTTCTTCAATCGTGGACAGGCCGCCAAGCACTTGACGGCGCGGTGAAGGGTGTCCGAGTGACAGTTCCGCCTGCAGGGATGGCCACACGTCAATCTCTTGTCACAAACAAGTCTGCACCCACCTTCGGGAGACATTTGAGAGAAGTGTTCGGGATGAGAGACAAGTGCAGGTGTCTCCGGATGTCTGGGGCATTGTAGTTCCAGCTTCGTGCCGATGTTCTCACCGGCGGCCAGAATCTTGATGACTCCCGCCCACATTGGTACTCTCTCGTACGAGCTTTGGTTTCCGATGATATACATGCCGTGTTGTGCACGAGACAAAAGAACATTGATACGGTTGGAGGTCTTGAGGAAACCACATTCCTGTTGAGGGTTGCTCCGAACCAGGGAGATGACAATGATCTTGGCTTCTTCACCCTGGAAGTTATCGACTGTCGCTACTCTGACGGTTTTGAGGAGAGTCGTTTTTCGAAGGGCGCTAAAATTTGGCGTTTTGGTATCGGTTCCCTCTTCCTCGATGGCCTCAAGTTCATCTTCGTCGCGATCGTTGACACAAATCTCGAACATGGATTCCATCCTGCGACGTAAGAGTTGAAGCTGTCCTAGGTATGGTGTGAGAACGGCAATATCACCAGCGCCATACTTCCCCTGCTGCGAAAGATGAGAAACCAGAGAAGCTGTCATGTCGACCTCGAAGCTGTTGGACTTGGAAGTACTCGTCGACTCGTTGTCGTTTGCAGTTTCTGGATGATCATGATCGAACCAGAACAGACGACGTCTCATACCTACTACTTGTGGATACTCCTCCACATTCTCCGAGTCTTTGAGGGATGGGTACAGAGTTGATCGGACCAGTTCAGCGATTGAAGGATGCATTCGTCTTTGTGTCTCGAGCACACTGTAAGGTATCTTGACCGCTGTGTCGTGCGATGGCTCGACCAATCTCTCAAACAAAGAAACATCGAGTGAAAATTGCTTGCCGCGCGGATTGGTGCTTTGCAGATCATAGTTCTGTATCTGAGGACGAAGCTGTAGGTGATCGCCAATCAGGATGGTGTGCTCAATGGAAGGCAAGAGGGCTGTAAGGTTATGGGCTTCAAGAACCTCGCCCGCTTCCTCACAAAGCAGCACCTTGCATCGTAGCTTTCGCAGGAGGGTCAAGTTCCTGGCTAAGCCTGTTGTTGTTACGCCGACGATATCTGCCTCATTTAGACAGCGCAGGTCAATGTCTCCGCGGATCTCGTCTTTGCGCGTGACGTCATCGTTGTATTGTTTGTTCAGTCTTGCGAGCTTGGTGATGATAGGATCTCTGATTGACTTGACCCAGTGCCGATGGAGTATGGTTCGCTCATCCCTTGATAGACTCTGAAGTGGAACATGTTTGAGTTGTTCGAGCTGTCTGGGGTTTGCTCCAGTATTAATTCCGCCTTGAAGCCAACGATGAATAACCATCTCGGGCTGGTGAATGACTGTCTTCCATCCATCGCGATCATCTCCAAACATCTCCATGTGTTGTCGAGGGTACTCGGACGACATCAGGGCCTTCACGGAGGTCCATGACTGGCAGACGGCAAGCTCCCGCAGCAGCTTCCGGCCCTCATCGACATCTTCACGGATTCCTTGATCTGCTTCCCAAAGACTACTCCTTTCCGACTTTGTAAGAGAGGCTTCTTTCGCAATAGTTCGCAGGTTCAAATTCTGAAGTCGCTCTGATTTAGAGCGGGACCCCATACGGATGATACTTTTGATGCCGTCATCGAGAAGGTGCTCGAGTAGTTGATCCAGGGCATGGTTTGTGTAGCAGACGCAGAGGATTGGGCCCAGTGTCGCTTTCTTTCTGGCGTTCAAGAGAACCTTGATGATCTTTTCTCCAGTGTAACTTTTTCCTGTGCCTGGCGGACCCTGAACAAGCGACAATTCTCTGGTCAGAGTGTTCAATAGGGCGGCAGACTGGGTGGGATCAAGGCTTGTTTTGAGCGCAAGGGCCTCGGGCGTGATGGGTGAGTGAGGGTCCATGATGAGTGTGGAGTTGTCAGTGCTAAGACAGCTGAGGTCGAAAGTAAAGCCTGGCCTTCTTGCATAATGCGGCAGTCCGACATCTGTATCAGAGTCTGAATCTTTGCTGGGTGCCAACAAATTCTTGAATGGAACGTTGGGCCTCTCATGCATTTTCTGCAAAGCCGATAGAGTATGTTTGAATGAGTCAAGCAGAACGCCTGGGAACTCAACGAGATAGCGACGCGGAGACGATCGGGTGTTTCTGAACCATCGCATTGCTTGAGATATCTCTCTGGTAGTTGGATCAACAAGCTTGAGGTTCACAAAGAGAACTGCCTTGTCGTCCGACAAGGTTCTGACTTCTTTATCGGACTCTTGGTTCTTGTCCTTGTCCTTGGTGTCCATTTTCCTAGCATCTTTGTCGTCCTTGGATCGCATAGTGGTGTCAGAGACGACACAGAACAATACTGTGCCGGTGACATCGAACAAACAGACGAGCGCACCAGATTGCAGTCGCTTGGACTGCCCCCACCACTCACGTCGTTTCTTCGCGTCGAGCTTACTGACGACTGGAAGTTGATTGCAACGCACGACCATCTCTAGGCCTCCGATCCGGTGCCAATCGACATTGATGGTGACGGGATCTTCGTAGTTAAAAGTCCGCATGGTCTTGGACTTTTGCAGAGCGCGTTGCTTTGGGTCTCGAGCGGCTTCCAGCATGTCACGCACAACATCTCGAAGCTGGCCGACCGTGTCTTCTCTGATGAGGCGAAACTCTCGATCTAGACGACCTCGAATCCCGTCGGTATGCCATTGGGAAGGATACTTGGTTGGTAAATACTCTGCGCGGGGCGATACAATCTCATCGTAGGTGGGCATGATTTTGATCTTGTTGATGTTGGCGTGGTCATTGTCATGGCGGCGCCCTTCGGCAGAGAGTGTGCCTGGACCATTCCTCTTGAGCACAAATTCTTCCCTTGAAACGGGGAGGGTCTGGTTGTATACCAGATCGGGAATGTCTTTGCCGGTGTCTAATCGTTGCTGCATGTACTCGATGTACTTGGATGCCTGCAGAAAAGAGAAGTCATCTTGACTGCCGGGGTGTTGATGCATAAGTTGAACGAATGCAGAGACCAGTCTGCCACATTCCGGATTGATAATATTGTTGGTGTTGCAGTCAATTATCTTTGACAGGACGTTCAATGAGAGCTCAAGTATGTTGCCTCGTAAATCTGCTTCTGCAGGGAGCGGCGAGTTAACGAGAAGCTGCAGAATGAAGTTGAAGAGTTTAGTCATGCGCCGACCCTGAACTCCCAGGAGAAAGTTGAACAAGTCAGCGACTTGCTGTTCAAGGACAGCCGAGTCTACAACTCTGGGGTGGGTGACAAGGGAAAACATGGGCTTGACTTCAGACTCCCATAGAGCAAAGTTGGCAAGGGTGTGGGTGTGTGGGATATGGAGTTCAACCACGGCCTTGATAAAGGCAAGACCAGAGTCTTTGGCAAGGAGTTTGATGGCATCCTGTGCAGCGCCGATATCACCGTCCAACAGCTCTAGACCAAGCTGAAAGAACTGGCCCACGGCGGCTTTGGTCAACTCTGGCGAATTGTAACCCATGTCGCCCATTTTTATGAGTCTCTTCCACTGATGCAACTTTCCATCTCGAGGAGGTCTGGGGGCGTCGTAATGATTTGTTGGAGCGGAGGATTGGCTGCTGGGAGTGTCATGTCGTAATCGACAATTTTGACCGAATCTACACTTATTTCGCAGAAAGTGAGGACACACACGAGCTTGAGCGTTCGGCTTGGAGCCCTGGCTGTTCGTGGAAATGTCAGTGGAAATATCTTGGCGAGGGAGGGTCGCCTTACCGTCGAGTTTCTGCCATGCTTGGCTCAGTGCGGAAAGGGTTGGGAGGCAATAAGGCGCCGACTGTTATTGAGACAAATAATTCGATAGATAATGATGAGGAGGTTTGGTGTTGAGGTTAGGCTGGCATGGACGGTTTTTTGAAGAGGGACAATTTGGAAGGAGCAGGTGTTGGTGGGGGTTGTCGTTGCTGGTGGCCAAGATTGACGGCGGTCGGCCTCCTGCAGTCAAAATGTAAAAAGGCTCCATTACGCGGACCAACAGAGTGAATTTTCTTGAAATAATGCATGAAGCCGCAGAGGGGCTCTACAGCCTACAGCAAGCATGACTATCATTTGATGGATGGTTGGGCTTGTGTGACGTTGGGCAAGATCTGACAGTGGCCAGAAGTGACAAAGCACATTGGCACTGTTGCTGTTTGCATTTGACATTAAAAGGACTTTACAAAGACAAAATACTCAATACGGTGCGAACAGGCATGTATATATCTGTCGCATACTTACAGAGATCAGGGTCAAGCTGAAAGGTCTCTGAAAGCCGATCAGTGCGGGTCAAGCTGACATGCCGGGCCGGATCATTACACTGTCGGTGCCGGACTTCCAGCAGCCGCAGCTACAGCCGCAGCGACTAGAATTGATTGGTCACGGGCCACTGATTGTACGGCAGGGGGCCGGCCATGATATGATTTGAAACAGCGCAGATCAGCTACTCACTGAATGGGCGCAGCATCGGCACAATGTGTGGACATCCACCAAGGAGAGGGTAACATTGCAGTCCCCAGCTTTTTTCGTCAAGCTACTTGGCGCTTCTGAAAAGCCTCGCCTGCTTTTTGTGATTTTGAACGAGGCTCAGCTCTAGGTGGGTGGATCTGAACTGGTAATGCACTGCTCGTAGCTGCCACTGGTACATTGGATCGTATCACTTCATCGGTATGCCTTTGCATCAACGTCCTTTGTCTTTATTATGGAATCTAAACCAAAGATGAAATGAAGAAAGCTCGAAAGATTGACGCAGCTGACAGCACAGATAGATGGCATCTCGATCCACAGCCAAACATCGTCTCGCCTGGCCGCATGTGAACAGCAGATGTCGGAAGCGGACCTTCCAATCCCGGTTAGCTAAGGCCGGCCTTGCTTTGTTCTATAGTGTCCACGATCGACGCCGACAGTTCTAATGAAGCATTCTTGCGTCAGTCAGCATTCTAGGAATACCGAGACAAACACATCTTTTCAATCATAATTACAAGTAATAAGCTTTCCATTTGTAACATGTCTCGAGATACAGGTAGTTGTATCCACTTTGCAATATCGGCAGTGAACTCTCGTCTGCATAAATGGGGGAAACTAGCGCAATATTTTAGATGTCGCTTGTTTATAACGTTGTTTAAGCTTCAAAGTATCAATTTAGTTATTGTGGATAACTTTAGCCGTGTCTGTATACGGATCCAACGACTTTTGTATTGTCTTGGTGTTGCGACTTATACTTCTCTCTTTTCGGCCGTTGCCTTTTTCGTATTCCGTCCGAAGGCAGACAGATATCGCTAGTAATATTACATAAATCCAGCCGAGCTGACGCAGGGTCGAGGCGCAGAAGAACAGAAAATCCTTCGTTTTGACTTAGTGGGGACGGTGCCCCTGTTGGCCGACGATCTAGAACTATCGTGACCTAGGCGCCATCCTACACTCTCCACTGAGTTGTATGAATAAACAAGAAGGTTTTGCCTTTCATCGAGTCATATACAGAAACAAAGACGCGTCATTCAGTGAATAGATGTCGCTTCTGCAATCCTTCCATAAAAAGTATCATCGTGGTCGTGGCTGTGAAGTATTCCTAATTTATCGTATTGTAGTCACCATGTAATTGGCCGAAGCGTAAAAGGCGTTGGTGCCTGCGCCGCTTTTCCGAATAGAGTTACATGCTTGATCCTTTGATAGGTACCCTGTCGGCCCAACTCAGTGTTTGACTCGAGGGTCGGTCTAGAACTTCTCTTAGCGCTGTCGCTCGTATAACTGACTACCTTCCCCTCAACGGCCTCAACATCTCCAGTGCCTGGTTTCATACTGCACAAAAGGCATCATGGCTGCAAGTTACGAAATCGCTGGTTCATGTGAAGATGCAAGGGCTGAGGCTAATGATATTCGGAAACGTCTATCCAAAAGAATGTTGCTACGATATCACGTACGAAGGAACTGGCTGAGATACATCACCGGCCTATTACTGTGCTTGTTCGTTCATGCCCTCATATATATATCTCATCCCAGCTAATTTCCGTCTAGGTCTGTTGGCGAACTCGTCTACATTCACTACCTCAGCAAAAATCTAGTCCGTATATCTAACGACCCATACGACATTCGCTTCAGCGACCTCACCTATAAGAGCCCTGAACTTTGGGACGATGCCCACCAAGCCTTCCTACGGAATGCCGACCCTGTCCCCATTCACTCCCATAACGACTACGAACGTCACATCCCTCTCTTCGATGCTCTCGGCTCAGGATGTATCAGCGTCGAAGCAGACGTTCATCTAAGAAAGTCAAACTTATACGTTGGTCACTCAAGCTTGGGACTCAGCAGTAAGAAGACACTCAAGTCGTTGTACCTTGAGCCTCTTCAGCGCATGATCACAGCCCAGAACGCGAATCTCACAGGCCATTGGCGAGGGTTATTTGATAAAGCTCCCAACCAAACCTTGACTCTGCTGATTGACTTCAAGTCATCTGGAGCAAAGACATTTGCTGAGCTGAATCGACACTTACAACCTCTGCGAGACCTGGACTATCTCACATATTGGAATGGCACAGCAAGAATCATGCGTCCGCTTACTATCGTGGTGAGCGGTAACGCGCCATTCGAATCCGTAACTGCCATGAACTCGACACACAGAGATATCTTCTGGGATGCCAAACTTGAACGTCTGGTATCCATGGAAGATAACTTCAACACCAAGCCTCCAACATTCCGCTTCAACCGGTCCAACTCATACTTTGCATCCACAAGGTTTCAAAACGCCAAGCTATTTAGGACTGAGTATGAAAGTTCCCTTGATGTTTTGCCAGGAAGAGAGAGAGACATGACATCGACACAGATTGAGCAGGCTGAATCTCGAGGATTGTTAGCTAGGTACTGGGATACACCGGCTGAGCCACCAAATCTGAGGGATATTGCATGGCGTGTGCTGATCGATAATGAGATTGGACTTTTGAATATGGATGATTTGGGGATCGTTAGACAAAGGGCCAAGGGATGGGGAAGTTTGAGATACGAGGACTTGTGACCGCGATTGATTATCTTTAGTACTATACATGCGTTGCTTAGATTTAACCAATAAAGTAAAATACCTTCTATAACAGCCGAGTGACCAGGGTTGTAAATGGGGCAATGCGATTGGGCTGCACCGCCCCGGGCTGAGTCATGGAAACCGAAGGGTTTCTCGTCTAGTAAACTCAGCCTCCAGGTTGGACTAATCATCTGCTTACACAAATACAAACACGCGTTCTTTTACCCTGAGACTGAGGTTTCCTAGAAACCCCCTTCCAGCTGAACAAGACAGCGAATCCGGCGCTGATCACACCACTGGACCCCCGCCCAGGATGTCGCCTACCAGCAGCCGACGTTCGAGTAGACTACAAGCTTTACCGACTGAAATCAAGCTTCACATCCTCCATGCTTGCGCAGATACCTTATCCATTCGTGGGATGCTGGAGTTATGTCTCGTCAATAAAGAATTTTACCAGATGGGCATGGAAGCCATCTTTGAGTCTGACATACTTCAGAATGCGGTGTATTGGGACCCCGTACGTGGAACGAAAGTACGTTATGAGAAGATCATTGAGGATGAGGACTATACATACCCATTTTTCAATGATGGCTCCATCGCCTCCGGCGACGATGAGGATGATGAACTACCGATATATTTCAAACCGTCTTCAACACTTTCTGAAAATTCCGACAATAAAAAACTACCCACGGACTCTATGGACCGCAAATTCATTCTAAGCAACGAGTTTTGCATAAGATACTTGAAAGCTCGAACCTTGGGACAGGTCAAGAAGAAGCCACCCACCCAAGATCATATCATGTTGAAGGCTATTGCAGAACGGATGAAGCAGTACAGACTTGATCATAATCCATCTTGCAGTACCACAATAGAGGAAGAAATCCAGGTAGTCTGCGAGGTCGCAGTGAAGCACGGATACATAAATGATCGACACGATTTCTTCACCGGCGAGCGACGATATCAAGATAGTATCATTCCACTGTCGTGCCTGGATGAAACTTGCGCTGTTGTGCGCGATGGGCTGGTTGCCATGTCGATCTATCTCAATGAGCCTGATATCTTGAGAACAGTACTTTCCAAAAAGCAATTAGTCAGTTGTCTAGATCACTTCGGCGTCCAAAAGCACATCGATAAGTCTGCCAATTGGGAGTTTGAAGCGACAGCACCCTTTACACCCTGGAATCCCACCGTCGTCCAGAAAGGAGCCAACATAAAACTCGGTTTCGAGGCACCCGAGTGCGGACGCTCTCTTGTCCGGCTCGCAAACTCTGCCAGAATGGTTGTACAGATAGACAACATGAATTGTGCCACTATATTACTGGACAGCCTCTCCGGATATTCTCCGGAGCAAGATCGTGTCAGACAAGATATCATCAACGAATCGAAAACACCAGAAAGACCGAAATGGCTGCGCTTTGCAGTAGCCTGCGGTCCATCGTTGACAAAATACAGAGTCATTCATCCAGGGCTTCAGCATGAGCTGGATTGGAATGGGCGCACATACTACAACAGCCGAAAGAGTGCAGCTATCGATCTAAGCAAGATCTTGGACAAAACTACGAGTGTCGACATATTTCAAGTTGTTTATGATGCGATCCTGGAAGGTTTCAACGAGACAGAGGGTGTTTGGTGGACCAAGACCTCATATGAACACTCCTACGCGGCACATACTTTGGCTTCATGGGGAACGGCAAGAATTCATCGTGCTGTTTTGGATGATTCTATGCCCTTGGTCAAAAGGCTAGTTGAACTAGGCTATCACCTTCGCCCGACACACTTCTCCATGGACCTTGAAAATGAGGATGTCCAAACATTGGTGGATAGTGAAAAGCCAAGAGATATATCTTTGCAACTTGCTACCAGCAGAGGCGACTTGGAGATGGTTGAGCTTCTGTTTGATATTGGGGCGGAGAGGAATAGGAAGAATGTGCGAAAGGCGATGCAAGTTGCTATGAAACAGGGCAATCTGGAAATCCTTCAGCTTCTTGTGAAGAAGGGTGATCCGAAAGGACTTCTCAACAAAAGACACAAGAAAATTTGGAGGAAGGAATTTGAAGAGAGGGGACAGCAGGATATGCTACCATGGATCGAATTGATGTGAAGCATGACAAGGGCCTTGACTCAACTATTTAGGTCTCGCAGACGTATCAAGCTCGTTGCTAGTCGAGCAATTAGAAGCTGCTATTTCATATAATGACTTTATCAAATTCGGAACCGATATTGCACTTGATCGGGTGCGACTTGGATACAACGATAAATCAAGCTGAATGGTTCAAGTCATTCATGAGATTATCTAGACAAGTTGCAGACATATCGCCTTCCTATTCTGGTTTTCCCCTGTCCGCTTTCGTGTAGACGTGTCCGATAGCAATATTGCCAAGCGCTTCAAGTATGACAACCACCTACCCGATCTTCGACACTCATCCGGTAGAGGATCCGAAGGGCTTTAGTGCTCTCGTACACATAGTGTTCGGTAAATGTATTTGGGATACCATTGTTGAGTCACGCAAGCAGCCTTGACCGAGGAAACGGTGCCGAACTATTTACCGAGTCCTTCGACAACAAGTACCAGATCCACCAGGTTGATGCTATGATTTTCACCTCGAATCGTATCGAGTTAAGTCAAAGGGTCGACGGGTTCTCAAGTCGTCCGTGCTGCTAGCCTTCTATCAGATCAGCATACATCAGCTAAACTTCCTCGCATCAATCGACAAGAGATAACGTGGCTATGGAGACGACTCATTGACTTCCAACCACTCAGAACTATAACTTCAATGATTAAATACCTAGATGTTAATACTAGCTAGGTAGTTATCTGGACCCACAGCCCCGTTGTGCTTTGCGGGTAGTAACGGGTATGCAAGACGGGCCAACGGACACTTGTGCAGTCAAACCTGGAGATAGGCTCAAAATGGTCAGCACAAAGTCCCCTCTTCCTTGTCATGATTTCTCTTTCCGCTATTTTCCCGCTGATCATGAGGGGCTCTCAGACCACCTCAGACTATCTGACTCGTTATCCCTGCTTTTGTCATATATTCGTTTTCCTGATAGGAATCCGTCGCGTATTCGTGTCTGTGACCCGTACCTCGGGGTCTCGGGGTACTCAATTATTGACCGTTTTATCGTAGATAGAGTTTCTAACTTGACATCTCACATATAATTGGATAAGGTGATGCAAGCGGCGTTAACGCAATCCTGTGTCTCCAAAGTCACAATACCACGGTTACATATCATATGTTATGACGTTTAAGAGGACGTAGATAAATATCCTAACTTCCCTCGCACTCGAATAGTTTATCTTTGCTGATGCTATCAAGTCATCACTCTGACAATTGCCCAGGCTTCTTACCACATTTTCAACATGTCTGTACAAATTCCATCCCAACAACGCGCAGCAGTCCGTCAAGGATCCGGTCCAGATGCAAGAGCTCCCATCAAGACCATTCCCGTACCTAGCCCAGGTCCAGGCCAAATTCTCGTCAAGATCAATTGGACCGGTCTCTGTGCCTCAGACAAATCTCTTCTCCACGATGAATGGAGCGGCTTTGGCGCCTGTATGAAGGACGCCACCAATGGTATCGCCGGCCACGAGGGAGCCGGATCTGTTGTAGCGGTGGGTCAAGGTATGGAGCATCGATGGAAGATTGGTGATCGAGCTGGCGTGAAGTCGATTGCCAGCGTTTGCGGCGAGTGCGACTTTTGTAGGGCTGGCTCTGATGAGGTGCACTGCCCGGAGCAGACAACCAGTGGACTTTCAGTGCCGGGGACATTCCAGGAGTATGTTGTTGCGGATGGGAAATATTCATCCAAGTTACCCGATGGTGTTACTGATGAAGAGGCTGGACCAATCATGTGTGGTGGAGTTACCGCGTATACTGCTTGCAAGAGGTGATTCAAGTTGTTCTTTACTTGCAGAATGTTCTAACTTGGACCTAGATCTGGAGTCACTCCGGGACAGTGGCTGGTCATTCCTGGCGCAGGCGGAGGACTTGGCCACTTCGCAATCCAATATGCCAAAGCAATGGGCATGCGTGTCATTGCCATTGATGGCGGTGACGAGAAGCGCGAGTTGTGCCTCAAACTCGGAGCCGAAGTCTTTATTGACTTCAAGACCACCAAAGACATTGCAGCGCAAGTACTCAAGATCACTACATACGGTGCTCACGGCGTCATCGTCACGGCTGGAACCCGAGCAGCGTACGAATCAGCGCCAACCTATCTTCGTCCAAATGGAACAGTCGTTGCCGTGGGACTTCCTCAAGACCCTACCATTATTGCTGGTGCGCCACCGATGCTGGTCGCAACGCGAAGGCTGAAGATTGTGGGGAGTGTCACGGGGAGTATGAAGGATGTTGAGGAAGCTCTCGAATTTACTGCCAGAGGGCTTGTCCACGTAAGTGTTTCGCCTATGAAGTATTGATGTGGTTGTACTGATTGTCTATAGCCGATTCTATCAAAGGGCAAGCTTGAGGATCTTGATGATTGGTTACATAAGTTGGCTACTGGTCAGGTCGCAGGCCGTTGTGTTCTCCAGGTTGCAGCATGATGGGCTAGAACGATATAGATGTTTTGTGATTTGGAGTGTCATTTCACGCAGCAGGTTAACTATCGATGTACTCGGATGCACATAAACCGTGCCTGGAGTGCGATAAAGCAAGTGAGTTTATTGCATACCGTCGATTTGTTCAGCATATCTTTGCGTGCACATATGCCACGCAGACCTAAGACATTATTTTATCGTTTTTTGTTCCTATTCTCAACTTTAATTGTTCTCGCATGTGCAGAGAAGAATAACTTCGTCGTGCATGGCTTGAGTTTGTAATGTCCAAGGTGTCGATCCTTGGACAACCAATGAGCCATGATTGGCGTTGCAAGTTCTCGCATCGTACAGGTTACATTGCTACCCCTTTAACTGCCGTAACTACGGTACTTGTCATAACGAAGATCATCAGAGATTATCGCGGCACTTTTCATTGGGGGTCTTGAGTTATAATATGCTGTAGACTACGGATACTATGCCTAGAAGGCGAATATCTTCTATTGCCCGTTGTTACTATCACAACTATTGACAATAAATTTACTCTTCTCATTCTTTTCCATGCCACGACTTCATGTCCACTTCTTATCTCTATCTGCATCACCGTTTCAACCCCGGATTCTGTCAAGTCCCCGCCTCCTCATTTTGACAATAAAAGGGCCGTTAACCCACGTCTAGGCCCGCATGGTATCGCCAACTCTATTTCCCCTCAACATTCCACGAGAAGGGCCGAATAAATCGCCCTCGCGAAAAAGGTCACTAGTCTACGTCATTTTTAGCGGTTGCGATTTATTGAAAGTAAAATCTGGGGAATGCAAGGTCGTCGCGCGTTGTCTTGGATATCCATCGCCGCCATGGTGGTGAACCAGCGAATAAATAAACAAATTAATCAATTCTTATTCGTGATTTCACTTATCAGGAAGATTAAATGTTTCAACACGTTACTAACTTTGTCGTTAGATACATTGAATTTATTCAATGTTGAGTCGGTGTTTCAACTACAAAAGTGTACATCGAGTCATAACCATTAACATCCCAGCCATCAAAAATGTCAAGCTGTCACGTTTCGCCTTTTCCCAGCGCCCGCACATGGACACTAAAAACTTACAAAAGCGTCATATCTCTTTACTTCCTTTGCCTTATCTCTGATTAAATCAGCCTGAATATAGCACTGTCTAGTTTGTTTCAACAGCAAGACGCGCATACACGCTCTAGGGTACGCACACACACATTTGTCGCGTTCTAGTCTCACTCTTATCTAAAAATGCCTTATTAAACCTAAATCCGAGACGCGCCGAAAAGACACATGGCGTCGACCATCCGCCATCACCGTTTTTGGCAGTTTCAAAGACCAACCCTTCACATTAGTCAGGACAACACCAGGGGAAGACAAGACTAGGTCACTAGCACACGCGCTTGATCTGCATCTATGGCGCATCATCTCTTGGCTGATGCATCCTCAATCACTTCAGCCGTTGGTAGTTATCGTGCTGTGGGTTAAAATCAAGAAAGCCGACATAATCCGACACGAACCAATGTCCCTCGGAAATAACATCCCTTGACGGTTAGCACGAGAATTGATGACGGAACAGGGCCAGGCTCGGCTAATAACGGTGGATCAACATGTCACAAGCCAGGCGGAGGCCATAACTCGATTTGGTCTGTGTAGCATAATCGTTTGGTCTCAGCAGATCCGGGACGCTTTCCCGAGGGCTCAAGATCTCAAACAGAGAACAGACTGGACTTTGCTCGGGAAGGCCGTAGAAGGACTTTAAAGGGCTTTGGAAATCTTTAGTTGGCATCATGTCTGTCTCGGGTAATTGCAATTGGGGGACAGTTGCTGTCAAATGAATCGTACTTCTTCAGCTGGCGTTTGCATGACAAGCAGGGGCTGGCGAAAAATGCTTTTTAGCCAGAACGGGCGCAATCATAACGCCACGCCACACATTGTTGACCTGCTGATGCTGTCTTCTCGGGGCTGAAAGTCCAACAGAGAAGTCAGTCTGTCAGTACGTAATAGGGGGCCCCGGACTAAAGCCAAGCTAGACTAGACTCATCGACTCTCCTTTCTTCCGAGCCAATCCCCACACACAATTCCAGTTCCCCATGGGATGAAGGGAGTGGATACAAAATCAGTTGTGGACTCATGGTGAGACAAGCACCCGAGAAAGCTCTTTCTTGTCTAATGAGGCTCTTTGACAGTTACCTAAATTATTACGTTTCAAGGATTGTGCATTTCCTGAAGAGGGAGGTAGCTTGTGCTAGTCGTGCTACTATTGACTCTAAGAATCAAGTGACAAGACGCGAAGGATCCGATCTAGAACAGTTCTATTTGTTGATCCGGGCCCCCGGTACAATACCAACCAAATGTTGGCTTGAGTCTAAGATGGTGGTGCCGTGTCATGCGATCCTTACCTGTGCCACGTTCCAGAGAGATCGACAGGCAGTTGTAAAAAAAGAAAACAGCTTTAGCAAAGAGCCGCATCGTCTTTAGATGATCGAAGCTCTGTCCAAGCTTCTAGAACCCCTAGGGAACAAGACCTCACATCCATCAACGGTGTAACACGACTGGAATTGGTGTTTTTACTTTCTCTTGCCATGTTCCCCTTCGCTTCTGCCCCTCAAACGCTCCCCCGCAAGAACCAAACCCATTGGGGAAAATGTCCAGCTAGCCTTATTCTTTTCTGGTTCGACCCTTTCTTTCTTCTCCAGTTTCTCATCAAAGTATCCACTCTCTGCCCATGGAGAAAAGTGAGCAGCGCCGAAGAACCGCCGTTATATCTATACGTAGTCTCAAACTATTACTTTGCTACCGACGACGACATCCAACTTGGGGGTGCATGGGGCAATTACCCCAGCTAGTTATTTATGCAAGAGGTGAAAGCACGCACACTCATCCCAAGTTCTAACCGAGAGGGTCCATGTGTTTGTCGATCCTATATATGCCTGTCTGTGTCCGCGGGATAAATGCAACCAGAACCAGAACCAGGACCTGCATCTGACAGTCTCATATCGGATGACATCAATCATCTAATCGCCCCATGGCATCCACTCCTTTTTCATCTCTCTTTTAATCTCAGTCTCTCTTTACAATCACCATGTTCGGCTCCGGGAAATCATCCTCGTCGGACAATGGCAGTAAAGACGAGATAGTCCTCCTACCTGTCCAGTCCAAAGCAGGCATCCTTCGTGTCACCGAAATCGAGACAAAGGTTCACGATCCAGAAGGCAACCAAGTCCCCGTCATCCAAGATGCATCCACCGCTTTCGATCTACCAGAGAACCACCCCAACAATAACGCTATCGAGATATTATGGCTTCCTCGTGGATCACACAGCTCCGATGACACAGGCGAGAAAGTGCGTCGTGCGCTCAATAATGAAAAGGACATGACCATTCTGGGTTGCTGTCGGCAATTCCCTAAAGCTATCTTCTGGTCTTTACTTCTCTTCCTCACTGTGGTCATGGAAGGGTACGACAAGAGTCTTGTTGCCGGGTTCGTAGCTTTCCCTGCCTTTCGAGAACGCTATGGCGAGTTGTTTGAGACGCCGAACGGGCCACTCTACGAGATCTCTCCGCTTTGGCAGACAGCACTACAAGTGTCTGCCATTGCTTGTGAAGTCATTGGTCTACTGTTGCATGGATGGATCACATACAGCATTGGGTACAAGAAGATGATGCTCATCAGTCTTGCTTGGATGTGCATCGCTGTCTTTCCAGCCTTCTTTGCCCACAACATTGCTGTTTTGGTAGCTTCTCAGGCTCTCTGTGGTAAGTACTAAACCATACCATACCTTTCCTTCGCTGTTGTTCCATGACTTCTTGTACTAACCATGACTGATAGGTATCTCATGGGGTGTCATTCAGACACTCGCTGCCACATATGCTGCTGAAGTCGTACCATCAGCCATCCGTGCCTGTCTTCTCAGCAACGTCAACATGTGCTGGGTCATTGGTCAGCTTCTTGGTACTGGTGTCTTGCGATCCCTGGTTCACAACGAATCTGAATGGTCTTACCGTCTTCCATTCGCTCTTCAATGGGCCTTTGCCATCCCTCTTCTCATCGCCATCATGTTTGCGCCTGAAAGTCCTTGTAAGCTCACAATATCTCTCCCAACTTGCAAGCATAAGTCTAACAAACATACCAGGGTGGCTTATCCGTCGTGAGCGCAAAGTCGAGGCTAGACACGCTCTTCAGCGCCTCACCAAGCAATCTCAGCTTGACATTGATGATACCATTGCTGTCATGGAGCATACCAATCGCATTGAACGCAAGCTCAACTACGGCGGCTCAAGCTATTTGGACCTGTTCAAAGGCGCAAACCTTCGTCGTACTGAGATCTCATGTATGGTCTGGTCCGTCCAAGCTCTTTGTGGCTGGATCCTGACTGGTTACGCACCTTATTTCCTCGAGCAAGCCGGCTTTGACTCTTCCAAGTCATTCAGCTTGTCCACCGGCATGTACGGAATGGCCTTGGTTGGAGGTATTATCTCTTGGTTCTTGCTGTCTCACATCGGTCGCCGTAAGCTTTATCTTGCAGGCCTCGCCGCCGCCGTCGTCATGCTTACCGCCGGTGGTGTTGTGTCGATTGTACTTGATGGTAAAAAGGGCCTCAATTGGGCACTCGGCGCGATCCTCATCACAACAACCTTTCTTTATAACCTCAGCATCGGCCCAACATGCTACGTCATTGTTGCCGAGATTCCCTCAACCCGTCTGCGTGTCAAGACCATTGCTCTTGCACGTGTCATCTACAATATCTTCATGATCATCAACAACGTGGTTGTTCCTCAGATGTTGAACCCAACTGCATGGAACATGCAGGGCAAGTCGTGTTTTGTTTATGCGGCCACGGCTTTCCTTTGTTTCATTTACTGCTATTTCCGTCTCCCAGAGACCCAGGGCCTTTCTTACCTCGAGCTAGACATGTTGTTTGAGAAGGGCGCGCCAACAGCCAAGTTCAAGGAGTTGCAGCAGAGGTTGGCCAACTCGGCTTACTTGACTGTGGACAGAGCCGAGCGCATGAGGAATGCTTGGCATGGGTGGCTCACATACTCTTAACACGTTATTTTGTAGATAGTCACACCTTGTTGAAAATTATCATAAACATTCATTTCACAGTGCTTCCGATGCTCTCCATTTGTGTTGGCCAGGCTTTCAGTAATACGAGTATGTTTGTTCAAGGTGAATTACATTATTAGGTAGTATTTATCTATAGGGAATTATCTTGGTAAGATCCTGGGCCAGCCCGTCGGTGTCCAGCACCCTTCATGAACCGTGATACCAGTCTTGTACCAGCAGACCGATTGCCACCGCTCGGAAGATCCCCCAAAAGTATTCAATACCCATCAAAATGCCACAACATTAGCTTAGTTGTTGCAATCAGCTGCAGCATCATCCCCAGCGGCAGCACCTCCTTGCAGGTTCTGAAGAAGATCGCCGAGGATACCGCGCTTGGCTTTGCAGCCAGCATCGCCATTGGCATTGCCACCTGCCTTGGCTCCGTCCTTGGCCGCTTTGTCGCCATTGTTGGCCGCATCATTACCGTCTTGGGCGTTGCCATCTTGGGCGTTGTCGTCTGCTGCATTGTCATCCTCTGCATTGTTGCCATCAGCTGCGTTGCCAGCGTTGCCAGCATTGTCATTTGCATTGTCGTCATTGCCATTTGCGTTTCCAGCATTGCCGTTCTTGTTTCCAGCATTATCCTTTGCGTTATCTCCTTGAGCAGCATCCCCATTGTTGGCGGCATCATCTTTGTTGTTTCCACCAGCGTTGTCGTTGGCGGCATCGTCTCCAGCGGCATCTCCATTGGCGGCATCACCGTTGGCGGCATCACCGTTGTTTGCGGCATCTCCAGCGTTCTTGTCGTCTGCATTATCGGCGCCATTGCCATTGTCGGCGGCGTTGTCGTTACCGTTACCGTTACCGTTGTCATTTCCGTTTCCATTACCGTTGTTGGCGTTATCGTTGTTGTTACCGTTGTTGTTACCGTTGTCGTTACCATTGCCATTGCCATCATTGTTGCCATTGTTGTTGTTACCGTTCTTGTTGCCCTTCTTCGCCTTGCAAGCTGTGGGGGCAGCTGTGGCCGCAGCATCAGTAGTTGTAACAGCAGCAGTCCCGTTTGCGGCTCCAGTTCCGACAACGAGAGAAGCGGTTTCTGTAACAGCGGCATCCTGGGTGGCGTTGGCAGCATCGGTAGCGGCAGCATCAGTACCAGCGGCATCAGTAGCGGCAGCATCAGTACTAGCGGCATCAGTGGCGGCGACATCAGTACCAGCAGCATCAGTAGCGGCGGCATCAGTCTGGGTTTCAGTGACAAGTGTCTCAGTGGCCATGTTGTTGCCATTGTTGCCATTACCGCCCTGCTGGTTTCCACCGTTGCCTTGGCCATTGCCATCATTGCCATTCTGTCCTCCATTCTGATTGTCGTTGTTTTGGTTGTCGCCTTGACCATTGCCTTGACCATTGCCTTGGTCATCGTCGTCTTGGTCATCGTCGCCCTGGTTGTTGTTGCCCTGGTTGTTGCCTTGGTTGTTCTTCTGCTTGCCGCCTTGTTCGTTCTGGTCATCTTGTTCGTCTTCGGTCTCGGAGTCGTCCTGATCATCTTGCTCCTGATTATCGTTCTGTGCTCCTTGCCCACGCTCAGCATCCCGGCCTCTCTTATAATTAGACTGCATGATTGTTAGCAAGAGAGAGAAAGGAAGTAATAGACTGGAACTTACAAATCTTGGCTCGATGAGCCCCATCAAAGGTGCACCAGAGACTGGTAGGGCAGCAACAGCCATCAACGCCTGACATCTTGTTAGAATAGTCTCGAGGAAACGGACAGGAATACATACTGCATACTTGCCAGCCTGTGCTGGGCGGGGTCCTGCTGTATTTGAAACAGCTTGAGCGGCCAAGACGCCGACAACAACGTTGGTGAAAAACATGATGATTAAGAGTGAAGATACTGGAAATGAGAATTACTGCGCAGCAGTAAATTGGAGGAGGGAAATAAGAAAAAGTGAAAAAAGATAAGTAAAAAAAAACAGTAAAACCGGACTGCTTGCAGAATTGAAGAAAGGAAATGTCGCGTCAAGCGATTCTTTTAGTCTAGAAGTGTTGGTTTGATGAGCTGATGATAAAAGTCAAACTACATCGAACCACAGACTTCTTATAGGGAAATGCAATCACAACAACCCAACACATTTTCTATAGCACCAGATCGTAAGATCAATCTCGAAATAGATTCTGCGAGAAAAGCTTATCTTCGTAAACATTGCTGAGACACCAAACGCCAAGCTTGGTTCGTTTGAAGTATCATATTACCCCAGAAAGTGAATTTAACTTACGTGTTGGAGTTTCAGATCCTACCGATCTACAGCTAAGCTTTCCCTTGGCGATCCAATTCCATGGTGGAGCTTCGTAACCTGGAACTCGGATGTGAACTAGGCCGGATGTAACAGGAGCGAAGCTAGGGATTCGGAGGTTTCAAGTGCTGGCGAGACCATTGAGGCCCCGGATAATATTAGATGACAAGGGTGTGTGAAACTCCGTTACGCAAGCTGATCTTCACGTTCGTCTGTATGTTGCCAATATTGCCGTATTGTTCATTGAACAGAAAAGATCAGTTGTGCTTGAAAACACGTCATTGGGCCTACATACTGACCTTCGCCGTTTCTGAAATAAGGGAACGTTTCTATCCGTGTATGATCAGTCGCTCACGAGAGCTTACTTATACGGGGTGGCAGGGGTAGTTCGGAACAACCTGACGATGTTTAGGACATTCATGCTCCACTCACTGCTCGTGGAAATAATTCATAATATTTAACTCAGAGAATTAAGAGACAAAATAAGATACATTGTACTAATGACAAAAAATTGATAGGTAAATACGACTAAAGTGTTCAAAATATCATTGATATCGTCAAGCACCACTACAGGAGCATTCCAGCTCCTGCGAGCAGTCCCAAAGTAATACCGAGCACACTCGCAACTCCTGATCGTGGAGTCGTAGTTGAGGCGGCATTGCCATCTTCATCATCCTTATCGTCGCTTTCTTTTTCATCATCCTTGGAATCCTCCTTGTCAGATTCCTTGTAGACCAGCTGCACGGCAGGTACATAAGTTGCAATAGCCCAGTACTTCTCAACCGCAGTCCCAGTCAAGAAAAGATCATCCAGCGTCGTCATGGGCTCATCTGTTGCAGAAGCAAAAGACGCCAGCCGATTATCTGTCAAAGTGCTGCCATCCCAAGTACTGACAGGTAGCATCTTGTCTCTGTTGAAGGTCAAGCACATCTCGGAATAGGTGTACGACTCTGTCGGACCGATAGTAGAGACGCACTGTCCATAGGCATCTGCTCGGTAATCACTGTACCTGTTAGCCATGGCTGAAATCTTTGAGCAGGGTATTGACTCGCCTGGGACAGCAATAGGCAAGAGTTTCAGAGGGCTCCAAAAGCCCAAGCCAGAACTCAGTTGGATGAAGGTAATTGGGATTCCTGAATTCATCCCAGTCTGGGCTTTCCGGGGCACCCGATGCACTAGCCTTGTCATCACCATCGCCACCATGTGCTAGAGTTCCCACAGTACTCCAACCCGAAGGACAAGCTAGGCCAGGTGAAAAATAAGCGTATTGTCCTTGCACAAACTCGGTGGTCTGTTCATGGATGGATTCCCATAAACTCGCGCTGGGAATACAATCCCCAAATGTCATAGGACCGCATGTAGGAACGCCGAAAATCCTAACAGGTTCACTTGCGTTGACAAAAACATGATGGTCTGTCCCGGTTGCGCAACTGGATGGCGCGGTGAATGTTGTCGTCAGAGGACCCATGTTATGGGCATTGAAGCCCCAGAACTCAGTGGCGGTAGGCATAGTGACTGAAACTGTAATAGAACTGGACAGGTCTCAAAGATAGTAGATACAAGTATGAAAGACAGTGTATGAATCCGTCAGACCAAGCGCGGAGGGAACGTTGAGGTTTTCATAGTCCGATGACAGCCCGCCAAGCGCCAGTTCACAATACTTTTCGAAGTTGTAGCCCGGTTTTGAGGCTGCCAATGCTAGCCTTACGTCAATTTGGGGTTGGCAGCGACACGTTTTACCCCATGGGGTTCTTGGCTGACGGGTTTGCGAGAATCCTATCGGCGATTCCTTTGTACGAAATGCGGGGTGACCTATCAAAGAAGAGTTTTATGGCGGTCTGTGATTCATTGTCTGTTTGTTCAATCCTTTTGGTAGATGCCTCTGCGCTTAGTCCTATGAAAGCAAATGACCTGGCTCATGTGCCAGAAGTTATGCAACAGATATCACGTTAGGCGGGTTACCAAATAAATAGGGACTTAGAGCAGTATAGACGAAATTATTAGTCCACTCTTAGGCCATATATACACTAAGAGTAATCTAATATTTATTTTAACCACTAAATCAGTATCGGTTTTTATGCAACCCACCTGCACGTCCATCACATCTGACATTGGAAGGCACCGCGAAGAATACTGATCCTACAATTTATGGAGAGATGCCAAGACCTTTGCTTGGCTCTATAAATGCAACTTTACTTTTCAGCTTCATCAAAGTTAATCCTTGGCATGCTAATGCCAGTATGATCCTATCCCGAAGAGGGCTGGTCTTGTTCAAAAGGGAACATATGAGGGATAAATAGAGTAAGGCTCAATATCTGAGTTAAATATCTCTTAGTGTGTAGCCTTATCATCAGAGTATACCGTACGGGCTATACCCAACTTGATGATATGATCTTTATAGATAGCTCTGCTTCAATGAGCGTGCCGTACTCATCACTTTACATTGCTAGGGTGGAAATTCGTGCCGTTAGGGACAACCCGAACGTGATGTGAGTCAGCGTTATCTGTTGATTTATAACTTGACTACAGCTTTCTATCCGCCCAATTAACATACTTTCCTAGAGTTCTAGATAGCTGATACGCTGCGGAACGACGTTTAACCTTTTTTACTGTGTATTCGTTCCCCATAGAGCTTTTCTCAACTATTCATTCTCCAGCCAGACCTTTTGGCTATACACTACTTGATGAATGCACCCGCATTATTAGCCTATATAATGCATCTCGAAATACAACCCTGGACAGCAAATAGGATATTATCCAGTTCTTCCTATCAATATAACGCAGCTTACAGGTGAAGAAAAAAGATAATTGAGGTTGAATTGTCGTATGACTGCTCCAGAAAGAGAAAGGACCGAGCTCTCCGCCGGTTGAAAACAGCACCCTATCTACGCGAGGCAGAGATTTTATCCTGAAGCTAATCAAAACACTTTAAAGAGCGTGATTTCCATCTTGGTGATATCACTGAATGTAAGAGTATCTTCGACTCTGATCCCCCAACAACCTTGGTTCCAGCAGTTTCTCTCATAACGCAGTATTACCACAGCATACATTGCCACTCTCGCCCGATGTCTGTTGGAGGTATAGATGCCTTCCTCTACACGGCGCCTAACTGCCCCGGTCGTTTTGGGGGGCAAGGCAGCTACTTCGTCTGCACCAACCTGAGACGAAACACTTGCTGTGGCATTGATATCATCGACAGTCCCATTCAGTCTGTTGGTCTTTGGAATATCGGAGACGGGTTTACAGTACGGATGCTCGCATACAACGGGGGTAACTGCACCAACCCCGTGGCTTGGCGAGGCAATTCATGGGGCGGACAGATTTGCATATCGGATATGGCGTATCGGTACACTGGTTGTGACTACAGCTTTGGTCTTGCCAAGAGGGGTGCGTCAAGAGACAAGGTTGGGTGTCAGAGGCCTGATGTCCTTGTTATACCTGACGGAACTGAGTATGACTTGAGTCGCCTCAGTGATGACAATTTCGAGCAAATGTAAGACCATTTCATTGCTGCAGTCCTATTAATTCTGTCATTTGTTAACATCAAGGTACTTTGAACAGCATTGAGATTAGCATCAAAGCGACCAGCGCTTCTGACATCCCTGCCAAGTTCCAGGTAGTTTGAATGGTATCATGGACGACGAATCGGATGTGTGCAATGTCTCTGCACCATTATTGGATATTCTGTCAACGATCAAAATCTCTATCAGCTTGTTTTGATCATGATTCTAATAATGAGTCTTAGTCTGGGGTCTGGCTTCTGTAATTCTTGATCGCTAATTGGGTCATCAACTCTTGGTGTTCATCCTTTCCATAGCCGGATAGCTAGTGTCACAGTTAGCTCCCTACCCCGCATTGAACCATGTTCCCCATACCGCCTGGTTTAATTTCCTTCTTTTATACTGTGAGACGTCTCATTCCGACATCTCAGACTTGGTTCCGATTCACAAGTGCCTTCTCCTTCAACCACTTCCATGACTGCCGATGCCCCTGTTGCTTATATGGAGACAACGAAACAGCGGAGTCGGCGACCTGCATACACAACTGTAGCTTGGTATGCTCTATTGATCATAATTGCAGCGTCTTGCGTTATGTGCTGCCCTATTAGTCAGTCAGATGCTGACCCGAGAATCTCAGTGACACATGTCGAAAACGCAAGAGCAAATGCAGTGGTGGTAATCCCTGTGACCGTTGCCGTGAGCATAAAGCAACATGTTCCTATCCACGAACGACGCGGTATCGTTCAGGACGTCGAGACTCGTAAGTGTTCAAACCTCGGAACGCTTATCCCTAACACTTTTCTATATAAGTATTGACTTAGAATGCAAGGGCTATTTCCCGTTCGACAACAGATGCGGAGACGGTCAAGCCTGTGCGCCAGCAACGGGACCTGACAAACGATGTATCGAGTGACTGTTCTGGTGCTAGTTCGGCACCTTTAAGGTCTGAAAACTTTGATTACTATATCCGCCTTGGCGAAAATAACTTTGGTTCTGTGATCAACGATGCTACAAGAAGTCTACCAGGAACGTCCGGCTCAAACGTTGTGGGAGTTGATCAGATTCGCCGAGCTATCGAATATCGAACTGTTGGATCCATAGGCGGAGCCCTCGGAGCTTTCAACATGGAGACTTGGATTGCAGTCTTGCAGCTTTGGGACGAAGAAGTCGGCCTTCAATACCCTCTTCTCAACGTACACCAGCTTCTCGAAGAGATTGATGCAGCAAAACAGGACGCTGCTTCACCAAAGCTTTCTCCTGGGATTAACCATCAGTATGCTGCCGATATCGCCTTTCTTGTACTAGCAGTACTATCATGTATCAAAGACGCAAGCGCAGTTGAGGTGGCTGATCCTGCGATTCAAGAACTTTATGGAACCGTTTTAGTCCAAGTTCACACTGGACACGTCAAGCGTGAACCCTTGGTGTTATTGCTCCTGACTGTAAGCATCACCAATCTCATGACTCGCCCTTTCTCCCAATTTCGTATAGCGTACTAATCTTATCTTGTTCTAAGGCCGTTTATTCATTCCTCGTTGATCGCGAGGTTCTGGCATGGAGAACTACAGGGACTGTTCTCCGCCTGCTCCAGGAACTTGATTGCGAAGAGGGCAATGGTCACGACAATGAAATCGATGATAGATTCTTCTGGACAGTCTATACACTAGACAGGAGATGGAGCTTCGGCACAGGGCTGCCATTTGCCCTCTCAGATACCGATATCACTCGGAAGACCAAGCCGGATGTAAGTACCACTGGACTACTCTAGACATATGAAGCGGAGACAGATAGTTAACGATTGAACAGGACGGAAGTATCTCATCAGCATATTTACACCAGATGATTTCCTACTGTGGCATCGCCTCTGATGTTCGAAAGTCACTACTCAGCCCTTCTCCCTCAGCTGCGTCTTCAACGTCGACGCGCGATTTCCTCGAGTTCCGTGTTCTGCAGTGGCAACAGAATTTGCCAGAGAGATTACGATTCCAAGGCCCGCAGGATATTTTTGACTCGTCTAAAGAAACAAGAGGTGAATACAGACTTAGATTGTTGCTCTATCTAAGGGCCAATCAAATGAGGATCGTCATTCATCGCAAGTTCGCTACACGGTCAGAAATGGACCCTCTTGGCCCTTCCTCAACTCGCACCATGATTGGAGTTGCTCAAGCCACTATTCATGTACTTCTTGCAGTCGCTCGCGAGACGGACATATACTATGCTCAGCACAAGACTTTCAACCACTTTTTAGAAACAGCCTTGTCCTCACTCCTCTTGGTACTTTGTTCACCTGAAGCGTCCAACCATTCGTCATGTCTGACAGATGTTTTCATGGCGATGGAGTTTATAGGACAATTGGCCAAGAGGTCACCAATTTCCGAAAGGTTGAAGAATAAGTTACAAGGCATTCAACAGCTGATCTTTGAAGCCAACGGACAGAGTCTAAGACCCTCACATGCTCAGAAACTGGCCAGAGATACTACAACGTTGGAAGGCGCCTCGCAAATCAACAATGCAGCAGCAAGTATGAATTCTGAAGCTAGGAGGTCCGTAGCACATCTAGAACAAGGAGATATGCTCACGAATCCACTCAGCACATGGCCGACGGTCCATCAACTACCACTTCAACAAACAAGAAGTAACGCGGTCGTGGAACCGCAAGCAGAAACAATTGTTCCGTCACCGACGACATCTGGCCCAAAACCCTCTCAGCCAATCTGGATCAATTATGAGGGTCCATCCAGCCTTGTAGTTGCGGCTGATCAAAGTTCTCCAGTACAGTGCGTGTCATTCGAAAGTGTTCCTAGATTTGAAGGACTGTGGCCACTTCCATCCACGGATCCCTCCGGTTCGCAAGAAATGGACTTCACCAGCGAGGATCTCGCCATCTTTCGCTCTCCGGACATGGCTGAGATCTTGAAAGACTACGATTCCTTCTTTTTCTAGATACGTTGGATCATTTTATAATGCATCAAAGGGCACGATAGCACCTGAGCGGAATTTTGCACGAGCCTGTAATATTGAGTGACCTCCTGCGTCCGTCAAGGTTATCACAGTACACAGTCGCTATCAGACTTCGCTCGGAATCGGTACTGTGATGATCGCACCAAATTCGGCTAGGTAATGGAAATGAGCTGTGTCTCGGAATCGCTCCGGGCCGAGCTTAGGACCAGTTGGCCATGAGACAGGTCTAACCAGTTCCAGCAGCCAAGTCTACCAGTACAAGACTTGTGGATGAAGTTTAATCATGTTGATTGATATTAGTTCACGACCCAGGGACAAATGATAATGAATGAAAGAATCATATTGCTACTATGCACATCTAAAAGATATCTATTCGCCTTACAACTTTGGAACCATCACGCTGATGTATTTCGCCTGTGTCCAATCGTCGATAGCCTCCTTGCCACAATCTCGACCGAATCCACTCTCTTTGAAACCACCAAAAGACACATTTGCGTTAACAACTCCCCACATGTTAATAGCAACTTGCCCGCTCTCGAGCTCCTCGCTCACACGAATCGCCTTGTTGATGTCCTTTGTAAAGACAGCCGAACCAAGTCCGTAGGAGCTATCGTTGGCTAGCCTGACAACCTCTTCTTCGGTGCTAAACTTGGCAATGCAAGCAACAGGACCAAAGATTTCTTCTCGGATCACAGTCGCCTGAGGGTCGACGTCCACAAAAGCAGTGTTGGGCACAAAATGACCCTCGGTAGGCAACTTGGAATCATCTGTTCCGTGCAAGACTTTGACCTTCTCGTCTTGACCTATCTTGATATATCCCATAATTCGCTTTTTTTGTCCCGCGTTGATAACTGGTCCTTTCGTCGTTTCTTGCAACAACGGGTCACCAGCAACGGAATCCTTTGTTTTTTCTGAAAAGGCCTTGACAAATTTGTCGTAGATATCAGCGTGCACGTAAATGCGACTTCCTGCAGCACAGATCTGGCCATTGTTCACTGTAATGCCAGCTGCTGTCCACTGAAGTGCATTCTCAAAGTCGGCGTCGTCGAAGACGATGCTAGGGCCCTTGCCTCCGAGCTCCAAGCTGATCTTCTTCAGATTTGACTTGGCAGATGCAGCTAGAATCTGACGGCCCACGCCAGGGCTTCCCGTGAAAGACAACTTACGGATAGCCGGGTGTGCAGAAATGGCTGAACCAGCCACTGTCCCTAGACCACAGAGTATGCTGACAACGCCTGGAGGAAATCCTGCTTCGACAATGAGCTGGCCAAGCTTCTGGCCATACAATGGCGCGTCCTCTGGCGTTTTGATAATAAGGACATTCCCGGTAGCCAGAGCAGCGGCAAGCTTCCACATAGTGATCATCCTGTCCAATGATGGGTCAGCCTCAAATAAACACCAGCAAAGCTCGCTAGAGATGGCTTTACTCACAATGGTGCGTTCCAAGGAACAATAGCAGCACAGACGCCGATGGGGACTCGGCGCGAGTATGAGATACCCTGAGGGATGTGTAGAGATTGGCCATCGACCTTGTCAGCCCATCCAGCGTAGTAGCGGAGTGTCTCCACAGCTTGAGCAACGAAAATCCCACTAGATTCTCTGAATAGAATACCAGCATCGACAGACTCAAGCGTGGCTAACTCTTCGTTATCTCTTTCGATGAGGTCGGCCAAACGATTCAGCAGGTTCCTTCGAACCGTGGGCTGAGTAGACTTCCAGGTCCCATTGAAAGCCTTTTCGGCGGCTGCGACAGCCTTGTCAACATCAGAGGCCTGAGCAGCCGATATATCCGCGAGTACCTTCCCATTGAAAGGGTTCTCAGTCTTCACGGTGGCATTGTCTTGTGCAGGGACAAACTCATTGTTGATAAACAGTCCGGTATGAACTAGTTGCTATTAGCTTGCACAAAAGACCAATGATATGGGTGATTGAAGCTTACCAGTTATCTGGCGTCCACCAATCCCAGTAATTTTGACTGTAGACATATCGATAACACTGCGGCTAGGTCATATGAATTGATGGGTGACGTGGTGGGGATCTCTTCGGAATCTGTCGCACGATGGGCACGGTTATATTGCGGCAGAAGACTGTACCCGTTGCAGTAGCTTGACTGTTAAATTAGATTTAACAAACTTGAAATAGATCTGGGGTGATATAAGAACATGAATGTATGATAGAGTACCGTTGGCAGCGGAAACGCATTCCGAGCTTTCCGCCATATCAGATACGCCTTGATGAACGGTTATTTCCGAGCACCGTTTCCGCACACCTTTTGATTCCGAATCTGGGGCTATGTTACAGCGAGACCCATCCTGCCGAGCGAGTCATGGACTTTTGCGGTAACCATCTGTTAGCACCTGGTTTAGCATGTAAATGAGGCTTTTCGTGAACCTTGGTTTGGATGTAACCCGCTCGGAATGGCATCTTATCTTATCACCGTTTTTATCGCCGGGCTCGTTCCGAAATATTCTGTTGGAGATAATTGCCAGTTATTTTCTCAGTGGGGGTTAGGATGGGTTTTAAATCCTCTTTCCAGTATTGTTTGCCGTTGGAGGGGTTTGAGAGTGCCCTCCTGTTGCAGCACCTATGTTCTTATCACTAATAAACTTCATAGCAACCTTCGTTCTAGGAGATAACGTCTTTGCCGATGTATAGTTCCATGTTGCAACCGAATTCTCTACATCTTGTTCTCCTTCAAGTAGTTATAGTCTGCCATTGAATCTTCCACAATCACCAGAAGCTTCGCGGCATCCTCAGGGCCAAAGTCCTTCTCCCACCTTTTATATGCGATGTCCATATCGAAGCCCCTTGAACTCTTTGAGCTATCAATTGAGGTTGAATTCCAATAGTCGCTCATGAATTTCAGTTCCCGACAGCCAGCGTTTTCTGGGGCCTTTATGACGTCCCATTCGTAAACAATGTGCTTTTCATCCATGTCGAGTGAGTTGCAAAGCTTCTTGATTGCTGAATCTCCATCAAGAATATCGTCTGCATCAACAACGACCGGTCCATATTCCGGATCGACCTTTGACAGGAACCAATCATACAACTGTCGAGAGTACTGATATGTAGTATAGTAGGCCCATGACCTATCGGCAAGATCGATAGATCGCGCACCGCTTTCAGCTCTATACCAAGATTCGAACGTGAGGGCTGGGTGTCGAATTAGGAAAATTGGTCTCCACGATAGTAGCCACTTGTCGGGGAATATGGTTGGGTTGGTTTTTGGCGCGTCTGTGGACACAGAAGATCTCTCTTGCTCGACGGTAAAAGACGGGCTGGGAGGTCCACCCCACATGTGTTGTGATAGCTTGGAAGGTTCCCAGATGTAGAAGGTATGTTCCTTCAGAAACATGGACAGATTCTATAGACGTTAATACAGACCCGTATGAATCAATATGACTTACCTTGGTTTCGGCAGCCTCCAATTCCGTTTGGATCTCATCAAACCCTTCCTGGAGAAGTTTTTCAACACCTTCACGTTGCTCGTTGGAGACTGAGTTTAGCGGTCCCCAGTTGAAAGATTCTCGGGCGAAATCGAAAGCAGGCTTGAAATGGTAATTTGACTGAATCCATCCTGGCTGTCCAGAGAGTAGACGGCATAAAACATGAGAACAGGTGCGGTTGAGAGCAAATAGAAAAACGCTTTGAGTGCGAGTCTCAGGACTCTTGCTTCGGTCTATGCTTCCCATAATGCCTAGGAAGCAGTGAAGATCTTTTAAAATAATACGAATGTAAAAAGCAATATCAGACACAGGAGGCAATGGCAGAAACAAGATTTAATAGGAAAGATTCAAATCAAGCACATTTATACAAGGAAAGAAAGTTAAGTCACCGCTATAGTGAACTCCTGCAGCACACGAACAAACTGATTCGCGATTCATGATGATTGAATTTCCTCAGACAGGGTAATCTAAAAATAGACATCTGACCAGGTTGTTCCAGAGGGAAAGTCATGAGAGCCGAACATAGAGACAAGGTCTGCAATCTTATCGTTCTAATCTTGATAACACTATCTACTATCTTATCGATATGAAAGGGCAATCTTAAAGATTGTCTCAAATTTGAACATTCCCTACCCTACAGAGTATTCAGTTGATCAGATCTTAACCAAAATGCGACGCGACGACTGTTCTAGCACTGGAGTATACAAGTATCAATTATCTCGTTATATTCTTCTTTTATTGTGTTTCAAAATGTTTATTAAATGAATAACAATTGCCCAAGGTTAAAGAGAGTTGCATTTCTACGAGAAGTTACTGACATCTTATCCCATTGAATGTACATTTCAAGGTCACCTAATCCTCTTAGACTGGAACGCGAGTTCGACGCGTCGACATCCCTGTCAAGATGTAATTTAGGCCAATCATCGCATCTTATTTATTGTTACGTGATATTCAGAGACGCGTCTCCATACTAAATGAAACACCAATGAAACCCTTACTCTGTGGCCAGTGCTTCGCGTCTAGTCTTGCTTCCAGCATCAAAATATGGGCTTTCTCCAATCCCAACTGTACGGTGACCTGTACGCGCACCAAGCCCAGCGTAGTCAAAGATCGCGGTGTGGTAAACAGTACGGTTATCCCAAATGGCTGCTGCAGAGTTAAACATGTCCTTCAAACTACAAAAGATGCTGAATACTCACCAAGATCATATGGACTCTTCCAGCGATGTCTCAGTTGACAGTCATGTTCCTCGACAATCATCTGTAGGAACCAATCAAGAAGACGCTTGCTCTCATCTGGTGTCAGGTCGTTGATGCTCTCGCAATGATTTCCAACCGCGAAGAGGCTCTTCCATCCCGTGACAGGATTAGTACGGACAACCGGGTGGGTGGTTGTCAGGCTATCGCCTACGTTGTTAGGAGATCCTCGGGGCTGAGTGTAAAGCTCGAAACCCTTCTCTGCAGCAACTTTAGGTAATCTCCTCTGAGAAAACTGTGCTGTGAGACCCTCGAGAAACTTGCGATAGCTGGGAGAGATCTTGTCATAGATCTCACAGGAGGAGGCCCACATTGTGTCTGTAACGCGGTTAGAATGCTTTTGCTATCGGTTTCAGCTAGTCAAATACCTCCTCCAGTCGGCGGCATCTTGACCACCTTCAAGATCGAGTAATCCGGGGGATTAGGCTCATATCCAGCATCAGTGTGCCAGCTATTCCTGATATCGCTGGGTCTGTTTTTCCAAAGGTCTTCAGCCGGGTTGGCAGCCTTGTCCGTGGTAATAGTATTGACATGTTTTTCTTCGTCAGGATTGAAGTTCTGCAAAGGGTGAACGTGCAGTGTTGAAGACTCTGGTTTGCCAGTGAGTCGACCTAGGCGATCAGCAAGCTCCATTTGAAGCTCGTTGGTAAGGTCTTTCTGGGCACGGAAGAAGACAACACCACGGCGCGATACTGCCCATATTCAGCCACATGTCGTCAAACAATGCAAATTAGGTGACTTACTAGTGATAGCTAATTCACGAATGAGCTCATCGCTGTTGTCCGCTCTCAGCCAGTCCACGACATTTGCGTTGGGAAATTCAGTTCCAATAACTGGAGTGACACTGAAGGACTCGTAACCGTCCAACAAACCACTGAGTTTCAAAGGTTCTTTCTTGAGTTTGACTTTCGTAGTTCCATTGCTATTTCCATTCGACAAAAAGGTTTCCAACTGTGGATCAGACATTTCGAGAATAACGAAGATGTTAGGTTTGATGAGTTATGTTTAAGTCTAGTGCCAGCCGTCTGAGGACTCCGGTGTTTAAATATCTATTTGTTGGTGTAATCAGAGTGCCTCAGCAGCCTCTCGCGACACGAAAACCAAGGTTCGCAGCAAGGATGTAGAATATCTCGTCAAAAAACCCACCGAATAGTTCTACACGTCACCCATCTGTATAACAGTTCGCCTACAAAAGTAGCATGACAAGAAACAATAGTACACCATCAATCACCAAGTTGACGGTTGTGGTAGGTATTATTAGAGTAAAGTCTTGCTGCCACTAAGAATTTCTTGTAGTTCCTATTTGCATGAATTGGTCAGTACAGTTGAGATAGACTAGATTAAGTTGATATTAATTTTTGTTATTGAGGCACTTTGAATCATACTTAAATACGAGTTAGCTACTCTCATAACTACAAACAGAATACTAATATCAAGTACGAAATTATTGTGCGTGATATCAAGCATATCATTTCTATCTAACCAGCAGCAGCATGAACAGCCGATGGAGGAGAGTCCCTGTGTCTCAAGCGACGCACTGCTTGGTCCAAGACTTGTGTAAAGGTTCTCATCTCATCCATAGTGTTGTAATGCACCAGACTTGCCCGTATAATACCGTCATCTCCACGTCCCAAAACATCGTAGACTGTACGAGGTGACCAGCAATCTCCACTTATCAAGCGACATGCCGATGTTTCGTGGACCTCCTGCGCCACTCGATCCGATGAAAGCCCATTCACAGAGAAGCTGACCAAAGACACTCGATCGTTGGGATCTGAAGAGTGAGACCCATAAACAGTATACATGTCTGGGTTGGATGTCAGGTAGTCAAGAAGATATCCAGTGATGGCCTGCTCGTGACCAACGATGGACTCCCAGCCGACTTGGTCCTCTAGATAGTTGATAATGGGTACAACGGAATGTTCCAGCTCAATGCAGTGATTTCCAAGGCCAAGCTTGACGGACAAGGTATTGGGTTCGAAGAAATAGTGATTGAGGCTGGATAGGAAGCGCTGTTGAACACGTCGACGAGCATATATCTGGGAAAGATGAGGACCAAAGGCCTTGTACCAACTGAAGATATAAAAGTCGACGTCAAGACTCTTGACGTCAATTGGACGATGGGGAGCCCAAGCTACCCCATCGACGCATACCATGGCACCCGGGATAGTATGGACAAGGTCTGCGATGTCCTTTATGGGCTCAATCGTCCCAGTGACGTTCGACACATGTCCACAAGCAACAAGTCTTGTTTTGGGAGATAACAGAGGCCGAAGTGATGCAAGAGTGAGCCTGGGGTCTGTACCATAGCCCTTTGGTGGAGCCCACCACTTGATGACTATGCCGAGACTCTTTGCCAAGGCTCGCCATGCAGTGATTCCAGCTTCATGGCAGAGAACAGAAACAACAATCTCAGAGTCTGAATTGAGATTTGGGCGAAGTGAGTTGGTCAAGGTTCTGAGCAGACCGGTTGTTGAAAGACCAAATGCTGTTGGGCTCATTAGTAACAGAAGAATAAGGCCTCATTGGGAATTTCTGAAACCCAAGATGTAATGAAGTGACCTTACCGATTTCGTCTGGATCTGCATTCATAAATGATGCTATTCTTGAGTACTGGGCAGCACGTCTTTTGACATCAACATGGCTCTTTGAGTCGAGCCCGCGAAGATTCATGTGAGGATTGGACATGGTAGTCGCAATGCTGTTCGCAGGCCAGTTGTTAGAAAGAACTCATTCAGAGTTCCCTTGGGGTGTGTGTGTGACATGCCTCTCGATAACACCCTTGTATACCAGAGACCCAGCGCCATTGTTGAGACAGATGGAGCCTTTGTCCAGGCCAGGAAACTGCCTCCGAACGATTTCAGAGGCAAGTTGTGGCAGTCGTCTGCTTATTGTCATGATTGCGATGGAAAAAACGACATTAGTTTGATGTGGAATGACATGCGAGGAACGAGAGGATATATTCCCATTGAGTACATGTATGTTTCTGGTGTCTCACCGGTTCCATGCTAATTAATGCATGGTACATGGCAAGGCCTCTCTTCTCCACTCGATAAGCTGAAAGCGGAAGCGCGCATGCTGATGTTACATTCTCTTTTGACTGGGTTATGTGATGTGAAGTCTCCTTCGACATTAACCCACAGCAGGTAGTTTGAGAATGCGCAGGTTCATGGGTTGACTATATAGATAACTGTTCTCATTGACCGTCCTGATCTGAAATGTTTATCAATATCTACTTTAATGAGACTTCTTTGGCCATGCCCAGTGAACATGCTTACTGCTGGACTGCGGAGACGCTCTTTTGACACATCATCTCGCGTATCTAAGGTTGGAAGCGGGACCATAATTACAACGTAACCGCCTGAGAGTGACCCAACAACTGAATTATAAAGACCCCATGCTGCACCACAGTTGAGTATGGACCTCGCACGCTTTATTTCGTAAGGATCTATCAGCCCAGTCTGTTGCATATCATCACACAGCAACGCTTACTTCTAGGCGAGACAAGGGAAAAGAGAAAAGAGGATCTTGGCACATGTAGGTCAGCCTTCGGAGATGCGACCGATGGCCCGACCCTCCATCTCACCCGTCCTGCGATCCCATGTCCAATCACTACGCCACCTGCAATACAGTTCTGATAATCAACAGTATCCTAACCTATTGCAAAGGAGCCATGAGCATTGAGCCTATGGAACGCACCTCCAAATCCACATGGTCCTGAATTTCGTCTCGTTTTCATGCCTAAGTGGAGTCTGTCTGCACTGCAGAGAGAAGCCTCAA
Source organism: Fusarium pseudograminearum CS3096 (assembly GCF_000303195.2). NCBI lineage: Eukaryota > Fungi > Ascomycota > Sordariomycetes > Hypocreales > Nectriaceae > Fusarium > Fusarium pseudograminearum. Next base: position 7,504,810 of record NC_031951.1, read on the forward strand.
ACAATGCATCTGCTGCGGAGGGGTAAACAAAAGACTGCTTACAGGTTAAAGATGTCATTGCATGTTGATCTCCAATGGGGGGAGAAGGCTGTTGCAGCAGAAATCTCCAGTAAGCTTCCCGCGCCACTATACCTAGGAAGAGGCAAAGTACTCATGATATGGCTTCCACTAATACTATATAGTCCCTTTCTTGACAAAAGGGTAGTGATCCAAATGACTGAAGAGTATGTCGAGCCGGTTCTCACGGTGAAGAACGCCACTTTTCGCCGTTGCCGTTATGGGAGATTGTCGCATATAAATAATATGCAATGCACTACACCATGCATATGGGAGGGATGTACTGCAGGACATCCAATCGACATATACCGTAAAGGAACTAGAGGGATTCACCCGCTGTCGTCACCACTTGAGACAATACCGCACCTATTTCAAGACCCGTGCCACGGGCCCAGTGTCTTGGATCCAGTTCAACTGTTCTGTTTGCTTTGTAAGCTATCAGATATCGCGTTCGATTGCCAACGTCTGATTGTGTTGATACCCCTTCACCCATTCTGTTTAATCCATTCGCTCTCCAACATTGAGTTTATCCCTTCTGCCAGGATGCAAGCCGAGTGCAACTCGAATACCCACCTACAAGACTTGTTAAGTCAGCTTGCAAGCTATTTTAGGGCAAACGAGAGTGAGATTTCCGCTTCGGAAGCCTCCAAGTGCTTCTTACGTCTTCCGCCACCGGATTCTGTCGCTTTGATTCGCCTCTTCTTCTTGCTGTGCCCGTCTTGTAAGTCTCTCGTGGCACCACTAGATGAATCAGATATGTGATCTGCCAAAATGGCAGCACATCCGCAGATATCATGACGAGATTCAAACCACCATACGCTATGCGCCTGTCATTGACTAGAGAAGTACTGAAATTGACTGATCTGATCCTTTGCAGTTCGATCGGTCTTGTCACGCCAAGGTGACGTGTCTACTCCGAGTCTGCCAACAGCGTCCAGATCTAGCAACAATACCGATACGAATAGACAAGCAGAGTCTCAAGATTGCACATCTCAGCTTTGTGATCAGCAAATCACACATGAAGCCGACAGCCTAGGCCCTGGCAGCTTAGGTCAGTCTCAAGATCCGGTTTCCATAGATAACAATCACCCAACCACCGCACAATATGCAAGTCCCGGCGGGAGAAGTACACTGACCCAGATGTTCCAAGGGTTTGACAACTCTAACACGTCTCCTCTGCTACAGCAGAACACCATCTGTCAGCAACAGGCACTGAACGAATTGCAAGACCCGATAATTGGCGCGTTAGTGTTAAACCCCTCTGATACTACGGCCCTTCCAACCGTGTTTGATGACGACACTCTTGTTGAAACTCGACTTACCAGTTGTAATGACATTGACTTCACACCATCTCTGCGACTGCTGCTGGAAGCGTGCAAAATAGATCGCAGTCTATTCTTTCACAAAGTTGAAGAATCCAAGGCAGCATTCCCAAACGGACAAGGCTGGAGAGCCGCCATAGCTATCAAGCAAGATAATGCTGATATGCGGGACTTGTTGAGTATTTACCACAGATTTGAGTGTTATAATATCTATCGCCATACGGTAGAAGCTGGCTATCATACCGGCGAACATTGGATACGAGACAAGCGTCGCGAGCTAGCCCAAAAGCTTTGCGACGACTTTCCAGAGCGCTTTCAGGATGCAAAATCCGCCAACAAATGTCTCAACTGGGTTGACCAGGGCTGTAGATTCCACGAATGGACCAGGATATTTAGTGAAGTATCGGGACTAGGAATCCTCATCGCCTTGCCCTCGGAGATACCTCGTTCAGCGTATGTTACTTCTCGATTGATTGGGTGATTGTCTTCTCACAAATGGAATTACAGGTACACTTCCAGATGCACGAAAGAGCAGATGAGCGCAGCCGCCGTCAAATTTAGGGCTCTTGGCATTCATCATCTCGTGAAAGATCTGGAACTCTCCGAATTGGGCAACCACGTCGCACAGAGATTGGAAGAAATGACAACCGGGAAGAGACTTCGTGTCGATGGTGAGCCCCCAAAGGTAGTGGCGAGTATGCTTCACTATCTGATGTCACATTATTGCAGAACCGGAACAAGATCCTCGACGTTCTTGGAAGTCACCACGATTGATGTCATCGTCGGGAACGCCAACTTTGGTGCAATCGGATCTGAGCGCAACATCGCCTGGGGCCATAACCATATGCGAAGACACAGCCATGTGGGACCAGACCGAGTCTCTTTGTCTCTCACTGTTACCTGACGATGAGTTTAACAATTGTATTACTTTCTCTACCACTGTTACCAAGTTTGTGCTAACCTTAGTTAGATGAACTGAGCTCGTCAACATATTGGGACTTCACCATGGACAACCAGCTGTCAACCTTTTCTTTTCCGATTGATGAGCTCTACCAACATCTGAACAACACAGATAGCCAAGCAGCAACTTGCAGTGGCCCCAGCAAGTAACTACTTAGTACTGCATCCATTCCACCTACTTCCGTTTACAAGAAAGGAACAATTGTCAATTTCCGGCGTTCTCAACAGACAATGACTAATTAAAAGAAAATGAAAATTCATCACTTTCAAGCCCCTGTTGCTCCAAGATATTCTCTCCTACCAGTCAGCATGGCTCCATGCGTCTTGGCATCAAGGCTGGCCTCCCGGAACAGAGAATACTTCTTGTTATGCCATTCAACACTGTTGATTTCTTTGCCATCGTGATCTTTGAACTTGGCGTCAAACTCGGGACGCAAAAAATAGATGACGGAGAACTTGTCTTGGCCGACTGAATCTGGTGGTGGCACGACACGGTGGAGGGATGAAGCCAACATGCCATTGGACAGAAACCGCAGCGAGTCTCCAACATTTACAACAGCATGGCCTTCTTTGGGTGGGATAAAGGACCAGTCATCACACCCAGGCAGCATGGCCTGAAGACCATCAGACTTGGAGAAGACAACAGTCAGTGTCCCCATATCGGTATGGGCCATGTTACCGATTCTCTCATCGCTGCTACCCCAAGGCAAGTAGTTCAACATGGCCATGTTAGCTGACGACGGCTTGTCCTTCCTGTGGCAATCCTTCAAGTCGTACGGCAGCTGCAAAGCCTCAGACAAAATGGAAAGAATGCAATCGGTATATCCATGAACCTCACCCATGAACATTTTGAACAACGCTAGGTTTTGATCAATGTCTTCCGGAACGATCATTGCGTCTTCGCCAAAGATGCCATTGTTGTGAATCTGAGATATACGTGTCAGTGTATGATGCGCCTCGAGTGAGAGAGCCATACCGAAAAACTCTCGTAGCCATCTTTCTTTCCAGAAAACGGCCCAACAGAGCATCCGGCTCGCTTGTAGCTGTAATGCATTAGCCGAGTTGCATAAGTAGGTTGTTTTATCGTCGTACCCTAGAAGTCTGGATGGCAGATATTTCTCAGTGCTGTATTCCTCCTTCTCCTCTAGTGGGAGCTTGAAGACTGTCTTGCCAATGACAGCAAGTTGTTCAACGAGCTTGAGGATACCGCTTGTTGATGGGTCTTGGAAGTCAAGATAAAAGAACCCGTAGGTTTTGCAGGACGATACAAGATCATCGATAGCATCGGCTTGGCCGGTGAGTAATCCAGCCAGGGAAACTGACTTGAGATTCGCGATTCTCTTTACGTCGACAGTCATGATTTAGAAATAAAAATTTCTCTGCTAGTTGAAGATGAAATATGTGAATTGACAATTTCTGGGAGTCATGTTTCGTTTTAAATACTTCTATTCGTTTTAGCTGCCATTCGTGTCATGTCATGAAATAAGTCGTTCACCCATGCTCTGTTGAGGGCTTCCACACATCATCAAATCTCATTATCGATATAAAATTAGCTCTAAAGTATCACCGTTATCCATGAATATTACCGTGAAGCATCCGCGGTACATGCATTGCAACACATCCTAGAATGCTCAGGTACCAGGTATCAAAGCAACTTGCATCGCGAAGCCGATGAAGAATAAAATTATCTTATAGATAAGCCCCAGACCGAGCGGTGTTAGCTTTAGTGCCATTATCTATCCACTTCCACCTTCAATATCTCAACACACTGATGGTGAGCCCGGCTGCTTATTCCGTCCGAGAACCCAACAACCCACAAGCGAGCATATTTAATACAGCATTCGTAGCTCCATCGTCAGCAAACCACATCAGGTTCAGAGGATAGCACTGGGGAAAAATGAGAACACTCAAAACACAAAACTTCAATGCCTTGAGTCTGGCTCAGCCGACCAACTTCAAGGCAATGCTAAAGTCTGGCACAATACTATGGGGCACTGGCTGTCGAATTCCCCACGAAGAAGCTGCACGAATCGTTGCCTCGACACCATATCATTTTTGTTTTCTCGATGCGGTTAGTTCTTATTACTCAACAACGGGAATTTCAAGCCATTGACAGATGAGAACAGGAACACACGCCGCTAAATGCAACGCTACTGGTCAGCCTCATTCGGACCATCCAGTATCACTCAAATGGAACAATGGTACCGCTGGTGCGGATTCCAGGTTGCTCACCAGAGCTAGTTCCGTATGCCCTGAACGCGGGCGCCGGCGGAGTAATCATGCCTCACATCCAAAATGCAAAGCAGGCGGAGGAACTGGTCCGGCTGTCGAGATTCCCACCAATGGGCGACAGGAGTTATCCTCCAGCTGCCTTGATCAACAAGCAGCAACATAAAACGCCAGAAGGTCAGACGACATACGATGTTTGGAACAACCACGCTGCTGTAATCTGTCAGATCGAGGATCTGGAAGGACTGGAAAACATTGAAGAAATCTGCCAAGTGCCTGGTGGTATGTATTGTCCCATTCCCTTTTCTAAAACACCAAGCAGTGGCAAATACTAATTTCGCTTCCTTAGTTGATGGGCTTTTTATCGGCACTGGCGACTTGCGGCTATGCATGGGAATGGCTACTGGGAGTCTTGATGGCGATGAGCCTGCTTTCGTGTCTGCCCTCGAGAGAATACGGGACGCAGCTAGAAAGAATAATCTTCCTATGATGGGATTTGGTATATCTCACTCAACATTGGAAAGTAGGATTAACATGGGATGGAATGCTTTTATCATCCACGGAGACATTGATGCAATATGCAAATCAGCTATTCAGGCTCTGGATTCATACAGTGCTGTCGCCCGTAGCACTGTTTCGAGCGAGAACAAGAATGGAGAACACAATAATGGCACAAAAAGGAAATGGGACGGAGAATAGTGGAAAGTTGTCGGTTTATGGGGTTTTGTTCCCTCCTTTGACGCATCAATACCACGTTTTGGTGAATATCACCTTGTTGCCAATGCGATGGCATGACTACGGAGTCAAGTTGCGTAGGAAACTATACTTCCACATGCCAAATATTCGTTGTAATTCTTAAGCACAACCCACCCCATATTGCAGATCAACTGTATCAGTACACCTTCGACATAAATATCAGCCATCCCGCCGAAGTAGTTTCCCAATATCATCATTCTTTATCTCAACTACAGGAATCTCCCAATCATGCAGACTAAGAACATCAATTTTCCCGAGGACGTTCTCTTCAGCAGGCTCCTCAAGCTTGCCAATGAATACAAGGATCAGATTATCGTTGATGACCACAGTCATGATACTCAGTTTGGCTATCGACATGTCCTTGATGGCACTTCAAAGCTTCTACAAACGCTACGAAGTCTCCATGGGTCGTCCCCAGACCAGGATGAAGATCTTTACGTAGGGGTTTTGGCTCCGAACGGCTATGAGTTCATCATCTCAGTTCTTGCTGTTCTGGCCTTTGGTGGAGTGGTTGTCCCTATGCGTGAGTTACGCACCAAGAGCGTAGGAGTTGCCGTCGGCTAATACAACAGAACGACAGCCACAGGAGCCCTTCCACAGGAGGCAGCCTTTATGCTTGAACAGTGCAATGCGAAATATCTGCTCGCAAGTCCCGAGCATGTTGATCTTGGAACAAGAATTCAGGCAGAAGTCGAGATACCATTAATTCCGATTGAGAGTCAAGGTGAGACTGACGCGCTGCTACCGATAGAAGCATACAGTCTCGACACATCGATCAGGGTAGCTGAGGATCGCCCCAGTATTCTGTTCTTTACTTCAGGCACAACGGGCGCCCCGAAAGGTGTTCTTCATTCACGAAAAACCATAAACAAATATGCTCGAATGGCAGAGGCAGGGCCAAACGACGACATTTGTCTCATACCCAGCGGAGCATTTTGGTCGGTCTACTTCACAAAGGTCTTTCAGATGCTACTTACGGGTGTTCGCATCGAGATCCAGAATTTCGGGCGGAACTATAATCTCATATGGGAGAAGTTCCGAGAGAGGACAGCCACCAAAATAGTCTTATCTCCGACCTTCTGGTATGGCATGATGCATTATTTCCAGGAAAACATCTCAAAGCTTCCCGAAGATGTTGTTCGGGAGTATATTGAAGGTGCTATGCATCTCCGTGAGGCTACTGCAACAGGGGCCATGCCTTCTAGAAGATTGAAGGAGTTCTGGCACGACCTACGCGGAGGAAGGTCTCTCAGAGTGTTGTATGGATCAACGGAGTCCCAGGAGACACTGATTTGCAATGGAGAAGTGGAGTTTACTGAGGTAAGACGTATCGAAATTAGAGATATGCACCCGCTAACGTGAGAATGGGTAGAACGATCTTGGGACTCCTCTGCCAGGTGTCGAAGTTAAGCTTGAAGGATCTACAGGAGAGCTTCTTGTCAAAACACCATCATTGTTCCTCGCGTAAGTTTGTCTTTGCATCTACTACTGAGTCATGTTCTCACTGATATTTGACAAGTTATTTGAACCGACAGCGTGATACCGATGAGCGCTTTGACTCTGAAGGGTTCTTCAAGACGGGGGATTTGGTCACCCGCCATGAGGGAAGGCTGATCTTCCAAGGAAGAGCAAACATGGACTGTGAGTATTCTCTTATACTTTCTTTTGAGTATCATCATCTAACTCTGCATAGTATTCAAGTTCTACACATACAAAGTCCCTCGAATGCAAGTCGAAGCATGTCTCACAGCACTTCCATACATACTTGAGGGATACATCCTACCAGTAGCTGATCCACACTGCGATACCCGTGTGGCCTCTCTTGTGCGGCTTCATCATGACGTTGGAAAAGTTGATTTGAGCAGGATCAGAAGCGACCTTTCAGAAGAACTCCCAGCATACCAACTCCCGACCATTCTCCGTGTACTGAGACAGGGCGAAGAAGTTCCAAGAACCTGGTCGGACAAGCTCGCAATGAAGAAAGTGGTACAGAAGTTCTTCCCGCAAGACAGTGATGATCGTCTCTACGACGAGTCAACTGAAGTCATGGATGTGAGCGAGTTCATGCGGGCCAAGACTACCAAGTTGTGGGATTTGTCGGGAATGCGGCAGTAGGCCACTTCGTTCTCGGAATAGCTGAACAACAATAATCCAACAAGTACGCATCTACTATAATCAAATGTGTTTTTTATTGATCTATCAACGAACAAAGATTTGTCTACTTGCTGTCAAAAATCCTATGAAGCACTGGGAAGCTGCATAAGCTCATCAATCGACTCCTTCATGATTCGAAGTGACCAATGAATCTCTTCTGCCGTGATTACCAGAGGGGGTGAAATACGGATGATACCTGTGCGGCTTGACTTGAGCTGCCCAAGGTTAGTAAATACCTATAGACTGAACTGATAAGACTTACTAAAAGGCCCTTTTCCTTCATCAACTCGCAAAGGCCTATACCAGTATGGCCGTTGGTCTTGGACTGGTCAATCACTACAGCGTTGAGCAGACCCCTGCCACGAACTGTCTCGATGATGCTTGTCTGGGCCTGGATCTCCTTCAAGCCATCGCGCATGACGCAACCAAGACGCTCCGCATTTTCTGCCAAATTCTCCTCCTCGACAACTTGGAGGGCACGCATTGCAACTGCCGCACCCAGTGGATTGCCACCATAGGTTGATCCATGCGTTCCCGGCTCGACGGTGAGCATGACAGCATCATCGCCTAGTACGCACGAGAAGGGGTACATCCCACCTGTCATGGTCTTACCCAGAAGAATCATATCAGGGCGAATCCCGCTCCAGTAGTGACCCAAAAACCTTCCGGTTCGACCAATGCCTGTCTGGATTTCGTCACAGATCAGGAGGACATTGTGCTTGTCACAAAGGGATCTCGCATGTCGAAGATAGTCGTCATCAGCGACGATAACACCTGCATCACCTTGAATCGGCTCAACGATAAAGGCTGCTAGGTTGAACCCTGCTGCTTTGAATGCTTCATCTAGTGCAGCCTTGTTATTGTATTCGATGTGTCGATTGGTTCCAGGTATGGTGCAGCTGATGTTTTGGTCTAGTGGCCCATAATTGTCTCGCGACATGTTGTCAGAAGCAAGGGCAATTGTTGCCAGCTGGAAATGGAGGTCAGTCGCCGTGATCCGTCGTTAACATCTTCAGTGAGCAGAGTAACGTACCGTTCGGCCATGATGGTTTCCAGCTGCACCGAATACGATCGCCTGGTTTTCAGGCACGCCTTTAACCTTGTAGGCCCATTTTCGAGCAACCTTGATGGCGGTCTCCGACGCTTCGGCACCAGTACTCGAAGGGAGAACGCGATCATAGCCAAAGAGACCAGTCACATATCGAGCAAATTGGGGATAAATGTCGTTATGGAAAGCGCGAGACGTGAGAGTCAGCCGAGAAGCCTGGTCAACAAGGGTTGCGACTAGTTTCGGATGACAGTGTCCGTGGTTCAGAGCCGTGGAAGCAGCGTGAAAGTCGAGATAATGACGACCTTCAGGATCCCAGACCGAGGCCCCCTGAGCACGGGAGAATACGATGGGAAGAGATTGGTAGTTCTTGGCAGAATGATCTTCTTCGGCTTTGAGTGCATCTTGAGAACTGAAAACACAAGAAGGGTGTAGTTCACCGTGGTTGAGATGGCTGTCACTCTTCACGCCCATGGTTCGACTTGTGATTTGGTGATGTAGAGGTTGATGTTAGGTTACTGGAGCAAATAAAAATAAACCCGAACTTGTTGTAGAGTTGAAGGAGGAATCTAGGCCTTTGTATCCTTATTTTATAAGTAATTTTATTCATCATCGTCAAACATTCTATGCACCTCTTATCACCGTATGTCTGGAGCTAAGTCCTGTAAAAGGCTGTTCTGTCCTTTCGGCGATGCGAGTTTATTACTCCACTACATCCTTCGAAGGGAACTAGAACACGTCATTGCTTCTTTTCGTGTGTCTTGCCATGTCTTTAGTTCGAAATTGCAACCGAATATAATTATCCCCTCTTATCTAGCTTCTTTGTCTTTCTCAAAACTCTGCTTGACCTGTGCATAGAAGGCATCATCCATGAGTACATCCAAGGCAGTCATGGCCATTGCCTTCCCGGACATTACCGCCCTCTCAAAAGCAATCGAAGTCCCTGCTGCCTTGGTAAATCCCGGCGTGTGGTTCTTGCATCCATCCTCTACTGGAATACCGATAATTGCGTGCAGAGTTGGTTTAACGTAGGAAACATTCCCTTGATCGGTAGCTGCGGCGACGGGACCTGAGGACTTCAGGACCTTGATACCATTGGCAGCTATATTCTGTTGAAACGAGCTGCACAGAGGCTCATTGACGCGTAAATCTGCGTACCCGGCTTTCTCTTCCACGTCCAACTTGCAACCAGTGGCAAGAGCACCAGCTTCCATACACTGACGGATTCTGCCAGCCAGTTCCTTAGCACCGCGGATAGTGGGGCTTCTGGCAGTATATTCTGTCTTGGTAAGTGCAGGTATGGCATTTGATGAGGGCTTCGGTGCTTCAACGATAGCACCGTGGATTCTCTCTGAAGGTAGTATCTGCTGTCTGAGCATGGAGATGTTGACGTAGGCTGAGACCAATGCATCAAGTGCATTGACTCCCTCCCATGGAGTGGCTCCAGCGTGGGCACTGACGCCATGGTAGGTGCCGTGAACACTGTAGGATGCGACATTGGAGAATCCTGCACATCCCAGGGCACCTTTGTCTAAATAATCATCTTCTGACATTGGGTGCCTTTCAGTAATCAGTACTGTTTTTCGCTAATGGATCATCGAGACGTCTAAGCAGGGAAAATACTCACATCATCAAGGATACATCTACCTTGTCGTACGCTCCGGCATCCAAGAGATCAATCTTTCCTCCTCCGTCTTCCTCGGCGGGTGTACCAAGTAGTTGCACCCTCCCAGCGATGCCAAATGTCTGTAGAACGTGAGAGGTAGCGATGAAACCCGTCACACTTGCCGTGGCTATAAGATTATGGCCACAAGCATGGCCTATCTCTGGAAGTGCATCATACTCGGCGTTGAAATTGACGGTTCTACCCTCACTTCCGCTAAGGACTTCAAATGCTGTGTCCAGGCCATAGGCATGCCGTGTTACTTGATAACCAAGTATTTCCATCAAGTCACAAATTGTATCGTGAGCACTTTGTTCATTGTATGCCAGCTCAGGATTGGAGTGAATCTATCCATTGCCGAATGTATTAGTGACATGGACCGTAGAAAGGAAGGGCAGTTACTGAATCTCTCACAGCGTTGTTCACGGATTGAAGCAGCGGCTCAAGCCTGGACACACAGTCGTTTATCGCCATCCGCAAAGTTTCTTTTGATGGGAGGTGCAGTTGACCATCGTTTGCTGTAACTAGGGTCCCCATTGAAATGTCAATATGAAGTTCGATAATGAAAATAGTTAAGGTAATGGGAAACACAGATTAAATGTGATCGATAGCTATTCTCCTGAAATAGCCTGCTAAGTAGAATTTCACGAGCCTTATCTAAGTGAGGGGAAACTGTGAGCTATTTTGTTAAACAGAGCAGTCTTACACGTGACTGTATGTTTGGCCATTCACAGCGTCTTGATGGTAATATATTGCAAATTGGAAAATGGCCTTGAAGGGACATCTGTTACCCTCAAAGTCATGTTAGTGTGCCTCCATGCGCGTCACTCCGATGGCGCCTCCGACTAACTGCCTGTGTCACGTATCTTTGTTTGCAAATCAGGATGAGTTCTTCACCGCTAAACCTTTGAACACCTTGCGGATAGTTTAGTGTTACGAAGCCGAACTTACATATTGTAAGAAATCCTGATCTAGATCTGAATCTTGCTTCATCTGCTTCTCATCACACAACGCGAATCTTGATCAGTGTCCAAAGACTAATCCATCATGAACCATGTCTCTCGGCAGACGTTACGCGGAGTAACACGTCTCAATTCAAGATCATTTCCGTTTTCATACCACCATCCATATCGACGCTGGATGCACTCATCAGAATGCAGAAATGTGAACTCCTCTCACCGTCGCAGTCACACTCTTGCGGAGCTGCGCCCTGTCCAGCCCAAGAGTGAATCTCCCGCAAAGGGGGCGAAGAAGTCTCCTTTATCGATTTTACCACTTGGCATGGTAATTCGTTCTTTTCTCATCACATCGATATATTCGTCTTTCATACTTCAAGATTTGTCCCTCCGCATTCTCTGGGTTATCGCCCACTCAGATAATGCTCTCCTCAATCCGGATAAGAATTTCATTCTCAACTTCCTGCTCAGAAAGTCCTTCTATGCTCAATTTTGCGCTGGCGAGACTCCTACCCAAGTACAACGTACCGTCAAACGCTTGAAAGACATCGGTTTCGGGGGGGTTATCTTGACGCACGCCAAAGAAGCTACCCATGAGAATGAAGCAGAGGCTGCTGCTATCTCAGACCCAAGTGTGGAAACACCTCATGATGTCACGGCCGATATCATACCTTGGGTCAACAGCATCGTTGAGACTATCAATATGGCTGACCCTGGTAACTATGTTGCGCTCAAACTCTCTGGTGCTGGCCGTCTAGCATTATACAACTTGTCTCAGAACAGGAATCCCTCTCCATATCTCTCAAAATCCCTGGACGAGATTTGCAACCTGGCCCAACAACGAGATGTCAGTATTCTCGTTGACGCCGAGCACGATGCACAACAAGAGGGGATTGACAGCTGGACCATAATTTACGCTCGCCGATACAACACCAATACTGCAATAATCTACGGGACCTACCAAGCGTACAGAAGAGTCACACCGACGACTATATCACGACATCTTGCAGAAGCTCAGAAAGGCGGCTTTACTCTCGGTGTGAAACTTGTACGCGGAGCTTACCTCGGTTCTGACCCTCGGGAATGCTTCTATGATACCAAGGCCGAGACAGATAATTGCTATAATGCAATCTCCGAGTCTATCCTTACTCGACAGTGGAGTCCAGTTGTCCGCGGGAACGGGAATTTCCCAGATACTCATCTTGTTCTGGCTACCCACAATGCCGAGTCTGTACACAAAGCCCGTGCTATCTGCAACAGGGGTGAGGCCAAGTCGGGCATTGTCTTTGCTCAGTTACAGGGCATGGCTGATGAGCTCGGATGCGAGCTCATACAAGCTGGCGCTGGTGGTTCCCCAGTTGCTTTGCCGGCGTATAAATATCTTGTTTGGGGAAGTACTTCGGAGTGTATGAAGTATCTTTTACGGCGTGCGTATGAGAATCGGGATGCTGTTCAACGTACGCACAGTGGTCGCAAAGCTTTGTGGTCTGAGCTTGTTCGGAGGTTCAAGCTAGCTCTGTCCCTTCCACACTGAGCATAATAGATTGTACCCCGTCTTTGTCATAAGATTTCATAATGAATTTGAGCTCAGGACATTAGTCTCTATTGGCCGCTTACGTGATTTAGATAATGAAGACTTTGGCACTTCGCTTTCTTGTGCGTTTCTAATCGAATGTCTATGCCAGTTAACCTACCCTGCTGTCTACCCCATACCTTGCCAAATCTAGCTTTGTCCTTTGTCTCCTCCATTTCTATAAATAATGATTAATCGAAGTCGAGCGTTACGCCTCAGGCTTCCTCAATATCGTCGGGGGTTTCTTGTCTTCTGCCAACATTATTGAACCGCATACAGACCACGATGAGAGCACCAGGTAACAGTATGAGCATGGCTATAAACCAGTGTAGACCAAGCCATTTACCGCCCCACTCCATCCCAAGGCGAAAGCCAGCAGCCATGACTGGCCCTGAAACAACAGCGGCTATGGCGTTCAGCACTTCGACAGCCGAAAGTACAGCGCCAGCACCAGCGCTATGTGCCATAGTCAGAAGAAGACTTCTGAGGGCCGGATTGAGACAGAAGTTGACTGCAGACAAGACAATTGCCGTGACAAACACGATGAGATTGTCGGCAAAGCCAGCCAGACAATAAGCAATTACCAGAACCACCACGCAAGTCCGAGCGATCCATACATCCTGAGTGATAGCCGGAACATTGGAGCGTCGCATCACCCTTTGAGCAAAAGGCAAAGCAATAAGACATAGCCCTAGCTGGGTGAAGCTTTTTACCGAAGTAATAACACCAGCCTATTCGACAGTTAGACATGCAAAGTGGGTATAGTAATCTCGGTCCATACCTCTGGCCAACTCAGATGAAATCGCTTTGCCGCATATTGTTTCGTGATAATTGACCCGATATCTTCGCCAACATCGATAAAGAGTAAGCTGCAGATAAATAGTGTTATTGTAGAGTCAGACCAAAAGATGTCGCGCAGAGACTTGAACGATTTCGCTAGCAAGTCTCGACTACCATTGCGGATTTTGTGAGTAAAGGTCGTCTGTCCACGAATACTACCAGCATCAGACTGGTCATTCTTGAGTGTGAGAGTCTCGGGTATAAAAAAGGTGGTGATGAGTCCAAGGACTTGAAATCCCAGTGAGATGAAGATGGCAGGCCACTCTCCACTACCTATAAGATAGTAAATTGCAGGTCCACTTATGAGAGTCCCGACAACTAGTCCAGTGGATAAAACAACGAAGACCCCGGATCTTTCGCTTGTTAGCATCGATCAATGTGGGTCGGGATTGGACGTCTGTACCTGCGTGACTCTGGAACTGCATCACTTGCCATGGCGTATACCATCATTACTGGGACTAACGGTCCACCACCAATGACGGAAACCATTGGTGCCACCCAAAGCAGACGTAGAGGGAAGATACTGGGAAACATGCCTGTAAGGTTGATTAGTGATGGCGCAGGACATCCAGTTGTGTTGACGTACAGATGACAAGACCAGCCAAGCCGTACAAGACGCAGCCCAGTGTAGCTATTATGAGAACCGGCTTGCGACCATACACATCAGCCGCAAGGCCATAAGGTATACTAAAAATAACAGTCGGAAGAAGCTCAAACGTTGCCTTCATGCTGAGAATGATAGACAATTCACCCTGCACGTCCTCATCCTTGCAGCGCGGGTCCGAAGTAGGATCAGAGGTACCATGATATTGCCGACATAGGATGCCCTCCAAAATCTGACTGAGAATCGTGTTGAACATATTCGGGGAGAGTTTCAAAAAGATGAAGGATAGATATCCTAACAGGAGCAATCGAAAGTGATGACGCCATGGGCTGTACTCATCAGCCGCTTTAGTGTCGTCCTCATCATCGCGTTCCTCTGGCTGTAAAAGTAGTTCCTGCTCGTCAAAATCGATCACAGAGCTTGTCGCAGACACCGGAAAGCGTCGCTTCGCCCCAAGAGGGATCGCGTGCCCGTGTGTATGCGCAGCGCGAGGTGCCATGGTGTTTACGTTAGTTGTTGTGTCAAGGTTAGGTTGTTGGGAGCACAAGCGCGGTAGCCGGGCGGGGCCAAGTAACAGCAAACGCTGTAGATAAGCAGAGTTATACCATATATACTACGGCTGATATCACGCGCATGCAGCTTGTCACAAGGGCTGTTTTCAGCCGGTGTGTCAGCAGAGGAATTCACCGACTTTGTCATTATGCGATTGGTGGCGCCTTGAACAGTACATACAACAGTACAGAAACCATAGATCGTTTTGATATATACGTGATTCTAGTAACTGAGATAGTTCTTGGACAACAACTCGATAACTAGAATATGTCGACCTAGTTTACTTCATTGAATTCTTTAAATGGAGAATATATATACATGATTCACAGACTTGATTAACAATTTTAGTACTTAGGTACCTTGCTATCGCATGAGACCAGTTTCAGTGTCACCCCAAAACGGAATATCCAATACGTACCTATGGCTGTCTCAACATGGACTCTCCACACCTCCCAGGAAGCACCACGTTCGAATGCAGTCCTCGCATATAGCGTTTGCATATTACCATTCGCCATAACGTCACTCAAAACGAAGACAGACGCGCTCGTCATACAAAAGTGAATTCACGAGGGAGATAAGCGACTGATCGTCCTTGTCAATAGTGATACTAGCATCACAATACTTGGTCTCTGTCTTGGGTCAGGGCTCGTGCCAGCGGATGCAGGACGGGCGCCAACGGGGTGAGACACGATCAGAGACAGGCTGGGCACGTGGTGACCAAAGTATCCGCCATTGTGGCCGGTCCTCCTGACCTTGCGAAGGTCTTCGATCGGGTACTTGTCTGGAAGGTAGCGGCAGAAGAGATTAGATGATACAAAAAGAGTGAACTGAACCCTTGGTTGCTGCCTGTTATTACCTCAAACAAATTATTGAAGTAGCAGGGCATTAGAAGCCATTGTCTCGCGACTCTGTTCATCCTTGACTTCCATAAGCTTGAACATGCCGTCATAATGCAAACATGTTTTTGAGCAACTCCTAGAGCGTGCAGTCAAGAATCATGTTGTTCTAGTCACTAGTCAGATTGTTGGATCGTAAATTCGCATAGTTGATGGTGTAAGCCTCTTAAGCACTATTAAGCTGCTGGTATCAGAGATGAACCGGTAATTATGAAAGTTTCGATTTAGATTTCAAGATTCCATCTATCTTTGCCTCACCATCCGCTAGCCCTTACCCAAACATCAACAATCCTTTCCGCATCGCCTTGAGATGAGTCGACAACAAGATACCATCCATAGAGAGCCCCAGTGACACATGCATGGTTCGGAAAGATGACAACATTTTGCCCAACTTCCAGCGGCAGAGGCGGTAGCCCGGACGTATCCTCGTCATGAGCGTGCTCCCAAGCCAAGATTGAATGCTCTTGGCTTACTCTGTCGACGATCAACCGTTTCGGTGTATTGGTTCCAGCTTCGTAAGACCTCTGGCTCACTACTCCCCAGCCTGCGTAAGCAGCACAAGGCTCACGGCCCAAGCCCAGTGTACCAACAGCGACCAAGGCTTCTGGTTGAGCTCGCTCACCATCGTTGTATGTACTGCACACTTCCGCAATGACGGAAATGGCAATCTCTTCTTCGTGTGATCCCAAGTTTCTTCTCGAATTAGTGGAAACCTGCTGCATGTCAAGAATGGAGTAAACGCCGGCATGTAGCTCCAGCTTTGTCTGTAAGCCGCCTGGCTGACCTGTAGTAACAACTTCAATGGCTTTTCGGAGCGACTCGGCTGCAGGCGACAGATCTCCGTCCGAAGTAGCTAGATTTTCGGCAGCTGTGACTTGAGGTGAAGCACCAACACTGATGATGATCTCTTTGTTTTTTGCGAACAAGTGCGCTTGAGCATTGACGGCATCGAGACATCCTTGGATTTCGCCCTCCAAGTTGGCCATGGCTTGTTCTGGAGTCGAGTCCTTGTAGCTCAGACTACTATGCGAGTACAGTCCTAGCAGCTCGGCCTCCCCACTTGCCTCGAGCTGCGCAAGGGACTCTATCAATCCATTCTTGTTTAGTGACAGCGGCGGGAGTCCTGCACGGTGATAGCCTGTGTCGACCTTTAAGAACACCTTTGCGGGAAATTTGGCATGCTGAGAAAAGGCTTTGACGGGTTGGAGTTGAGATGGATGGTCGATGAGAACGGAGATGGTGTCTGGGCCCAACTCTGCGCCCAAGGCTGCCAAACGTGGGATCTGAGAGCGAGGAAGGGGCAGACCGTAAAGGATGTCGAGTCGACGACCTGCTTCTTTGTATTCTTTGAGGAGAGGTAGAAGATGTTCGATCTCGGCTAGTGTGGACACGATGAGCTTCACGTCACGGTTGCCTTTTCCAAATTGAAGACGAGCGGCTTCTATTGTCTGTAAAAATTAGTCCTAGAGTTCTGCATGCATAAAGAAGGTTCACCTTGTGAGTTTTGACATGGGCACGAAAGTCCAGGCCTAGCGCATCGACAGAGTCCAGCATAGACTGGCAATGGCGAGCGATCCTAGCCTTGTCGAGAATAACCGTAGGTTTAGGAACATCGTTGATACTTTTGCCAACGTAAAATTGACGCAGTTCCTCGATCGGAGGTGTTTGTCTTTGTGGAATAGACATTTAGATAGAGGGAATCAATTTTCGTGAGGGAATTGTGTTATATCTTAGACTCGTGTCGGAGAGTTGGAATATTTAACTATTGCCATTGCGGACATTTTATTGTCCGCGCGGCATTATTAAGGGTATTTAGCGATAAGTTATGCATTTATACTAAATTAGGTAAGCCTTGGGTTAGGGTAGTAACATAAAGGGATCTCTGCCCAGAGTTTTCTATTACGGCTTAGCGTGTAACCATACCTTGAACAGAGTGATTCCTTAGGCGGAGCTTATACTTAATATAATCCACGCTACTATAATATAAAGACAAGGAAAGAAGAAGGTCATTAGTTCCTAGAAATAATCATAGAGTAATAATTAAAACTAAACTTACCAATAAGAATGTCTCCATAGCAAGAGGCTAAATTATAGGTTTTTACAATTTTAGAGCCCCTGATAATCCTAGTTGGAAGTATCAGTGTCATCTCTCGTTATGTCTGAAATTATAACCTAAGATTCCCGAGGGATTGGCACCTTCCTTCTGGTCCGGTTGTATACAAGGGCTAAGGTGGTCGGGCTTTGGCGTGGACGTACCCGGTTAGAAGGTGATATAAAACTTCGCAGACGGGTACAATTACGCTGGCGTGAGCGGCGCCTTGGGTGACGAGGTGTTTATTTGCTTGGTCGTCAGTTGTAATAACCCGCTAGGTGCTTTGCGTACTACCTCGTTGACCAGCGAATTCATCTCTTAGTACAGCCGCGACGTCGCGGACAGACATCCGTATGCAGGAATATAGTTTAGGTTCCTATACTTGGTGAAGTCCTACTTAGGGTCGTGTGACTTTTTCATTTTCTTACATTAGTTATTATTACTATTAATATCTTTAGAGCTCTTATTTAGGCATCTATATATATAGATATAATAGTAATAATTTATTAATTTATTTGAGCTCATATAGAGATTGATAATCTGATATCAATAAATTCTCAACACTACTCGCGTTAACTTGTAAAGCGCTTTCTTTATACCTCATCCACTCCAAAACAGACTCATACCCTTAGGCTCGACTATTCTAAACTGAAAGGGCTCCCTAAATCGAGCTTCGCGCCTCGACGACCTCTGCAACCCCAGCAATAGATACGCTGCCAATGATATCGAACACGGCCACCGTAGAGCTAAACTCCTTATTGATCCAATTCCTCAACTCGACCGCCATCAGCGAGTCAACTCCGTACGACGACAGTGGCTTGCTTGGCTCAACGTCATCAGGCGAGATAGACATGGCTCGCGCAAGTTTAGCAGCTATGGCCCGTATGACAACCTGCTGCCGCTCTCTGGCATCTGAGGACTTTTGGAATACATCTCTTGCGTTCTCGGCGTGGTCAACTGCTTGTTCTGGAGTACTGTTGCTACCTGCTGCTAAGAATGAGAATGCGCTGAGGAGAGGTCGTTCGAGTAGAGCTGGTGGTTGCTGGCCCTCTTCAAGTATGTCAACAGGTGTTCGTAGGCCGAAAAGGACTTGTCCCTCAGACAATGGCGGTAACTTGAGCGGATTGTTCGGATCGCAACAGAGGGTTAGCAGAGCAAGTAACTCCTTGTCATTTATAGGCTGCATATCATTCGACGTCTGTCTCTGACGCTGGTACGCCTCTTTCTCAGCAATGATGCCAATGTTGCTCATCCATCCGATATCAAGAGACAGTGCACTCTGGCCATGCATTCTGCGATGCTTCGCCAGTGCATCTTGATACGCGCAGCCACCAGCATAATTTGCACTAGCCATCTGGCCAACGACACCAGCCAGAGAGGACAAGAGGATGAAGAAGTCGAGATCCTTGGGGAGTAGCTCATGCAAGTTCTTAGAGGTGTCGACTTTGGAGCGTATAGTGAGATCCCACTGCTGGAATGTCATGTTGCTCTGGAATATGGCATCTTGCAGAACCATGGCGGCGTTGATGCAGCCCTTGATTGGGGGCATGGTGTGGGAACATTCTTCCAGCATGACTGCCACATCTTCTCGGACGGACACGTCGCACTTAGGCGCAACAATGTTAACGCCGTGGGATGTTAGCTCTGCTACCAGTTGTGAAGCTGCTTCAGATATTGCACCAGATCTGGAGGGAACAATCAGGTGTTTAGCTCCACTGTCAGCCATCCATCTGATAATGGCTCGGCCGAGGCCTCCAGATCCTCCAGCTACTAAGTAGGTGGAATTACCATCGAACGTCCATGGGCGGCGGTCCTGGACAAATTGCTGTAAAGATGTAAGTTAGCTAGTCATTTGGCAGCTATTTGGGATTGGCCTACCGGAACTGCATCTCCTTGTTCTGCTATCACTATCACGCGCTCGCTGGTATCCTCTTGCAGTTTCTTGAAGCCATTTCTGATATCAGATATCTTGAAGGCCGGCAACAGTTGAGGCGGTTGGATTTTATCTTCAGCTAGGAGCTGCATTGTTGTTTGTGCCAGTTGGCTAAAGGCTTTGGGCTTCAGACGCATGATATCAATGGACGAGAACGTGAGACTTCTTGACATGATCTCTGCAGCCATTGTAGAAGCCACTGAACTGTTCCGACCACCAAGGCTGACGATACATCCCCCATCGGCCACGCATGACAGCGGTGTGTGTAGTGTGTCCCGGGAACAGTCGAGCAATACATCAACGCCTTCTTCCTCAGTGACTCTCATGACATCTTGAGTAAGGGATGGGGAGTTGCTGTCAAAGATATGCTCGGCATTCAGGCTAAGAATGTGAATTAAGAGTTGTTTCTCAGCAGCAGTCGACACTGTAGCAAATACTGGAGCACTCATTGTCTGGGCAAACCTGACTGCAATCTGACCCAATAAACTTGCAGCCGAGTGAATCAAGACGTTGTCATTCTCTTGTACGCGAGCAACATTCAAAATCGAATGGCAGGCACTCAACCCAGGAATTATCAGCGAGGCAGCATTTTCAAAGCCGAGAGAGTCGGGAATCTTGAAGACGCAGGCTTCGTTGGCGCGAGCATACTTCCTCATGCAACCAGCAGAAACTATAGCGACACGATCTCCTATTCGAATGGTAGTGCTGCAGCTCTCACCAATTCGGGTGACAACGCCAACGCAATCACTGCCAAACTCTTCAGTCCGCTTGTCAGGGTGACCAAGGGCAATGTTGAGATCGCGAGAGGTGAGACCCCAGGCCATTGCTTCGATCTCAACATCACTAGGACCGAGTTCCTCCGCGTGGGACTGGTCCTCAACAAACTGAAGTGAGTCGAGTGATCCTGGCTGGCTAATACCAAGTTTTAACGCTGGTCCCTCGCCCCACGATTTCTGTTGCAGCTGTTTCGAGACAAGAGATCGTAGTGCCGTATCAGTGCTGATGTCTCGAACAGCGCGGCCTGTAGTGATGACACCATCTCGAACAACGTACTCGACTTCCTTTGACGGCGTTTCAGTCTCGAATGCTGTCTTGTAGACCTCTGAGATGAAGCCCGCCTGTGAAGCTTGAGCCATCTCTCCGTCTATTGCTAGGGTGACGATGTGAGTATCAGGCTGCTCTGCACGGATGGAACGGAAGAATCCCTGAGCAACACTATAGTCTGGACACATTGAGTCGCTGATGCTGGCTGAAGTGACCCATACAAGGTTCGAGACTTTGCTGATTAAGAACTGAAGACAACTGAACTGCCCTTCTGAGAGAGTTGATAGGAGAGGTTTGTCTCCAGCTTCAACGAAGCAGATGACAGCATCATCAGTCGTCAACTTGGCGAGCTCCCTCTGAACTGGGGCTAGCGAGAATGTAACGACGGTTGCACGCCGCTCTAGATTTGGATCAATTCGTGCCCGAACCTGATCTGCAAGCTCCCTCTCCTTCATTGACGCGTCTTCACTGATGAGCATGACCAAACGGCCTCTACTTGCCTTTTCCTCAACCTTATGCTGAGGTTCACTGGCGGTGGTAATGATGACACTCATAATGTGACACTGATCATCTTGATAGTCCCGAATCACCAAGTCATTCCCCGAGAAGCCATTGTCCTTGAGACATTTATCCCAAAGATGCTCTGGTATAGCAGCAGAATGGGGTCTCCACTCCTCGCGAGCAACCCACCATCCTGGCACAAGGCCAGCCATGAAATTAGTAGCGATGTCATCGGGGTTGATAACCTCGAGGAGGATGAGACGACCACCTGGCTTCAGAGCCTTTCGCACATTGCGTATCGTGGCTTCCAGGTATGGAGTTGCGTGAAGCACACTGGCCGCGATGACCAAGTCATAAGAGCCTGGATCAACACCTTGAATATCGATGCTTCGGTCTAGATCAAGTGTCTTGAAGGTGATGCGGCCTTGGGACTTGAGGTCTGGCCATCTTTTACTTGCAGTCTCAAAGAAGGCAGGGGATATGTCGGTATACGTATACTCCGAGAACGCCAGTCCTCCAGTGCGCCTCTCACGTTCTTGCAGAGCTGAGATGACATGTCCCGTCATACCACCTGTGCCAGCACCAACTTCAAGGACTCTCAGAGCTGGGTTCTCATGCGATGCCAGGTCAAGTAGATAGTTCAGTTGACCATCTGCGCAGAGATTTCTGAAGAGATCCGAGTAGAAGATATCGGCCTGGTCAGACTCAAAGACTACCTGTAGAGGGTCTAGCTCTCCGAATAGAATGTCAGGCAGCTTTCGTGCACAAGTCGTGTACAATTTCCACGCCGGGAGGACAGAGTCAACTTCAGCTAGGCGAGACTCGAGCTCCTCGTCACTGATCTTCGTTGCTTCTGCCTGATGTTCGGCTGGCAACTTGCTGACATGATGTTCCATCCACCCGACATGACGTTGCAGATCTGCTGGAACCTTGGACTTGTCAACGTTCTTCAGTACACGAGCAGCTACGAGCTCCAGTGTATGACAGAGCCTCGAGTGGTTCTCCAGAACTGCGCTGTCGTCTTTCGGCACAGCATTAGCGGCGAATAACCGTGTCAGCTGATCGGACCCTAGCATGCTGAACTGTGGCTTCCACTCGACGGAGTACACCAGCTTCTTCTCCTTGTGGGTTATTCCACCCGAGACAGCAGATGTAACCGCACTCTCGATACAGCAAAGGATCTCTCCGTCGTCACCAAGAGCGGTGACCTTGCCCTGTTCCCCGTAGCCATGGAGAGTTGGAGTCGCTTCAGACATCCACAGAACCGCAGGTGTCTTCCATGGTTTGGAAGAGAACCATGCATTTTCGAGTCTTACAGGGACATTGGCTGCGGGTTGTTGGCCTGAGCTGGCTCGAAGAACTTGGAAGGCTTGGTCGAGCACTGCCGGATGAACCAAGCTCCTGATGTTGAACCTTGCCTGCGACAGATCAACGCGTGCCATAGCTGAGGCCTTACCGTCCCACTTGATGTTGCGCATCAGCTGGAACCAATCGCCATATTGCAGCCCAACCGCTGCTGCATCCCGGTAGAAGACACGAGGGTCGATCGGCAAAGTACATGTATGAGCTACATCTTGATGCTGACGCTGGATGTGTTCGTGGTTCACTCGTCGCTCCCCGTTGCTGTCGTTGTCCTGAAATTCGACCGATATGTTCGCAGTAAAGCACTCAACCCACTCATTATGCGAGTAAGTGAAAATGCTGACATCAAACTTTGCAGCCAGCTGTTTGTCGACAACTCGCAGGCGGACTTGCGTCTCGAGGCGATCTTCCCAAGTTTCTGGCACAATTATGGGGTTCATAAACTCAGCTTTCTCAATATTGTAACCGAAGACAGCACGGTCTGAGGGAACCATCTCTTGAGCGGCCTCAATAGCCATGAGAAGCATACCAGATGCTGGAAACAGGACAGTATCACTGATCTGTGATCTACTTCAGTATTGTCTCGGCATTGTCGCCACTGGACTTACCTTGTGATCTCCAGTCCAAGCAGAGGAATCGATGCTCCAGAAGTTCCTCCATCGGGGCTCCAACGGATTCCAATCGGATACCCTCACTCCAAGCAGCTCGCCCTTGACAGCCTCCCGCAGCCTGAAGTCTCTGCTTAGGCGTGATTCAGCCCAGTATCGCTGTGATCTATCGAATGGGTACTTGGGACAGTCAACCAGAAACTTCGCTTTCGTCCTTTGTTGGTTAGCTGCCAAGATGGAGACGGGATAGCCTTCGCAGAATAGTTGTCCGGCGAGTTCCAGAGTGGTCTGGATTGCCGGGTGTGATCTATGCAAGACATAGCTGTATCTTACTCCCTTTGACGCACTGGACATCTCACTCAGTGTGTCTTTCACGGGCCTTCGAAGAGCTGGGTGAGGGCCAATCTCAATCAGGTCAGTGAGGTTGCCCAAGCCAAGTTTGCGTGCTGAGTTGTTGTTTGCAATGACCTGCACTACTTTGGCGAATCTGACAGGTGACAGCATATTGTCAACCCAGTATTGACCAGTTGATAGTGTCTCTGGAGAAATACTTTTGCCAGTCACAGATGAGACCATTGGGATGCTAGTCCCATCCTTTCTCTTGGTGAGCCCTTCAAGTGCAGCAAGGTACTCGCCCGCGATGACTTTCATAGACTGCGAGTGGTACGCGACTCCGGTCTTGAGTTTTTGCGCAAAGATGCCATCTTGATCAGCCTGAGATTTGATCTTGTCGATGGCCTCTTCAGGCCCCGAGAGAGTGACGTTGAGAGGACTGTTGATGCATGCGACGTTAACTGTAAGAACACCTGTTTTCTCTAGATACCCCAAGACGTGATGTGGCGCTAGGTTAATCGACAGCATGGCGCCTGGAGATGATGCGTTGACCTTTCTTAACTTTCCAGCCAAGAGACCACGGAAGTAGGACACTCTGCAAGCGGACACCAGAGACAACCCACCTGATGCATATCTAGGACGATTTAGTAAAGCTTAATCAGGCCAGAATTATGATGATGCTTACGCTGCAGCAATCTCACCTGAAGAATGACCAATAACTACCTTTGGAGTAATGCCAAAGCTGGCAAGAAGATCGACCAAGGCAATCTGTACAGCAGTTGCAAGTGGTTGGCTATACTGCGGCATATTGATATTTTCTCCACAACTAAGCTCGTCTGAGAATGTCCGTCAGCAAGCATATGCGATGAAACTCATAGGATGTACTTGCCAAATAGGTTCCACGAGCACCCAAAGCTGGAGTAAATCTCGCTGATCTTCTCTAGAGTCTCCTGGTAGACAGCATAATGCTCAAGGCCAGAGCCCATGTTAATGTACTGCGCGCCTTGACCCGTGAATGCAAAAGCCAGGCCAAGGTCTTCTGAGCTTCTAATTGGCTTCGAAGGCGACAATGTTTGCCTTTTCGATCCGTCAACCACAGCAGAAGCTCTCCAAAGCATGTTACTTCGGCGTGAACCCAGAGTAGATGCCAAAGCGTCGAGCTTCTTATGGTCCCCCGACATCTTCTCTTTGTGGAAGTTGCCGTAAGCCTCCATAGTGCGCTTAGCTGCCTTTTCGTCGGCAGCAGTCCATACTAGTAGCTTGTGAAGTTCGACGTCTGAGTGACCATTTGCGACATCCTCAGTCACATTGGCTCCGTTGGTGTGAGCTGCGCCATGTCCATTGGTGACACCTGAGCCGTTCGTTATAGGCTTTGGGATGAGGCTCGTGTTATGGATGCCGCTGAGGCTGCGATCTTGTAAGTAGTGAAGTGCATCGTCGAGAACTATATGCGAGTTTGAACCGCCGAACCCGAAAGAGTTGAGAGATACGCGGCGGAGACCTTGCACTGGCCACTGGACATTCTGGATTGGTACCTATCGTAGTCTGAGTTAGATAAGGATATCTGAGCGACACAGATAGAACTTACTTCAATGCTGTATGAATCCGCGTTCATTGCCGGATTCATCTTTTGAAGAAGCGCGTTGGGGAGTATAACTCCTTTCTCGAGGATCACTGTCAGTGTCAGCTTGGGTCCTCCTTGCGTCGAACGGCGAGTCATATTACAGATGCATTTTACCAGACTTGCAAGTGCACTGGCTCCTTCAAGATGCCCTATGTTTGCTTTCACTGAGCCACTGTCCATCCCATCAGTCAACAATCTTCTCTGGTCGAGAGCTATGGCTTACACGTATAGTGGTTCGGAGTGAGAACGATGTTCTTGAAAGCATCGCCCAATAGCTTTGACCTCAATTGGATCACCGACAGGTGTACCGGTGCCTTGGACCCAGGTTTAGCTCATTATCAGAAGCGTTCCGACATAGCACTTACCGTGAGCTTCAACATAGCGAGTATCGCTCATAGACAGACCTGCTTGTTTGTAAACATGACGGATCAGCTCCTCCTGAGACTGCGAGCTCGGCTGTGTGAGAATCGGGGTATGACCGTCCTGGTTCGAGCCAATGGACCGAATCACGGCACGAATCATATCACCAGACTCAATCGCTGCTTGTACAGGCTTCAGAACTACAGCAATGACTCCCTCACCACGTGCATACCCGTTGGCCCGTTCATCAAAGCTGTAGCAAACGCCATCAGGCGAGAGAAACCCTTGGTTAGCCAGAACCTGAAAGATGCTCGGGTCAAGAAGAAGGTTTGCACCGGTCACGACAGCCTGTGAATAAATTAGTAATCAATAGAGTAGAGGTGGGCTATGGCTTACACATAAAGCATCGCCGCTATTCAATGCTTTGCAGGCCATATCGACAGCCGATAAACTACTAGAGCAAGCAGTATTGACGTGGATGCTTGGCCCACGAAGATCAAAGTACCAGCTGACACGGTTGGGAATAATACACGAGACAGTGCTTCCCGTGACAGCTGTTCGCTCCAAGTTATCTGGGTCTACGGCCGTCATTCTGCTGTAGTCCTCCAGCATAGAGGCAGAGAAGACAGCGGTGCGAGATCCCCTGAGACTGTCAACCGGGAGACCCGCTACGAGACAAGCAGTTAGTACTCCTTCATTATCAACCGTTTTTGGGTTTTTTACCATTCTCGAAAGCGTGGTAAGTAGCTTCCAGCGTCCAGCGCTGCATCGGATCCATCGCCGAAGCTTCTTTCGCCGTGAGTGAGAAGAACGGGGCGTCAAAGGCGGCGACATCATCATTGATGAAATGCCCTCCCTTTCCGTTCCACTACAACAGTATTAACAACGGTCCGGATGTTTAGTGAGCAAAACTACCTTCTGATGCTTGTTATTGGCAATTGAATCTGTCTTGACACGGCTTTCAGGCCAGCCCGTCATCAAGTTTCGTCGGTTCTCGAGAACATCCCAGAAAGCATCATCATCCTCAACACCTTGCGGGAGTTTGAACGAGTATCCAACGATTGCAATGTCACTCATCTTGTTGTTTTTGCCTTGATGATTGTACATCGTTCCAAAAGGGCAAACTCTACAGAACTCTAGTAATTACTATGCCAAGACTCATACCACTGTAATTCAACACCAACAACGTTACTAACCGGCCAACTACTTCATCGGTACCCTGTCATGGCTTACCATCGTTCGATGATAGAACGCTACGTGGTCTTCTCTCCACCGTGTTTCCTCCGAGGCATTTCATGAAACGGATAATTAGTCCTATCTAGTGGTAGTCTTTGAAGCTACTGCAGAGGAATCCTTCAAAGAACAGAAGTTAACCTCTGAAAATTGGCTCCGGGTGAAACTAATGCATCAACAGAGTTTGGGACGGTGGAGACCTAGTTCGCAAATATACAACAGAAATAGGGCCTATCAACGAAAACACCAGTCAACAAAGAAGGTGTTTTAACATTGATGCCCCTTGAAATGTCTGAATAGACGTTAGCTTCGGCGAACTAAAACAAGGCAGCGCGGGCCGGCTCGCACTGAAATAGTGTCGAAACATGAACCCAAAGCTCAACCTAGTACCATCGACAGAACCTCCAGGCCAGGGCCATCTGCCACGTCGGCCGCTATTGATGGTTTTCTGGGACGGTCTTGTCCTCTTCCATAGCCAATGTCCGAAAGTCCGTAGCTTACCCTGTACTCACGCATACGCCGCAGTCCTGAAACTTGGAATCGCTGATCTGTCGGGCAAATTTGTGCTAAATCCTCCGAGGCGAGCAACGGGATAGGACGCTAGGAGAACTTCTGGGAAATCAAGACAGGCCCAACCCCTGAAGGAATCAGCGCTCACCCCTGCCCATTAGGCCTACCCTGCCATTCGTATTCTTCCCTGCGTGGTGGAGACAGTTCATGAGACGACTTTGTTCCTAGCGAGTAACCAACATCATATCATAACCGGTTTGCATTACGAATTCTTTTTCATTTTCTTGTCAAGGTTGATTTTTTCGTTCTTGGTCAAATAGGGATTTTTAGACGACGATCAGACGGATCCTTCGTCTCGATATAAGCGATGTAACATGGAATGGCCTCATTATACAGGAATCTTACATTAAATGTAGCATTTTACAGAGCAGCAATGCGACCAAACCGACCCTTTTTATAGAGTTCATGCAGCATCGGCCAACTCTCAAGTTTTATACACCCCAGGGCTTTTGAGACGCCGGAAACGCAGCATGGCCCTCCGAATCGCTTGTCGAGCGATTATCCTGCGTGATCTTGATCTGTGTCGTCCTAGTAATGCCCTGCCCATTATTGACATTATCCCGTAGATACTCCGTCGACTCAGATCCCTTCAGCGTTCCCAGCGGCACACCATCCTCGTCTAGCTTGTAGTAAGACTTAGGGCCTGTAGACGAAAGCTGTGAACCCTTTGTCCCGCTTTTGGCATATCGGTCTGCGGTATTGGGGTTAGTCGGGGCGGTGCTCATGCCGAATGCACGCTTGATGTTGCGGATAATGCCGGTCTCTTTGAGAATCTTGGGGATACACGGGACGCAGACAATGAAGAAGCCGCAGGTCATTTCGGCGGTTGCCCAGAAGACTAAGGGAGCGAGAGCGTACAAAGCATCGGCGGATTTGCCGTACTTGACAGTAACAGCTAATCGGAAGGCGGCAGACACGCAGGCTCTACATTTCTGTGTTAGTAGTAGTATGATGAGCTTGAGACATGCACTTACAGTAGACCCAGTCCAAAGATAACAGACACACCCATCCTCTTCTTCCAAGACATCTTCAGCTTCCAGATAACCTGCTGGGGTAGCAAAAAGATGGCAATATCGCAGCACAAATGGATCGTAGCAGATGCGACCTGCAGTTTATGCAAGTCCCAGCATTTGGCACCAGGAATTCTAAAGTCCCAGATAGCTTCATGCGGGTTGCACTGCATATTCAGAGCAACGACAATAGCGGTGTTGGATGTAGCCTGGACGAATCCAATGACCATGCACCCCCACCAGAAGATGCTCCTTGTGCGCGTGCCTTTCGGCACGAAGAGTCGACACCATTCAACGAGGATGGCGATTTTGAGAAATGGGAGGACGAAAGAGTAGCAAACTCCAAAGATGAGAACCCACTGATATACGTCAGCCTTTCGGGTAATGTAGTTTGGGTAGTGGGAAACTCACGTAGTTTGTGGGAATTACATCCTTGAGACGGACATTCCATTGATGCACGAAATATCCAGGCGTATCCACCATCTTGAACGTCGCATAGGCAGCACCCCAGTAGTTGCCCTTGGTTTTGTTAGAGATCATGTAAAGCACCTTGAAAGGAATGAACATACATATGCCAAGGTCGTGAGAACTTCAAAATCCGTTAGCGATGACTCGGGAAGGATCAGACGCGTCACTCACTCTCTTCAGTCTGAAACTTCTTCAGCAGATAAACCCGCCCGTAAGCTCTGAGAAGGAAGCATATCGTGGTAATAACCGCACAGAGAATCAGGACAGTATAAGCCAGACCATTCTGATTTGGAGGGTCGTCCAGATTCGACACCTCGCCCTTTGGAGGCGCAAGGGCCGGTCCATCCAGATCAATGGTAGCCATGATGAAAGTAACAATGTCTATTGATCTTCAGGCATGAGAGGTCTAGGAACAAGCTGACTTTTAACGATCCTACGGAAAGACTTTGATCCCCATGTTAAGGGGAGTTTGGTACCAAACGTGGCGAGGCTCAACCCCGGTATTTCGGGTCCGGGAGGCGAAACAGTAACTGCTTTTGGACCTGATACTATAGCAGGTAACTAACTATTTACAAGGTCTTCTCTTACTGGAAGGTCTTGTCGGTGCAAGCCGTAATAAGTTCTTGATTGAAACATCAGTTTGCGTTAATCTTCTCCTGGCGATCATATCCCAGACTAGCTGTCAGTTCCCAAAATCCCAGCTCATTCGTTGCGGCGGGTTAGACGTTGAAAGTCACAGGGGCTAGTGACGGGAGCTTTTGGTAGTTTTCTCACAAGTTTCCTTGGGACGTTGGTGCCGCCTGGCTATCAACCCTGTCTAGGTTGAAAATGAACTCTATATGATGGAACCTCGGCTACAAGCTCATGCCACTTTTTGTTCAGGCGAGCAATTAAGTTTATGATCTGTTCCTGGCTAGGCTTGGCCCCAACTATGCGAGTTTCGTTACTGGCGTCAGTTATAAGAGACTAGAGGGTGAATTGCGAAGGACTAGAAGCCCTACGGCATTGAGATACTTCTGACTTGGGAGCAGCAAGAGGGACAATGTCTAGAGTGCGACTCATCATGGAAAACGACACCCGAACGAAGGATTCAGGTTCCCCACCCACCAAGAGAAAAGAGCGTAAGCAGGGGTGAACCAACAACATGTGATCAGTCACTCCAATTTGCATCCTTTAGCAAATGCCTTCGAACCTGTTCCAGCAGAGCAGATCATTAACAAATCTAAACAGATGCATAGGCTGACAACCGGGCTACCAGAAATGCTACACCCGTCTGCAGGCCAAGACAGGTGCTCCCAAATATCGGGCCCCCCATCTCATCCCACTGCCATGAATCTGTTGACGAGACTTTGTTGCTAGTTAATAATACTCAAGCTAAGACTCTTGACGTCGGATCTCTCGCATAGCATGATGGCCACAAGGAGCGGACTTTTTATTAGCTCCCGTCAACGTCCCGCTCCAGATTTTAAAGTTCCTTAACCCCTGGTTCCCCGTTGGTGTTGCATGAACTTGGCCGACTTGGCACTGTTTGTAACGTCTTCATCAGAAATCTGCACATGATCGGCACTTCATATCCTTGGATAATTGTCGGAAAATCAGTTCCCTGGTATTTGTTACGCTGCGTTGGTTCAAGAGCAGTTAATGCCTTGGCTGCATTGAACAATCAGGCCATTTCCTTACGTACCGCTGTTGGTTCTTCCCAAGAGTATTATTTCAAACTTTTTCGTCATTTCAATGCAACCAACAACTCAGTGCCATTCCTCCGTATAGCAAGCCCCTCCCTGTTAATGCTGATAGTTACTTGGAACAGCCAGCTACGAAGAAGGGAGGGGCCACCAAATCATCCTGCCAAGAACCTACTCTCGGCTACCAGGCTCATAAATCCAGCTCAATCTCACACCCATACTCTTCCCCATCACGCATACTTTCACACACACATCTCACCATATCCACCAAGTGCCCCATGCCAGCCATGCCCAAGCAACACGTCTACCATCTTCACCCACTAGGCTGGGAAAACGATCCCGAAGAGGAACGGTTCAAGGTCACTACCCTCGACTATCTCACCGTGTGTAGCTACAACAACTACGCTCTGTTCTTCAAGCTAGAGGACTCGGAGAAAGAAAGAGCCGCTGAGATCCTCAAGGCTGGGCTGGAGAGGACGCTGGCGCAGGCGAGACACTACTGTGGGACCATTGAGAAGGACCCTGGCGGTGGTCACTCGTTTACCAAGAAGAGGGATAGTACTGTAAGGTTCTTCCTGCAGTGGCTTGATGCGCCTGAGGATGCGGATAAGTATCCTTCGTTTGAGGATCTTGAGAAGACTAACTTTAGTGCGGTGACGCTGGGGGATCTTGAGCAATGGAGTGTACCGCCCATGACATATGGCGAGAAGCCTGAAGCGCATCCTGACAACAGCCCTGTCGTGTCAGCCTTCAAGGCCAACTTCATCCGAGGTGGTCTTGTCTTCAACATTCATCATCATCACTACACCAACGATGTCATGGGCTGGGCGGGCTTCGTCCATCAGCTAGCTGAGAACTGCTACGCTGCTGTGAACGGCACCAAACATCCAACCTGGGACCCTCTTAACCTCGACGTCTCGCGTCTCATCAAGCAAGAACCTCCAGAAGATCAAAAGATCGATGGCCCAGCTCCCCCAGAACGCCATCCTGCTCACCAGGTCGGCGTGTCTCTGCTCTTTCACCTCCCCAAGAGCAAAGCAGCCGAGCTCAAAGCCAAGGCCACTCCCACCGACGGAACGTGGATCTCGACATACGATGCCTTCTCAGCCTTTATCTGGCGCAACCTCACGCGTATTCGAGCGCCCGTCTTCAACCCCGATCCGAAATCGACTTTATACTGGTGCGAGGCGATTGACATGAGGCGACGAATGCACAGTCCAAAGGTGCCACCACGCATCCAGCATAATGTCATGTTCGCTGTGACGTCCCCTACTGCACCTGTTACGCAACCAACTGTTGCTCAGATTATGTCGGAGTGGTCGCTGTCAGAGTTGGCGTCGTATATCCGCCGCTTGACCAACAGCGTTACGCAAGAGAACCTTGACAAGACGCTTGAGATGGTAGCTACCATTCGCGACAAGACATCTTTAAACACACGAGTCGATGCGCAGCCCCCTCTGTCGATCCTTCAGACGGATCATCGCGATGCAAACATCACTTCAGCTGACTTTGGCTTCGCGAAGCCAGCTACATATCGTCACCTTCTCGATCGCATCACAGAAGGTGTTATCATTGTTTACCCACCTCGTGATCCCTTACCCGAGTCAGATGAGGGATGCGAGTTTGCCATCTTCTATGAGAAGAGGCTTGCTCAGGATTTGATCAATGATGATGAATGGAGTGAGTACTTTGAGTATAGAGGTGTTGATGCTGAAGATGCTTCTGAGGCCAAAAAGGCAAATGGTACCAATGGCACAAACGGAGTGAATGGCTCTTCTTAGATGCAGATATATATAGTCGCCTTGAATGCACCTACTAAATGCTTAATAACTTCCAGTAAAGCCTCTCTATCCTTAAGCTCTCTATAAACCAGTTATTACTAACCTTCTTTTACTATATATATCTGTCGGCAAGCAGATATGACCTGTTGTACCTCTGTCCCGAGAGACAGGGGCCCTCGTTTTTTGGGGTACTTGGTGCAGCGGTCCCTGCTGACAATAGGTTATATAATACATAGTTCAAGTCAGGATAGGCAGTCAAATGTGTTCATACTTCTACTACCTATGCTACAATCCATTGAACTGCGGTAAAACATAGCTCAGAGTGCCCCATCCGTCTCAGATTATTGGCACAAGTACGCCTGTTCCTTCCAATTATGTTAAACACCCTAATTGTTCCTTATGGGCAACTAAAACAACCTCTGATGCCCATCTCAATCATCTGCTCCATCACTGGTATCAGTGCTTTGATCTTCATCCCTGTCTTTGATCAAAGGACATTCCTCGGAACTCGACTCAAAACTCGACTCAAAACTCGACTCAAAACTCTTCGTTTGGGTCCCAGGGTATCTCGTTGTCTTTGCGAACAAGAAGCTTCACAATCTTCTTTGTTCGAAACGGAACGTAATCAACGTCTTCGTCCAATACGTCGCTCAAACGTTCGAAAAAACGGGTGACATTTCCCTTGGCTCCATCGAGACGAGTATCCTCCCAGTCGATCTGGACATACTCTCCATCACAGTCACGGTACACCGGGGTGTATGTCTTCTCCCGCCTCGCAACCCACTCAACGCTGTCGTCGATGATCCAGACACTTGGTTCGGGAATGATCTCATCCTTGAATCTGTCAAGCCAGTTTGCAAGAAGTCCCCGCGGGGTCTTTTCACGCTTCAGTCGGTACTCTTGGGGCACGCGTTTGTTATTCCAGCTTGTATCGTACTTGATGGCGATATTCCAACTCTCCCTGATTGTGAAAGTTCGTGTGTTGAGGAATGGTGTGAGCAGCTTCATGCTGTATAGGCTTTTGGGCAGCTTTTTGATGCTGCTCATGTCGATGCAAAAGATATCGAAGAGAGGAACAGTCATCGGGCACCAATTCTTGTCTTTTTTGTGGGGGACGAGAGTCGAGGGGTAGGCTTGGTGGTACCATAGGTTTGTCTCTGTTGTGTTGATTGGTTGCTTCCGAAGTTCTCGCCAGCCTTTGAGATTATGATACTCTGCGAAAGCGAGCCTAGACTCATGGCAAGCGGTCGAAAGGCCGGCATCCCAAAGACAGGCCGATGCGTTGGGGCGGCTGAGTCCGGCTGGGTCGTCGAAAGGGAGTTTCGGGGCCGTCAGGGTGACGTAGCCATCGTCATCGCTTTCTACGGTAAATTCTTCATCGTAGCCTTCCAGGTTATCGTCGAGGGTAACTGTGTCCTCTTCCTCAAAATCCTCATGCACGATGTTGACAGTGACGTAATGAATACCGTGATCGGTCTGAGAGCGAGGGAAACATGCGTGCTTCCAGATCCTAAGCCGGACCTCGGTGGGCAGTTTCGGGAAGCTGTGAAATGTCGTTGGTATTTCGGCGACCGACAGGTCGTCTAGAGGTTCGGTCATGATCTCTGTGATGGATGTGTCAGATGTGTGGCCTTGAGCGTCACCATGACTTACCTGTGCGCCCTCTTGGCTTGACTGAGGAAAATAGATGGCAGAGAGAAGCAGAATGGGAATGTGAGGGCAGGAGCCGTGAGCAGGCAGGTGAATCAGGACACGTGACGTTTTCTTTGTTTTTCCACAAGGCAGGCAGGCAGGCAGTGACAGGCAGCGACACAAGATGCACCTGCCCGATGGGAACTTTTAACTACCTACCTAGGTACTAGGTAGGTAACATCTACTACTGCCCGGGTAGCAGAAAGCCCGATTAACCCCCTAAGTCTTAGGTGACAGAAATGAATAGCCTAAAGAGTATAGACTAAGCGGTATAAGATGACCTAATAATTTCATCCCTTATGCTTTTAGCGGACCTACATTATTTCTGGAACCCTGAGGATCTACTACAGGCATCATCGATTCAATGGAAAATGTTTACAAGATGGCTTAGGGCAGCAGCAAAGAGTCGTCAGATCCGAACCTGCAGCCGTACTGTCATAGTGCGGAGGAAATAGCTCAGGCCCCCTTTATCTATTTCTCATGCTTGTGATCTTGCAGCTGCGAATTGCGGAATGCATCCGATGTTCATTAACGACGGGTGATAAGGCATACATGGAGGTGAAATGAATACAGATGGCCTGCAGCGCCAACAATAGTTGCAAAGCAAAACGAGCGTTTGATCAATATTCATGTACTAGACCTATATGTTAGGATGTTTGTCCAACACCTCGTATAGAAAGTGATTCCTAGCGACAAACAGCGAATCGAAAACCTGGTTTGAGCTCCACATTCAGTTACAAGGGGGCTAGTGCAGCGGACTAAGAAATGTCCACTAGACCTACGCTTACATCTGGATTTATACAGCACTAAGGGTGAGGCAATCATTGCTCCGTCAACATCTTTGTTATTCTATAATATATTAATGAGAGAGTCAGCCTTTATGAACTAATTGCAAGGTACAATACGCTAACGAATAAAGTTGTTTTCAGGTATCTTCATGTTAGCAAGCCCAATATGCTCTTGCGAACCATGAATATCGTTCTCCATGAAACCACCAGCCGACTTTCGTACACCCATTCTGATTCTAGGAATTGTAACCTTGAAAGACATGGCGGGATCAAAGAAACCAATCCAGATTATGTCCTCCTCGGTGATCCCAATAGCCTTTGCTACGTTACTCGATGACAGAATACCGGATGCTTTGATCTTATCGTAGTTGGTCTTTGACGAGAACATGGCATCTATAGTAATCTCATATGGACCGGCATTCTTGGAACGGAGAATTCGACAGAGATCTGATAGTGTTTTGGGATCCTGGGCAGGTCGGTCAGGAGTGGGTGCGATATGTTCAGCACCCTGCAAATGCGGATCAATAGTGGTTTCGATCTCAATCAAATTCTTGTTTCTCGACTTCGAAGATCCCTTGCCGATCTTGTAGATGGTGCCTCGCAACAACGGCCCTTCGAGTGTCTGAAGCTTGCCGCTGTTGGCTGGGAATAAACGCTGCTCGCCGGGCTCCAGGTCCATTAGGTGATAGAGAGAGAATTCGGCACAAGGGCCCAGCTCAACCTCCATAAGCCCGCCAAGACCGAACCCGAAGTTACCAGCTGTAGCCTTTTGCCCAGGGTATGGTGCGTGCTTTTATAAATTAGCTGTGTTGTGAAATGATGCCAAAGAACTTACAATCATGCCTACTCTGGCCTTGGAAGCAATGCTATTTGCCAACTTTTGAGTCGAAGCAAGTGCCTCGCCAACGATGAAGAGCTGTCCAAGTCCCATGGGACTATACTGACCCTTTCCGTAAACGTGAAAGTCAAGTTTCCATTCGCTTGTGGGTTCGGTGTGTTGTTGAGCTACATAAAGCTTGACACGAGCAAGGAGCTTATCGATCTGGGGTATGAGGATATCTGTGTACATTAGTCAAAATCTCGATCATTAGCACGGATGGGATGACTCACGGTCTTTGATGCTGCCCATAAACATGGATCTATACCCTACGATTCGCGCAGCTTCAAGTTTAAACTGATAAGGCAGTCCGTCCTCTTCCGAAGAGCGATATTTGCTGCCACTGACACGAACAGATCTCCCATCAGACAATTGTTCATATTTGGAGTCTTGAAGATGTATGGAACCTCCAGGTCCCTTCAAGATATCTGGTCTCGTATTCTCATAGAGCGTATGAGCAGCGACTGAAAGAGGGCTACACTTTGAATCCGGAGCAGTAGGCCTCACATCAAAGAGCCCTGTCGCGTATATAGTTGCTACAGCTCCGTGAGACTTTGGGGTGGAGCATTGCCCTCCGCACTCCAAGATCTTTCCCATGTGCAGGAACCCTCCCAAACTGGAATGAAGTTGCTCATCACTCAAATCGGTCGTCTGGCGCATAAGTTGGTGTACACAGTATGCAGCGTACGGGGATGGGTCATAGGCTCTGCCACCGATGATGACGTCAAAGTCTGG
The DNA here is from genome assembly GCF_000303195.2 of Fusarium pseudograminearum CS3096. Taxonomy (NCBI): domain Eukaryota; kingdom Fungi; phylum Ascomycota; class Sordariomycetes; order Hypocreales; family Nectriaceae; genus Fusarium; species Fusarium pseudograminearum. The sequence goes on from NC_031951.1 coordinate 7,541,116, forward strand.
ATTGGCATTCATCGCGTCGAGAAACGGTTCGTAGCCCATTTGAGCTACTACGTGGAGTGAAGCTTCAATATCGGCTTCGTCTGCGAGGGGGACGCAAGGTCCACATCCTGTGAGACGACCTTGCTTGAAACGTTGGAGCATTGTTGTCTTGTTAATGCTGGAAAATAAAGAAATGGCGTTGAAGAAGTAGTCACTATAGTAAGAAAGTTATTACACGTCACATTCATCGAATCCTTTGTTGACTCACCTATTTCCCTCCTCCTCTGTAATCTCACGGATAATATCTTGCATAATTTGGACATGCTCATCAGTACCATCACCGCCAGCAGAACTAAATATTAGTGGCACTTGGAACGTATGAACAAGTCGAAGTAGCTTGGTGAGATCTTGAGCATATGCTGAGCGAGGACATGACATAGACCCAAGGGCTAATTTCTGTGGCCCACTATCAGTAGACCCAGAGTCCATGATCATGGCTGTGGGTACGCCGTTCGAAGTAAGGCGAGTAAGTTCTTGATGGATGATCTTCTCGTCAAAGCCATAGCCTAACATGCCAACAGGCGTGATAATCTGGCAGATAGGTTTTTGGTCCATCGTGAAGACTAATGGGTCTCTTGTGACACGTTGATGTGAATATGTTGAGCTGTTATGCTGATAGTGGGCTGTTGCTGACGATCTCGACGGAATGAGGACTAGTAGAGTGATAACTGCAATCTTTGTTGCATCGAGTGCTACGACGACCTTACATATTCGTCCAAAACCCTGCCAAGAGTATTATCAATCCATGGTTCTTTAGTCGGATCTCTAGCATGAGAGGCAATGATTCGGCTCATTTGTCCGCCTGGTGGCCAAGTCCGACGGATAAGCTGCAGGTTCTTGTAACTCCTACGGATAATCCTTGCATTGGCTAGTGTGGTAGATAGATCGAGCTAGTTGACAGTGCCGACGATGCTAAACAACATTTCCGATAAGCGTCTCCCGAAAACGTTATTTGGAAATGCAGGATTAAAGAATACGACTGCCTCGTGTGTCTATTAAACAGTGTCCGCGAAGTGTAGATTGAGGAGAACTAGTTTGAGATCTGAACATCGATGCCATATATCTATTTATTATTCATGAAATAAATGTAATTTAGTCTCTGCTTCTGTTCTCTTTGATCAATGCTAAGCTTGTAAAAATCTCTGATAAGATCCATTCTTTGCTCATCCTTGAATTCCGTGTTGAAGCATATAAGCCTCAATGCCACTAGGATGTTAATCCTTTTTGCTTTAACATTCCGTTCCCAAACACTCCAGCCTCACTTGTCCGAGGTCCGTAGGGCTAACGACAAGGATTAGGTTCCTCCACTTTGACTGCGCCTTGTCAGCAAATAAGCCATCCTTGTTTCATTTCCAACCAGATGCTTCTCTAATTGGCTCAGAAATGCTTAGGGTTGCATCGTCTATGGAAGGATTCACGCTGGGATTTTACTGCGACTCTACCATTCCTTGAGGTCCGTAGGGCAGCTTTCAAGTCCGAGGGGGCAAAATGCGAGAATGTGATAATTTAATACCACAGCAATTCCTCCTTTCCCAATCTCGTTTTTTAGCATCATCAGACAGTTCTAGTTTCTACACCTTAGTCCGTACGGTGCAACGTTCAACTCAATTTCGCTTCGTTAACAATTCTCCGATCGTGCCAATCTATCCGCCACAATGAGTTATCACGACCGTCGCGACAGCGATCCTATCAAACCAAGCATCCATGAGATGGAAACATCGAGATCATGGCAACAAGTTCCCCAAAATGAAGAAGACATCACATCATACAACCCATACAAATCTCAAACACAAGACTTTGGCTATTCAGCGTCTGCTTCGGCGCAGAGCGAAAACCACAAAGACAATGATGATGGACAAATGCCTCTGCGACAAGCCATCAAGCTATATCCCAAGGTCGCAGGTTATTGTCTGGCGATGAGCATTCCCATTATCGGATGGGGTTATGATCTTGTCATTGTCGGTGCCATCGTCGGCACAGACAGCTTTCTGAAGGATTACGGAGAAATGATCCATGGCCAAATGGACACTCCTGGTAACTGGTTGTCTCTATGGCTAGGCCTTCCACCAGCCGGTGCAGCAATTGGATCGCTACTTGGAGGCTGGCTACAAAACAAAATTGGGCGAAAGTTCACGCTCATGATGGGCACTCTTGTCTCTGCTGTTGCCATCGCCTGCATGTTCTTCTCCCACATCCCCGAACCTCTAGACACAAAGCGCATGCTTCTTACTGCTGGCCTGACTATTCAAGGATTTACTGTCGGTATCATCAGGGGTGTCTGTGTCACTTGGGTCTCTGAAAACACGCCTACAGCTTTACGTGGATCAGCCATGGCCTTGTTTCCCGTATTCACCTTACTCGGTCAACTGATCGGTCTACTCGTCACGCTTGCGATCAACGGTATTGAAGGCAATTCCGGCTATCTTGGAGCGTTTGGATCGCAATGGATACTCGCTGTCGGACCTCTTATTCTCTCTATCCTCATGCCTGAGAGTCCAGCGCATCTTATCAGAACGGGGCAGGAAGAGCGGGCTATTAAATCAGCAACTCGACTTTACGCGCCCAAGGTCAACCCTTACAGTCAACTTGAACGTATCCGAGCTACCATTGAGGAGGAGAAGGCCAACACTGCATCTGCGACATACTGGTCCTGCCTTCGTGGAACAAACCTCCGAAGAACTCTAATTGTTGGCCTTGCTTCCATCTTCCCCCCACTGTTTGGGATGGAGCTTCTTTCCAACGCAAACCTGTTCCTCCGAAGTATGGGCATGGCGAGCACTCCATCGCTGGTATTCATGGCTGCTGGTGTCGTTGCGGGAATGTTTGGCAATGCCATTGGATTCTGGCTTCTCTCACGCACTGGACGTCGCAACATGATTATTCCTTCTATGGCCATAGCTGCAGGTCTCTGGGGAGCTATGGGTATTACTGGCTTTTGGTCCAGCGAGGCCCTTACCTGGGTCGCAGGCGGTATCATGATGTCTGTCATCATAATTTGCGGTTTGGGAGCCTGGCCCGCTGGTTTTGCTATTGTAGGAGAAACCAGTTCTCTTCAACTCCGATCTCTTACACAAGGACTGGCCAGCATAGCTGAGAAGGGATTCTCCATCGCCTTGGCGATTGTGTTGCCCATGCTATTCAGTCGAGACAAGGCAGCTCTTGGAGCCAAGACAGCCTTTGTGTTTTGTGGCACTTCTGTCATTGGCGCTGTTCTGGCATGGCTCTTTGTTCCAGAGATGAAGGGGCGAAGCGCGATAGAGATTGACCAGATGTTTGAGATGCGACTGCCTGCGAGGGAATTCAAAGGCTTGAAGCTGCAGGTTCACCAAGTTCAGGAATCTGCGCCGCTGGCAATGCAACAAGAATATGTATGATATAGTCGATTACTATGTGTTGAGATATAGGTCTCAATTGCCACTAGAATCTTGATCCTTTTTACTTTTATTACTATGCTATTTAGATTAACCTCTTTTTTTTTAACGTTGTATAAACCATCAAATGCTATTTAGATTAAACTTTTAAGGCTGTTTATTTGAACTCTGCGACAAGGACGCGACTTGCTGACTAATCACGAGACGAGTGAGAGGGCGGGGTTGACTTTGTGCCCAATCACACCGCTCTTGTTTTTAGTTTAGTTCATTTGACTCCCCGCACTCCTCCAAAAATAGACGATCCTTCCTTTTCCTTACATCATCCACTCACAATGGCGCGTGTACGAAGACGTGGGGCCATTGCTGCCAAAAGAAGCGATCAGCCCAAGACGAGACAGACGAAATTATCCGTACCCAAGTCTAGTACCAAGTCTCAATCTACTCCAAGCCGAGCTTTATCCGATGTGCTGCTATCAATCAAACCACACCACTTAGAAAACATCATCTCTCGCGAAAAGAATCACGAATATCGCAAGTATCGCCTGAAAGATGGCGTGTCGCGTCTCTGGCTATACGAGACCGGCATTGATGGAGGAAGCTCATCAATAACGTAAGTTACTCAAATCTCTTATGTTTATCTGTCTTTCTCTCTCAAAGTTACTAACTCGTTACAGTCATATCGCCATCATCCCACCCACCACGCGTCATGAACCAGGCTCTGTGCCCACCGAACCACCTGGTATTGGCAATCAAGACTTCAACGCAGGGCGCAAAGAGTCCAAGTACGGTTACCCTATACTCGAGCTATACGAACTCGTGAATCCAGTCACTCTCAACGAGATGAAGACCCGATGGGGAATGGGCCCACCTCAGGGCCGGCAGTACGTGAAATCAGACCTTTGGGAGGACAGATGGGGTGAGGACAGAAGTGGGAAGGTGAACAAATTATACTAAAAGTAAAGGGCAACATAAAGACTTTAGACTATATTAGTCTATTTTATTTCACTAAGTACTAATACCCATAAGTTTATGAACTCAATAGAAGAAGGAGAGCCGGTTTCTTATTCTCAACTCATTTGAGCTTTACCCTGCATAATCAAGTGGAAATACTCAACGGAGTATGCGCGAAACAGCATCTTTGGGTCCTCGAACCATTTACCAACCTCCAGCCAAAGTGCATGCAACCGTACTGAGTTATCCACGCCTGTCCCTTTGCCCATTTTGCAGTATCCCACCAAACCGTATGTCCCAAACAGTTTTATCGACTCATAGCTATCCCCCTGGAGATATAAAGATTTTGATAATTTAGCACCGCTCCAGTCCACAACCAGAGGAGAGTAGAGGATGTGAGGCGTGCGTTGAGCTGCATGGCCCGTCACTACCGACCATTCTGCCAAAGGCCGATACAGAAAGGCTTCTTGGTATAGCCCCGCATAATCCGAACCTGTTACACGAATGTGATGGGTCTCGGTGTCAAGGAGGTTACTCATGATGCGGATTAGATTGCGTGACGGCGCATTGGCTTCAAGACGTCTGAGATCTGTGAAAGAGGATGACCGAACTCTGTGGCGGCCATGATATGGGCACTGGAATGAGATCTGAACTTCATTTCCACCCACTAAACCTTTTCCTGGTTCGCAGAGTTTGTAATAATTGAGTCGACCATGCTTCTCGGACAGAAAGCATCCTGCAACAGGGCATGCTGCACGAATCCCTAGCTTTTGATATCTTGGAGAGAGCTGCTCTCCAAGAACATTGTGACGTTCGACAACGTATCGAATGATTTCGGCCATTTTAGAGTTTGAGAATAGGTCTTTCTGGAATGTAACTCGAAAGGGGATATCTGCCCACCTAGAAAGGTACTCAAGCATCTCGTAGTAGTCATTGATATGGACTTTCAGAGCCTCTTGTGTGTCTCTCAAAGACTTTTGGTAGATCATGCCATCGATCTCTATAGGAAGCTCGTTGGCTTGCGCCGTATCTACTTCCGGTAAGGATGTCGGTGCCTAGTTTAAGCCCAAATTGTATCATATATAGGAGTTATGAGCGTGTGATCAATAACGCCTGTCAGTTACTAGAATGGTTTAATAGGACTGAGATATTATCTGGTTAGTATATGAATATTCATACTATATATGTATAGTATACCAACTGGCCAGTAAGATTAGATATATACTTTGGGCGACTGCCGCGCCGGATACCACGAAACAAACTTTCTACCGGTGCTCGAACGTTTGATTGACTACCGTAGTATAACCGTGTGATTTCTACTGACTTGTGCGAAGATACAGTATTGTTGATCCTGTCCGGATCCGGATCTTATCGCCAGACCTGAGAAATGCGGGGGGCGTTCAAACTCAGTTCGGATCGCGAGATACATGCATAAACGCCACTTGGCAAGCCAATATACCCGGCGAGCTATATGCATGAACTTTTAGAATAACGTAACATGTTAATTTCGAGGTAACGTAGCACATAGAAGTAGGGCACATTGGGAGCAGGTTCATGTTCATAACAGAGCGGTAGATTGCTTACTTCTCTCATCTTCCAACCACGCCAGTTGTTTGACAACCACTGATTGAGTGGTCAACAGACAATGATTGCCTTTTTGCTATTCCTCTTCGGTACGGCTGTCGCGACAAACAGCAAACCACTGGCCACCGACTTTGGTAAACAGGATGCAATCCCCAATTGGGACATCCAGCAAGTGAACAAAGTTGCTGGAAACATCAAATCACTTTCTTTGCCCAATGTCGACACTTCTTCCTGGCACCATGCACCTGTATCTAGGTGTACACTTATGGCCTGTCTCCTGGCCGAAGGCACCTACAAATTAGACGGTCGCGATGGTCTCTGGTACTCTGACAATCTCGCCCACTTCGATGACAGTCTCTTCCATGTTCCGTGGGTATATCGCAATCAATTCGACTTGGCGACGAAAGACAAATCAGGCGATGTGCATTACTTTTTACAGACCAACGGAATCACCCCCGCTGCAGACTTGTACCTCAATGGCAAGCAAATCGCCGACAATGTCACGCAATCCGGTTCTTATGGCGGTCATACATACGACATTACACCTCTTGTTGACAAGAAAAATGCACTTGTAATCAAGGTCTATCCTACGGATTATCAATATGACTTTGCTGTCGGATTCGTCGATTGGAATCCTTATCCACCTGATAATGGCACGGGAGTATGGAGAGACATCACTATCAAGAAGACGGGCAATGTCTTTATGGGTCTTGTGAGCGTACTTGTGGATATGGATACGCCGGTCAAGAAGATTCGAAACCATCACGCAATCATCACTGTCAAATCTCAGGCTCGCAATTTGAAGAAGAGTCCAGTCAAATTTGTTGCTAAAGCCAACATCAACTCTCCGAACGGAAAGACCCTCACGGTACTCAAGAAGACTCTTACTCTCAGAGCAGGGGAATCTACCATGGTTGAGCTTTCTACAAAAGTCCAAAACCCAGAGATTTGGTGGCCTGCTGCTTGGGGGAAACAGCCTTTATACTCTGCCCAACTGACCTACTCCATCGGACACGACACCTCGGATGCAAGCCCTGTCACCAATTTTGGCATCCGGACCGTCACTTCCGAGCTCAACTCACATAACGACACCATGTTTAGCGTGAATGGCTACCCTATCCAGATCACAGGCGGTGGCTATACCTCGGACATGTTCTTACGTTGGGACCCGCGCCGCTTTGAGGATATTGCACGCTATACTCTGGATATGGGCATGAACACTATCCGACTTGAGGGAAAGATGGAACAGCCTGAGCTCTACGATATTGCCGACAAACTTGGTGTTCTGCTTATGGCAGGCTGGGAGTGTTGTGATCGGTGGGAAAGTTGGCCCTACAATCACGACTTATCCATGGACCCTCCTCCTCTGTGGTACGACGATGACTACAAGACCGTCAACGCTTCAATGAGACATGAAGCGGCCATGATGCAACACCACCCGAGTGTCATTGCCTTTCTAGTTGGGAGTGATTACTGGCCTGATGACCGGGCCACCAAGATCTACCTAGATGGCTTGCACGACGCGGGATGGCAAGTTCCCATCATAGCCTCGGCTGCAAAGCGTGGTTACCCAAAGGCCCTTGGGCCATCTGGGATGAAGATGGAAGGACCTTATGACTGGGTTCCACCGGTCTATTGGTCTGACAGTGAACCGACAGACGAGAGATACGGATCATCGTTTGGATTCGGATCAGAGCTGGGTGCTGGCGTTGGGACACCTACCAAGGGAAGTCTAGGCAAATTCCTGACGAACAAGGACATGGAGGATTTGTGGAGGAAGCCGAATAAGGGCCTCTACCACATGTCGCAAGACACGTCCCAGTTCCACGATCGGTCCATCTACAACAAGGCACTGTTTAAGCGATACGGCAAACCTACATCTCTGGATAACTACCTTACCAGTGCTCAAATGATGGACTATGAGGCAATTCGCTCCGAGTTTGAAGGCTACGGTAGTCAATGGAGCGCGTCTCGCCCAGCCACCGGTATCATCTACTGGATGTTGAACAATGCCTGGCCAAGTCTTCACTGGAATCAATTCGACTATTCTCTTCACCCCGCTGGAACTTATTTTGGTACCAAGATTGCCAGTCGTGTCGAACACGTAACGTTTGACTACTTCAACAACTTTATCTGGGTGATCAACCGCTCGCTCAAAAAGTCTGGTCCGCGATCAGTTCACATAAAATTGGTGGATTTGAAGGGAAAAGAGATGGCTCGACAGACTATGCGTCTATCCACAAAGCCAAACAAGTCTCAAAATGTTGGCGACATTAGCAGCGCGATCAAGAAAATTGAAGATGTCGGCGTTCTTCGCCTGACCTTGGTGGATGATGACAGCGACGCGGTACTCAGTCGCAACGCGTACTGGCTATCGAAACAAAAAGACGTAGTCAACTGGACATCTACGACGTGGTACTACTCTGACGTCAAACAGTACGCCGACTTCACTGCATTGAACAAGATGGATCAAGCAACCATTGCTCTTACACACTCTGCCGGTAAAACTGCTGGAAAGTGGAACATTCGAGTGAAGAACACTAGCCCAGTCCCAGCGGTATTCGTCCAGCTCAACCTTGTGGATAAAAAGGGTAACGATGTGGTTCCATTGACCTGGTCAGACAACTATTTTACTTTACTTCCCTTAGAGGAGATTGAAGTTGAAGTTGTGGACCGGTCGGCCAAAGGCGCCGTGGTGGAAATGAGCGGGAAGAATGTTAAGGCATCTCGGACTCGACTTCACTAAAACTGAGGAGAATGGAGGGAAACCTTGAACTCCATGTAGAAAAGACTATATGATAGACTCATCTAGTTTGAAAATGTTTACCCACCAAGCATGATACACTCTACATGTGTAAAACTCTTGAGTCAATCTTAAAATTAAGCCCACTGATAAAACAGTGGCTTCAGTGCTCATGTCAGTGGATTAAACACTATCGAGTTTCGTAATGTAGCACAAGTACAGCAGGGATAGCGCTCCAGCTCTGTTGAACCGAGGGACCTGGGATGGACCTAAAGAATCCCCTGTAATTACAGTGAATGGAGCGCTGTATCTTTTGGCTCAGTGCCCAAGCTTCGTATCGCCCGCTACATCCTCACCCTGTAGCGAAACAGCGATAGGTATGATTTAAATTTCTCGTTCCTTTACTCGATTACTTGAGGTTGGACTTATTGTGTAAGCATTTAGTAGTCGTTGATTACTCGTGAACTTATTATACCAGATAGAGATTGAGATAATTATAAGTAAAGTTGTGAAATAATAAGAAAACATGACTAAAAACTCGAGCGACAAAGGAAAAATATCCTCCCACTAACAATCATTACATCAAAGACACCAACGGTGTCTTCACATCCGTAGATAACTCCCCAATTGTACTACACAGACAATCGAATAATTTCTCAGCAAACTCCGTCCTCTCGACTCCTCCCTCACGATACAAGAAACAGACCTCAGTGCTACTCGAGTCCTGTGGCGTGGTAACAACACTAAAGTCGGCCGTGTCTTCCTGTGAAGCTATGACACCAACCTCGTACGTGTTGTCGCCAATGTCTAAGCTCCCTGTTTGAGCCATGCTCTGGTGCTGAACAACAGTGGAAAATCCGTTGGTTCCATCATCGTCCCAGTTCGTGCAGTTTTGGATGATCTGTCTGAAGCCAAGTGATTCGTGCGGTATGTTGTCTACCTGTTGATGCTGGATGTGTTGGAGAAGGTCCAGCACCGTCCAAGAGTCTTGGTATTGAACGCGCACAGGAACCACATTGAGGCAAGGGCCGACGATGGCTTCAATTCCAGGAACATGGCGTGAATTCCGCCCACTAATGAGGTGACCAAAGACAACATCACGCGTTCCGGTATTCTTTGCTAGAACCACGGACCATGCCGCCTTGATAACGGTGGCGGTGGTGATGTTGACAGTCGCAAGCGAAGGCGTGGCCACGATCTTTCTCAATACTTCAGTAGGGTTTGTGCGCATCGAACGGCATTGACGTGGGATAAGGTTTGTTGGAGCGGAACCCTTGAGAAGAGATCTCCAGTACGTGTGTTGGTCAGTATTGGCCTTGCTGAACAAGCCGTGGATATAAGTCGCATAGGAAGATGTTGTAGCAATCGGCTCGCCTTCGTAAGAGGCCTTCAAAGCGTTGAGGATAGTGGGGAAGCAAACGCCGTCGTAAAGTGCGTGGGACAATCTGATGAAGAGCCTGTGTCGTTCTGAGGGCTCATGTCGAGCCAAAATAAAGCGGAGTGAAGGCTTCTCAGGGCTAGGAACTTGTCGGAGGTGATCTGATTCGAGATCCAAGGTAAACTGTTCAACGTCGTCCACATCGTGGAAAACAAGTTCGGACTGGACATGTCGGAGGATGACTTGCAGGTAAGTTGCCTGGTACGGAACGAAGACGGTGCGCAAAATGTCGTAGGAAGCGATGACATTTGTGATGCTCTCTTGCAGAAGAGCGACGTCAATCGGCCCTTCACCATCAAGGTAGAAATAATTCAGCATCCATCGTGAATCAAGGAGGCTTCCTTCCACGGCTTGAGCCTGGAAGTCGGTTGTTGGGAGGACATCTGTGATGCTGGCTCGGGAAACTCCTACAACAGGACATACGTGCTCTCGGACGAATTGTTCAGCGTTCTGCTGAGGAAGAAGAGAGAGTGGCTCATATGTATGTTCATCCATAACGACACCTTCCTTCTTTGAGCCTGAAAGGGATATGTTTCCATCGCTGGACACCATGTCTCCGTCCCTGTATGACTTATCTCTGAGACAATTCAGCAAAGTGCCAAAGGACGGGTTTTTGAAGATGTCGGCCACCGTGAGTGGTAGGTCCTGATCTCTAGCATCGCCTACCATTGCCATTGCAATGATGGAGTCGCCGCCGTACTCGAAAAAGCTCCCGTCGTATGTGAGGTCAGTTGTTGCAACATCGAGATGTTGCTTCCATAAAGTCGACAGTTTGTTGTAGACCTGATCCTTGTCCCGGGGCAACGAACCCCAAGATGTTGCTGGCGAGAAAAGTGTGGCACCGGGTCCGGTAGAGTAGCTGCTGATTGTCGAGTTGGTTGTCTTGAACTGCTCACTTGTATCGCTGTGCTCAAAGGTCCATCCATGCAAATCTTGTGCGGGATTGGTGGGGAGCGACGAGTCTTGCGATACCCGCAAATGCGACAAGGCTTCCTCGCTGTGATCTATCATGTCGCTTAGTACCTCCGACATGACGATGGCAAGTTCTTTGGCTTGAGAATGAGAAAGGATGTTGGTCCAATAGCGGAACACAATGCCTTCATCGCCGCGGGTGGTGTTTGCGTTGAGCGTGACGGCGTATTCGCTTGGATCAAAGGCATCCACTGACTCGAACTTGAGCGCACTGAAGTCTGCGTCGCTTGATGCACCGGCGTTTTGAATGGACACTGCCGTGTTGAAGAAACCTCGTTTGGATTGTCCCAGCTCATGACTAACACGAGCGAGAGAGAAATGTTGATGTGGGAGACTGTTGGCGTAGTCCTCTTGGGTGTCGAGGAAGAGTCTCTTTAGAAGCATACCGTGCGTAAATTGGAAGCGGAAGACGAGCATGTTGATCAATGGGCCAACAATCTCGTCAACGCCATCAATGTCAGCGTCGCGACCAGAAGCCAGATACCCAAAGCAGACGTCTTGAGAATTGGTGTATTTGCGAAGTACGAGTGCCCATGCCACCATGATCATATTTGAGAATGTCACACCGGCAACCAGACCGAGTGATTGCAGTTCAGAAAATCGGTCAAACTCGACGGCGATAGACCCTAGGCTCCGACCTGCGATGTGATCCGAGTTCAAGGCCGGGAACTCAGTGTGTCTGGCGCCGGATAGGTAGCTCTTCCAGTACATCAAACTTGAATCACTTGGTTGCTTCGTGATGTAATTGATGTACTCCTTGTACGATGGAGCCCCCGAAGGCAGGCTATTGGCGTATGCGCTGGAGATATCGCGAAGGACGATTGCTGTGGACGCACCGTCTGTGACAGCATGGTTCATCTCAAGCTTGATGAAAACCTTGCCCTGTGGTGTTTCGCATATTGTGACCTGGTAGGGAAGAATGGGCACTCCGTGTCTCTTGTTGGCCTTGCCGAGCGACCTAGTGTTCAACTTGGCCATGACATCAATCTCGCGACACTTGAAGGTGGCGATTCGAGGCTTGCCAGGACGTAGAACGACCTGGTCGAAGGAGCCACCACTACGAACACTCTCGATGAAGACAGTTCGCAGTGCAGCATGACGCTCAACAACTTCGGAGCAAGCCTGAGCAAGCTTAGCAGCATCAATGGCTGAGCCACTAGGGGTGGACACTTCGAGGACAGCGTAGAACAAGTACTGCGACGGGTCTAGCAGCTGACTGAGTAGTATCCCCATTTGCATGGGCGAGCAAGGATACATGTCCTCCACCTCATCAAAACGAACATGAGCGGCAGGCAGAGACTTGGTCGCCAGCTTGCCAAGTTCGGCGTAGTCCAGCGACATGAGTGGAAAGTCGCTAATGGTGGGACAAGATGGAGCTGTGCTGAGCTCCATTGCCATGTTACTCAGAACCTCCTTGCAGGTGGTCACCCACTGCTGGATGAGGTCTTGGTGGAGCATGTTCTTGTTGTACATGAAGGTAAATTGGATTCCTTCATCTAGAATGGAGATGGATAGCTCAAATAAAGCTAGGCGGCGAGTTTCGGGACCGACATCTGATATAGATGCCATGTCTTCGTCGCTCATGGAGAGGTTGGACAATCGCAGAATTGAATCGTCCTCGCCCGACTGTTGCGACCGGCCCAGGAAGTTGAGAAGAATCTCCATTGGCTCATGACTGTCAATACATTGCTTCCCAGAGTCGGTTAGGTAGCGCTGAGCGAAGTAAGGGCGACCATTGCCGGGTATGGCACGTCGCACGTCTTTGACTTTGCGAACATAGTCAATGGTGTCGGTAGGATCGACGTTGTTATGTGATACATCGATAGGACAAAGTGAAGTGAACCATCCAACAGTTTGAGAAAGATCAATACTATCGTCCCAAGGTTCACGGCCGTGACCTTCGTTGAATAGCGTTGGGAGTTGACGGTCTGGGAAGCACTGCCCAAATGATATGAGCAGGGCCGAGATGAAAAGATCAAGAGGTTCCGTTCTGAGCGCTTGATGAGCGTCGCCCAACAGTAAAGAGACGATGTCGGTATCCGAAAGAGAAAATGACTGTTGAGTGACCTGTGAATAGTTATTCGAGGCGTCTGAGACACCCCAATAGTCTAGATTCGCGGGTCGTACAGTGAATGGCAGTAAGTCTTCACTGTTCTTCGCCATTGATGTAGCATGCTCAATCTGTTCTGCATTCCACTTGCGGAACGTCAGAGGCTTTGATGGCATGGAAGGAGAAGATGAAATCAATGTCTCGAGGTCTTGAGCGATGTTGATCCAGGACACAACGTCGACGACAAGATGGTGAGCGACCAAGGACACATGATGGAAGCCACCAGGCATTCTGAATAGGTCTACAATAAATACTGGGCTGGAAATGTCGATACTCTCTTGACTGGCAGCAATTTGTCGAGCGATTTGGGAGGCGTCGCTGACGTCGTGGAAATGAAGGCCGTACGAATCTTGAGTATCTGGAGCGATCTGCTGAGACCACTGCCCAGTAGTGGAAGACTTGTTGAAGCGCGCACGAAGCATAGGGTGTCTCTGCACCAGTGCATGGATCGCGTTGGCGAATGTGTCTTTGTCAATAGACTCTATGATCGAAAAGAGCTGGCTTTGGTTGAAGCGGTCTCCGCGATCCTTGTTGGAACTGTTGTTGAAGAACAGCTGCTGAATCGGCGACAATGCAAATGGCTGACTGTTATCGTCTTCATATTCGGGATTGACGGTTTGTTTTCCGCGGCCTTCTTTCTCAATGAGTGTAACCAAGTCAGAGATAGACTTGCCACTCATAATGTCTCGCATGGTCAATTGAATGGAGTGATCGCGACAGCGAGACATGACTTGCATGGCCATGATGGAGTCGCCACCAAGAGATATGAAGGAGCGACCTGACAATTTTGATTCATCTGGAATACGAAGTACTGAAGCCCAGATCTTTCGCAGCAGTTGTCCAACAAACGTCGTGTCAGTAGCTCCGGCGTCCTGGCTAAGCTGTTGGTCTAACAAAAACTCAGGCGTCTCTGCTGCCATTTCGGTGAGCCATTTCTGAGTACTGGCCCTGTCAAGTTTTCCAGATAGTAGTAACGGGATAGCTTCGACCACAAGCCATGACGAAGGCATCATGTACGGCGGCAGGTTCTCGGAGAGAATGTGCTGCAAGTCAGCAAGATGTAGTCGAGCTACCTTCATGGCAGACTCGGAAATTGGACTGAACTGTGAAGAAACAAGGCCCGGATTATGAGAGTCAGAATCTTTGAATGAGAGCACGGCAACCAGCCTGCCTTTAAAGACTCCCGACTTTGGAAGTGCGACAAGAGCGTTGCGAAGTCGTGGGTCAGACTCAAGACAGGCCTCAATCTCACCCAGTTCCATGCGCTGACCGTGAAGCTTGACCTGATTGTCTTTGCGACCAATAAAGGTCAGGTTCCCATCTGGGCGATACCTGACCAAGTCACCTGTCTTGTAAAGACGAACGGGCTTCTGATGGTTCTTGTCGTCAAAGTGATGTATCCATGCTGGGTCCTCGATGAATGATTGTGATGTCTTTGCACTGTCATTGAGGTAACCACGGGACAGAATGGGACCACTGATGAGTAGTTCACCTTCACAGCCCACAGGAACAAGTTTGTTGTGATCTCTGGTATCGACGATCCAAGTTTGACACCCATCCATGGCCCGGCCAATGTTAGAGTGATCCTGATCCTCCGAGACGTTGGAATTGGCGAGAGCAAACACAGTGCACTCAGCAGGTCCATAACCATTAATCAGCTTGACCTTGTTAGACCACTTGCTGACGGTTTCTGAAGTCATAGCTTCGCCTCCACAGACAAGTGTTTGGAGTGTCTTGAACATGGAGGGGTCCTGCATGTTGGCCAACGAGGGAGTCAAAAAGGCCCACGTTGCCCCAAGAGTATTCATGGCGCCCGGTAAGTCCGCAACCCTCATTTCTTCACTGGGAACACAGAGACAAGCACCGTTAGTGAGGGCGCCAAAAGTCTCTCCCATTGCGATGTCGAAAGCGTATGATGTGAAATGGAAGACACTCGAGGTAGCAGTAAGGTGCATGTGTTTGGTGTAGGCTCTGGAGCTTGCCACAAATGAGCCATGTTCAATTACGACTCCCTTGGCTTTACCAGTACTGCCAGAAGTGTATATCACGAACGCAGCATCCTTGTCCGCGACAAGTGGTAGATCTTCAGAGGCGACATGATCTTGACAAAGATGTTCATTGAAGAGCGCCTGGTCAATAGCAATGACAGTCTGAACAACGCCGACAAAGCGGTCTCGATAATCCGGTGAACACAAAGCAATACTGGCTTTGCATTCGCGGGCAATCTCTGCATGTCGGGCACGAGGGTGAGCGGGATCCAGTGGGATAATGGTACCACCAGCAAGAACCACAGCAAGCATCGCTGCTGTAGTCCAAAGAGACTTGTCCATGCAGCAAGGTACCATGGTTTCAGCTCTAACGCCTTCCTCGATAAGGCGCTTCGCCAGACGCCCAGCGTGTTGTGCCAGGGAACCGTAGGTAAGATGACCGTCCCAGGCGCGGATACTGGTGGCATCATGATGTGTAGCTACCGACTGCCAGAACAAGCTGGGAATAGTATCACGTACTGCGTCGCAAGTCCCGTGATTCCAGCCTTCAATCATCTGGAGATCTTCTGCACTGCAGAATTGAAGCTCCGCCACCTTGCGATCCGGCTCTTGTGATAGACGACTGAGCTGATTGACAAGCGTGTCGAATTGGTGAGCAAGGCGCTCTACCTGCCAACTTGTCAGGACAGTCTCATTGTGGTGGATCGTCAGCACCAAATTGTCAAGTTCAATTGCGCATTCAACAACCAGTGGGTAAGTAAAGAAGTTCTTGTGATCCCCATTTTCTTCGAGTGGTTGCAGAAGGTCTTGATGATCTGTTGCTTCATCACTGGCCTGAATGACAAGCAGGTTCCTAAAGTCGCTAGCAACGGCGATTGAACCCCCGAGACGCTTGATGTGCTGGAGTCCGGCGTGCTGATGGGGAATGACTTCGGCTGACTTCTTGTGGAGAGATTGAAGGAAGTGTCCAACGGTAGCGCTTCGATCAATCTGGACCCTCCAAGGGACTGTGGTAAGAGTTGGGCCGAGGATATCTTCAACATGTTCCAGAGCAATGTCACGACCAGACAGCGTCTCGCCGAAGCCAACATCATCCGCCCCAGTATGAGCTCCTAGAAGAAGCGCCCAAGCTGCGCGGACGATCGTTGGGATAGTTATATCAGCACCAAGGTCGTCTCTCCTGCACTGAATCGTGTGTTGAAGTGAAGAATAGGTCGACTCTTCGTCTGATGGGGTGGCGGTTGGAAAGTGCGATACGCCAGAAGCGTTTTGAAACGTTGCCTTCCAGAACTCATCAGACGCTTGTGCATCACTGTCAACCAGGTATCTGGCGAAGTTCGCATACGGAACAGGTGGCGCGAGTTGTGCAGTCGCCTCGTGGTAGAATTGGGAAACAAGGTTGAGTAGAGACGGCATACTCCAGGCATCATAGAGGGCGTGGTGTACCGACCAGACAAAGTACCGAAGATCGGGATCGGAAGAGTCGATGATGGCGTACTTTGCTAATACCCCTCCATTCCGCTCCGGCAACTGAATGGTCTTGTCAGCGATAGCTTCAAGACTACTGTAGTGTTTCCAATTGATCGCATGTGGCTCCAAGATAGCTTGGTAAGTCTTGAGGGATCGAGCATTCACGATGCGTGATCTCAAAATGTCGACGTGGTTTGAAGTGCTCTGCCATGCCATTTTGAGACGCTCCATGTCGATAATTGATGGCACCTTGAAGATGTATCTGGCGACATATGCGCCGGGCTGTTGCATAGAGGCTGCTACCAGACCTTCCTGAAGAGAACTGCACGGGTACAAGTCCTGTATCTGACTTGTAGGAACATCGCAACAATCTGCGACCTCATCGAGTAGAGAAGAAGGGGAGTCTGCATCATGCAACAGCGAAAAGGGCTCGACCTCCATGACGGTAGTGTTCTCAGAGTGGCTACAGCAAGTGGCCATCTCCGACAAGGTCGGACTAGTGAGTATGTCCATAACAGTGAGAGAGATTTCCTCCATCCTGGCGGCAGAGACAACCTTCATGGCACTGATTGAATCACCGCCAAGTCTGAAGAAGCTGTCGTCAATGCTGATGGCGCTGGGATGAATGTTCAAGATACCAGCCCAGATCTTCTGTAGCTTGCGCTGCATCATGGTAGTTGGGGCTCGGCTGTTGCTGGCCCCAACCAGCTTGTAGCCCCCGATATCCTGAGGCGCTACGGACTGAACGATAGCCTTCAATTTCTGGCGGTCCAGTTTTCCGGCTGAGGTCCAAGGCATCTTTGTTACTGGGACATACATAGTTGGTACCATGTGAGTTGGGAGAGCGACCCTGATGGCTGTCTTTAGTGACTGGCCAATCTCCATGTAAGCGCTTGACATGGGTAAGAGAGGATCGCTTGTTTCCTTCAAAACTTCATGATCGTCAACAGTAAAGAAAGCAGCCAGCGTCTTCGTCGATGTCTTGCTTTGAGGTACGACCAATTCCACAGCAGATTGAACGTGTGCTGGCAAGTTGGCCCTAACGTGGTGTTCGATCTCACCAAGCTCGATTCGCTGTCCATTGAGCTTGATCTGTGTGTCCTTGCGCGAGACATAGTTCAATGAACCGTCCGAGTTCTGCGAAACCAAATCACCAGTCTTGTACATCCGATCGACGCGGTCGCCAGAGAGGCTCATATTCGCACGCCATGGTGGATAATCGATGAAAGCATCTGTCGTCTTGGTTTCATTCTTCAGATAGCCCCGAGCCAGAATGGGGCCTTCTAGAAGAAGCTCTCCGATACTTCCAATCGGCATCAGGTGGTTGTGGTTGTGAGGATCGACGACCCAAGTTCGACAACCAACAGCATGACCGATGTTGGCGGGCTCTTCGTTCAAGATCGCCCCGTTTTCGTCGACCTTGGTATGAGATGCAGCGATGACTGAAGCCTCACTTGGTCCATATGCATTAATAAGCGCGGCGTGTCCCAACCACTTAGTGATGTGATCTGTTGACATTGCTTCACCGCCAGTAACGAGAACTTTGAGACCTGGGACGCTACCTGGCTTGAGCACCTTTGCCACAGATGGTGTAAGTAAGGCCCAGTTGACATCATATTTAGCCATGGCACCTGCGAGATCATTCATGCGCTCTTCATCGGACGGAACGCACACACATCCACCCACCAAGAATGTGGTCAAGATCTCCATGATACTGGCATCAAATGTGTATGACGCAAATTGCAGGACTCGAGAGGAGCATGTCATCTTGATAGCTGCGGCATGAGCAGTGCCTCCGGTGGTAAATGCTGCATGTTCAACAACAGTGCCCTTGGGTAAACCTGTCGTTCCTGACGTGAAGATGATATACGCTGGGTGGCTTGGTTGAACCAGGATTGAGGGCGAAGCTGCTGGTAAGGCAGATAGTGTAGACATCGTCTCATGACCAACGGCGAGGAACGGTACACCAATGTCGAACTTGTCTGCCAAGGAGGTTGAGCAGAGTATGAGCTTGGCGCTGGTGTTTTGGACCAGGAACTCGATTCGCTCAGGCGGGTGGCTGGGATCAATTGGGACAAAGGCAGCGCCAGCCTTGAGAACCGCAAGCATGGCGATGGGTGTCCATGCGGACTTTTCGAAACACAGAGGAACATACATCTCTGGCAAAATCCCAAGCGACAGTAAACGGTGGGCCAATCGAGAAGATAACACGTCGACCTCGCTGTAGGTAAATCTTGCATCCCACGCTTCAATGGCCGGCGTATCGTTGGGAAGACTTTGAACATTTCGCTCGAATACGTTATGTACACATTGATCCAAGAGGGCTGGTTCGGTGTTGTTCCATCGCATCAATTGTTGCGCGCAATCGTCGCTGACAATGTCGAGCTGATTTGTCGGAAGCGACAAGTCGCACGAGGTAATTGAAGTAAGGATCTTGTCAAACGTAGAGGCGATGCTCTTGGCTTGCGAGTCGGATATCTTGTCTGTCCAGTAGCACAGTTGTAGTTCTGCAGCTTGGTCCCAGACTTCGACGTTGACAGTCAAGTCGTACTCGTTGGGATCTTGCGCCTCCCTAACGTCGAATGAGAGTGATCCATTTGCCATGGACTTGCTGATGGATCTTCGTTGGAAGGAATAGGCCGTGTTGAAAAGTGGTTCATTGAGTAAACCTGTCACTCGTTGTATGTCGGTGAGAGAGATATTCTTGTGTCCTATCGCAGCACTGAGGTCTTGCTGAACAGCACCGAGAGCATCTCCGACTGATTGAGATGAACCAAGACGCACTCGAAGGACCAACATGTTGATAAAAACACCGATCGCGTTATCGATATTGTCAACCGGGGCATCTCGATCTGCAAGGAGATATCCAAAGCAGACATCGTCGTGGCCTGTGTACGCTTGCAGGACCAATGCCCAGGCGAGCTGTAGCACGTTGGATAGTGTAACACCTGCCCCGGTACAGAATGCCTGTAGATCGGCGGCGCATGAGATAGTCTGATCCAGATATCCCAAGACCTTGGGCTCTGTGGATCTGGACGCCGAGGGTAAATGGCATGGTTCGGCCCCAGTCAGATACTCACGCCAGTAGTCAATGTCATGAGAGCCTTGGCATTGTAGATAAGAGACATAATCTCTATAGGCTGAGACAATTGTTGGGTCCAAAGATCCTTCATATGCCATTGCCAGGTCGCGGAACAGAATTGGCATAGACGTCCCGTCGGATAAGGCGTGGCTCATTTCCAAAACGCAAGTTACCTTTCCTTGTGCACCGCTAAAGATGCTGAGATGATGAGGCGGCTTGTTACTCATGATTTTTGGTGTAATGCGCCCAGTGATCATTTGGAGTTCGTCATTGTCGGCACATTCGAAGAAGGAAACTTCAGCGCAGTGATTGCGCAGAACCACTTGGTTGATGCCGCCCTCCTCCAACAGGCCGTCGACAAAAGTAGTTCGAAGAGTTGAATGACGCTGTACAACGCGCTGCCATGCATCCCTCAGGCGCTGCACATCCACCGTATGGCTTGGTTCAATGCAATTAACACCAAATGTGACCGAGTACGAATAAAACTCGGGGTTTCTGATCTGGGCAAAGAGAATACCCATCTGGACCGGGGAGCAAGGGTAGACAGCTTCAACATCGGCACGACAAGAAATGCCTAGTTCGGCAAGTCTCATATCGACCTTGGAGGCAGCTCTGAAGGCAAGTGGGAGGAGAGAGAAGTCGAGATCCTGGGGTTCGGCCTTGGCCTGAGACATTCGTTCGACAGCGGTTTGGAGAGTGACTGAGAAATTGTTGACCCATTCTTTAATGGCGGGTTGATACTTCATTTGTCGGTTGTAGGAAAAGCTGAAACTCAAGCCATTTCTACCAAAGGAAGCGGATATCTCAATGAGTGCGAGTCGAGGCACATCAACTCCGATATCTGTCTCTGAGCCCACTGAAGCTAGTACCCCATCAAGCGACTGGAATAGAGACCCTTCCGATTCGGTCTTCTGCCTTTGACCGAGATAGTTGAAGGCTAGCTCCACTGGCCATTCTGTAGACTCTGTTTGGCATGCCTCCGACAGCATCTGATGCGCAAAATAAGGGCGACCATTACCAGGAATCCTCCGCCTGAAGTCTCTGACCCAGCAAATGATGTCGAGAATATCTGGCTGCGCGGGGAGCAACTCGGGTAGATAGACAGGACACAAGGTGGTGAACCATCCTACGGTGAGCGATAGATCCAGCTTATTGTCGGTAGGCTCTCTACCGTGTCCCTCGTTGAAGATGGTCGGCATTGAAAGCCGGTCAGGAAATGCTTCATGAAATGAGGATAGCAGAGAGGCAAGTAATACATCGACAATATTGGTGTTGAACGCCTCATGGCAAGATCCCAAAAGCTGAAGCGACACATCTGAAGCGATCTCAATTGTCTCTGTCATGACGTCGCCATGAATGTTGGGCACAGCCTGCATTCCCCAGTAGGCGAGATCCTGTGCAGGTGTGGGAAGGTTGTGAAAGACGCGGTCGGGTGTTTGGTTGCGGGCTTCTTCGAGTTGCAACGTGTTCCACGTCTGGAAGGAAAGTGGTTTGGCCAGATTGGAGACAGAGGATGATAACAATCCTTCTAGATCTTGCAAAATGATGTTCCAAGAGACGACGTCGACAACAAGGTGGTGAGCCGCTAAAAAGACAATTTGTTTGTCGGTGTCCTCCATCTCAATACTCGCCGCTGCGAGTAATGGTCCCTGGAAGATGTTCAAAGACTTTTGAGTCTTCTCGATCACTTCAGATACACGGCATTGATCCATACCAACATGGGACTCAAACACGTATGAACCAGCAATGTCGCTAGTTATACGCTGGGAATAGGCCCCATCAACGTCGGAGAAGCGAGCACGTAACATGCTGTGGGTTTTGACGATAGCTTCCAAGGCGCTTGACAGATCTCCAGGTGTGATCTTCCGAGTGGTCTCGAGAACCATGCTCTGGTTGAAGTGGGTAGACCCGGAATACATGCTCTCAAAGTAAAGCTTCTGGATGGGCGACAGAGGGAACGCCTTGTCCTCTTGTTCATCATCCTGTGTAACATCCTCTACAGCCTGAACAAACGATGCGAGCTTCACGATGGACTTGCTTTGCATGATTTGACTGACTGAGAGAGCCATGTTGGAGGATCTGCAGGTGGCCACCAGCTGCATCGCCGAAATTGAGTCTCCTCCCAGTTGGATAAATGATCGCGTAAACGGCACACTGTCAGCCTCAATGCCTAATACCTTGGCCCAAGCAGCCCTGAGCCTAGTCTCGATATCTGTAGCTTCTCGGTCTAGACCAGAGGCGTGGCTCTCGTCTTGGGCGCCGATAGCCAACTGGTACTGCTCAGGCGACATTGCCTCAACCCAGTTGGCAACCCGTCTCCGATCAAGCTTACCAGATGGTAGAAGAGGAATGCGATTGACGACAATCCACGTAGATGGGATCATGTACGCAGCCAATTGTCCTGTGAGACTATCGCGGACACTCGTTAATTCAGAACGCGCAAAGTCAATGACAAGTTGCATCTCATCGGGTCCTCTGGCGACGAAAGTTGAATGCAGTGAGAGGACAGCGACTAGACGGCTTTTGAGCGGTCCAGCCGTCGGGATAAATGCCAGACAAGCTTGAACGATCGCATCCGTGTTCAAGTGATGCTCAATCTCCGACAACTCAAGTCTTTGGCCGTTGATCTTGACTTGGTTGTCCTTTCGCCCTTGGAACTCAATAGACCCATCTTTGGAGATTTTGACAAGATCACCAGTTCTATAAAACCTGCGCTCGCTGCTCGCTGTCTCACTGGTGAACTTGCTACACCATCGCGGGTTGGTGATGAAAGACTCTGCGTTCTTCTGAGGGTTCTTGAGATATCCTTGAGAGAGAATTGGGCCCTCGACCAAAAGTTCTCCAACGACGCCAATAGGTAACAGTCTATCGACATTGGTAGAGTCGACGACCCAACAGAGACCCCCTACAGCGCGACCAATATTGGCAGGGCTAGAGTCTAGCGTAACGCTAGAGTTCACTGTAGCGACCACTGATGTTTCACTGGGTCCGTAGGCGTTCATTAACTGTACAGATGATGCCCAAGTCCGTACATGAGCGCGAGACATGGCCTCTCCTCCAAGGACCAGCGTCTTGAGCTCGGGAACAGTGGATGGCTCAATCAACTGCGCGACAGAGGGTGTCAACAGAGCCCAATTGACAGACATGCGACGAATGAATCCTGCAATATCGTGACTGCGTTCTTCCTCCGAAGGCACACAGACAGTTCCGCCGTGGATCAGGGTGCTGAGAGTTTCCATAATGCTTGCATCAAATGTATGCGAGGCAAATTGTAACACTCGGGATGATTCATTCATGCCCATAGCCTTTCCGTGGGCCAGAGCTCCAGTACAGAAGGCGGAGTGATCGATGATTGTTCCCTTGGGCCGTCCAGTTGTACCAGATGTAAAGATGCAATAGGCTGGAGACTTGGTAGGCACAGACAGGTCATGTTGTTGAAGCTGCATCGAGTCCTGAATCGTATCTTTAGAGACAGAGATGACCTTTGGGATAAGCTTTGTCAGGCGCTCGGTGTATTGGGGGGAAGAAAGGACGAATTCCGCCTCAACATCGGTAATGATGCCACTGATTCGAGCGTCAGGATGAGCATAGTCCAAAGGCACAAAAGCAGCACCAGACTTCAGGATAGCCAGAATTGATACAACGACCATAGATGACTTCTCCATACAGAAAGGAACAAATGTGTTGGGGCGAACACCAGCTTCAATCAGGACAGATGAAAGATGTGTAGATTGAGAATCCAGGTCTTCATATGTGAGATTCTGATCCCACGCGCAAACGGACAACTTATCACTCGGCTGGGCGATTCCTGATGCTTTGATCACATCGTGTACACGCATGTCGCATGGGGGTACCATTTGACCATTCATCTCGGAAAGCGACTGGTAATCCCGAGTGCTTATGAGTTCGAGATCACTTAGTTTCTCATCCGTCAGCTCTTTGGACGTGACGGCTGTCAACATCAATGCGAACTGATCCATAACGCGGTGCATTTGTGACTCGCAAATGACTTCAGGATCAAAGTGAACAACAGTCTCAAGCTTGCCATCTGCGACGTGACATGACAGCATGAGTGGGTAAGAGTAGAAGTTGGTCCCAGCCATCTCGTTGGTCTGATCGCACCAAAACGAGTCTGTCGACTCCCGTGGCCCATAGTTGATAGCTAGAAGATTCTGTGCACCACATGCAAAAGCGGTATCAGTGTTGATACGTTTGATGCGATGAATGCCTGCGAATTGGTGCATTCGGACTACTGCAGACTGGGCTTGAACGGAGCTGAGAAGGTCGGAGACCTTTTGTGAGCGGTCCAATGCTATCCGTGTCGGAACAGTCGCCAGTGTAGCGCCTATCATCTCCTCAATCCCGTCAACAGGAGCATCGCGACCTGTCATGGTTTCCCAAAAGACAACATCGTCTGATGCCGCATAGGTCGACACTGCCAATGCCCAGGCGGAGCGGATCATTGTAGCTGTGGTGATTCCCAACCCAGCAGACTTCAAACTGTCCCTGGAATGGTCGAAACCAGTCTTGTGAATGATGAGACCACTTGCGCTTGACTTGTAGTCGGGGTCGGGAAGGCGGGGAAAGTGCTGAGTTGAGATATCAGAGAGATATGACTCCCAGAACTTGATGTCTTGGCTGGGATCAGTCTCTGTAAGATGCCGAATGAACCTAGAGTAGGAAGGTCCGCTGGCGATGGGCTCCGGTGTGGTGGAGGATTGAATGCCCTCGTAGCATTGCTTGACCTTGTCCAGAATAAGAGGTAGACACCAGCCGTCGTAAAGGGCATGATGGATAGTCCACACAAATGAGACATCGGAACCATCCTCAACAATCGCGTAGTCAGTCAACCTTCCGCCGTTTTGTGACGGAAGCTGGGATCGAAGACGTTGCAGATCCAACAGGCTGCGATCGGTGGACCATTGAGGAGCATCCCCCTTCACGACCACGTTCAGGATACCATGGTCGGTTGTCTGCACAAGTCTAGTTCGTAGAGTTCCTTCGGCTTCAATCACGAGCCGCCATGCCATCTTGAAGTTGTCGAGGTCTGTACCATTCGGCAGGCGGAAGACAAGCTGGGCAACGTACGCTCCTGGCTCCTTGGCTGACAGAGCCATGAGACCCTGTTGGAGAGGAGTGCAAGGGTAAATGTCTTCAACGTCTCCAACCTGGATTCGAGTGTAGGACCCAATCTCCTCTTTCAATGCATCCAGCGATACCACTTCAGGTAATAGTGAAAATGGATGGACAGCTGTGACGGCAGCTCTGGATAACGGGAGTGCCGATTGGGCCATGTCTAGCAGAGATACTTTCTGAAAGACACCAGTGACAGTGAGATTGATGTTGGACTTTCTCGCCAGCGTCACTAATTGCATCGCGGCGATTGAGTCTCCTCCAAGTCTGAAGAAGTGATCCTCGACTCCAATGGTGTTCACATCGACGTTCAGCACATGAGCCCACATGCTAGCTAGTTGCTTCTCCATGTCGCTCGTCGGGGCTCGTCCGCTCTTTAATGCCAACTTGTAAGAGGTCATTTCTGAAGCAGGCAGTGATTGAACCATCGATCGAAGGCTTCGGCGGTCCAGCTTTCCTGACGACGTCATGGGCATCTCTGAAACTGGGAACCATACAGAAGGGATCATGTAAGCAGGTAGATTGTTCGAGAGGGAAATCTCCAATTCTTTAGCCAGCGATCTGAACGAGTCGTCCATAGTCAACACAGTGTTCTTCTCGTTGCTGGCACTACGAACAGCGCCCAAGTCGGCACAAATGAAACTGGCAAGAGACTTTTTGCCTTCGAACTGAATGAGCTCGACGGCAGACGTCCAGTCCTGGGGCAGGTTTTGCTCAAGATGATGTTCAATCTCCTCAAGCTCAATACGCTGACCATGAAGCTTAACCTGAGTATCCTTACGTCCAAAGTATGTAAGTGTACCATCAGAGTTATAGCGTACCAGGTCGCCTGTCTTGTAGAGCTTGCGACTCAGGTTACCCTCGCGACACATGTCTCCAAGAGAGGATGGTGGTGCTACAAAGGACTGTGCCATCTTCTCGGGCAAGTTGAGGTAGCCACGAGAGACAATGGGACCATCAATGAGGAGCTCCCCGATGCAACCGATCGGTAACAGACGATTGTGATCAGTAGCATCGACCACCCAAGTGACACTTCCAACAGCACGGCCAATGTTGGTAGCCTTGCCCGGTTGAGCGATCTCGCCGGAGTAGGTGGAGTTGACAGAACACTCAGATGGTCCGTAACAACACTGCAGAGACACAAAGTCGCGCCAGATGTCAACACACTTGTGAGTCACCGCCTCGCCTCCCAGAGCCAGAGTCTTGAGGGTGGGAACGTCCAACGGGTTGATCAGACAGGCAACTGTTGGAGTGATGTCGGCCAGCGTCACCCTGTAACGACTGATGGCCCCAGCCAGGTCATTGAACCTCTCGTGTTCTGAGGGCACGCATACGCAGCCTCCGAGAGCGAGTGTGGTGAATATCTCAGCCAGACTGTTGTCAAAGGTGTAAGAGGCAAATTGGAGTACTCTCGATTCCTCGCCGTATCCAAGCTTCGGTCCCGAGGACTTGGCGTTGGTGGCAATTCCACGGTGCTCCAAGACAACACCTTTGGGTCGGCCAGTGCTTCCAGATGTATAGATGACGAAGCATGCATTGTGAGGATTGATCTGGGGAAGAGTTGCATTCTCTGAGATGGTTTGAAGAAGGTGTGAGTCTACAACCACTGTCTTTTCGACTATGTTGCTGAGTCGAGACGCCATTGAAGAGGACACAACGGCGATGGAAGCACCTGTGTCCTCTGCACGAAGTCTAATCGCAGCGTCTGGGTGGGCTGGATCGAGAGGAACACATACGCCACCTGCCTTTAGAACAGCCAACATAGCGACAATTGCAAAGGCAGATTTGTCAAAACAAACCAACACAAATTGCTCCAAGCTAACGCCTAGGTCGGCCAGATAGTGAGCGAGTCTGGTAGAGGCTGTGTCAAGCTCGGCATAGGTAAAGTCGATTTCCCACGAAGTAATTGCAGGGGCCTCAGGACGAAGCACTGCCTGCTCTTCAAACAGGCCATGTACGCAGCTTTCAACGGCCTCGGGGATGGTGTTATTCCACTGGGAGATTTGCCGGTGATGTTGTGGACCAAGATGGTTGAGCTGAGCAACAGGTTTGTCGCTGTGGTGCAGGATGTTGCTGAGCGCTGTGGTAAAAGCGCTCGCAACATTGGTGGCTTGTCCATCTGACATGGTATCAGACCAGTACGTCAGGTCAATCATCATGTCGTTCTTGCCAGCCTCGATGTTGATAGACACATCGTACTCATCAGGGTCATAAGTCGGGCGGACTTCTTCAAACACAACATCGGGTGCATCCTGCGGTGCGGGTGGAAGCTTTCTGTACGACAGCGCCGTGTTGAAGAGAGCAACATCAGAGAGCTTGAGCGCGTGCTGGACCTGGGCGAGCGGTATGTGACGATGTTCCAGACTGTTGAGGAAGTCATTCTGCACAACAGTCATTGTGTTGCCCAAAGTAGTCGAATCGCTAATGTTGGCACGGCATGTAACCATGTTAATGACAGGCCCAACAACGTCTTCAATGCCTTCGATCTGTGAGTCGCGGGCGGATGTAAGGTAGCCGAAACAGACTTCCTCTGACGCAGTGTACAGACGCAGCACCAACGCCCAAGCAGCATAGATGGCGTTCACGATAGTTACTCCCCGATCGTCGCATAAGCGCTGTAGCTGAGCTAGCTCGTCGAACTCAACCCTGAAGCACTTCGACTCTCGTGTCTCAACAACTTCGCCGTCATCAAGGACCGGGAAGTGACAAGGCTCTATACCCATCAGGTATGACTTCCAATACTCTATACCATGTTGTAGACCTTGGTGCTGTAGGCTTCTGATGTATTCGCTGTATGGTGGACCTTTATCGGGCCCAAGGATGCCAGCGTAGGCCAGTGAAAGGTCGCGAAAGAGGATCGAGAGAGACGTTCCATCCATGATGACATGGCTGATGTCTAACTTGCAGAAGACATTGCCGGACGTGGTTTTGCAGATCTCAAAGACGTGTAGCAGCTGAGAGTACTCGTCGTGGTGTCGTGCTTTGTCCAAAGTCCTGATCACCTCTTCGTCTGTTTCCAATTCGGAAATAACGAGAGGGACTTGAACCTCCTTCAGCAGAACCTGGTCAAATAGAGACTCATCAAGAGTCACACTCTCCACAAAGACTGTTCTCAGCATAGGATGATAGTCTACCACACGCTTCCAGGCATCGGCAAGCTTCATCACATCCACTGTTCCACCGCTTCTGCTCTTGACTTGATGGAGTGTGTAAGCAGCATAGGCAGCACTGTCCTTTGTTGTGCTGACCAGCAGTCCCGATTGCATTGGAGAACAAGGGTAAATATCCTCGACTCTATCCATGTCTTCAATACCAATTTCGGGCAACTTCTCTTGAGTCAATAGTCTAAGACGATCATAAGTCAGGGAAACGAGTGGGAAGTCGCTCAATGTTGGCTCTGGTGACATGACAGCTAGGGACTCAAGCAAAAGGCCGAGATTATGCTCGCATGAAGCAATCCACTCACGGATTTTGGGTTGGTGTTTCATGTTCTGGTTGAACAAGAATGAAAACCTCAGAGTTCCCTTGGTGATAACAGCAGAAACCTCAAATAGAGAAATGCAAGTCGCTAGAGGTCCGACGTCAGCGCCATCTGTAGCGCTGCTGACTTCTCCTGCGATGCCCTTGACAGGGATAAATAGAGCACCCTCGCGCTCAAGTTGCTGGTATTGACCAAGATAATTGAACGTGATCTCTAATGGCCAGTGACGAGAAAAGGCCTCCTCGCCACTCTGTGTCAACCAGCGACTAGCGAAGTATGGCCTTCCGTTGTCGGGGACTTTACGCCGACCGTCCTTGACCATCTTGATGGTGTCAATAAGAGTGGATGTCGCATCAGAACCAGCAAAGACTGGGTAAATAGTCGTGAACCATCCAACAACGTTAGACATGTCAATGGAAGGGTCCCAAGACTCTCGGCCGTGCCCTTCGGCGAAGATCGCCGGTGTTTGACGATCGGTGAAAGTCTGGCCAAACGAGTAGACCATAGCCGCCATGAGAACATCCGGAATCTCAGTGCGTAAGGCATCGTGGCACTTGGATAACAAGAGAGACGTCTGTGCAGATCCGACTTCGAATCCTTCGTGAACCATCTGACCATAAACATTGGGTGTGTTCTCCATTCCCCAATAGGCAGGGTCCCCATCGGGGATTCCATGGATTGGAAGTGCTTGTTCCGGCGTCTGAGCACTGGCATGCTCCCGTTGCATCTGGCACCAAGTCTGGAAAGGCAAGGGTCTATCCATATCGGGTTTTAGTTCAGGTCGCAGCAATAGCTCCTCCAATTCTTGAAGAACAATTCTCCAAGAGACAAGGTCTATGATCAAATGATGAGCGACGACGAACAAGCGTTGGTCTTGACCCTCTTCATCAAGAAGGTCAGCAGCAAGGAGTGGGCCGTTGGCATAGTCAAGACATGTCTGACTGTCGATAAGAGCATGACTGAGCTGTTCGTTTGAGGATAATTGAACTGATCGCAAACGATAAGAGCTCTCAACCTTGTCGGTGACTCTCTGTTGCCACTTACCACCAGCATCTTGACTGAATCTAGCGCGAAGCATTGAGTGTTTCCGTATGACAACCTCAATGGCTCTGCGCATAGCGGATTCATCAATACGCCGGCTCACGCGAAGAAGGAAGCTCTGGTTGTAATGGCCCTGGTCATGATTGGATCTGGAGAAATAGAGCCTCTGGATAGGTGAGAGCTCAAATGGCGTTTCGGTGGTCTCTTGGAGTAGCAGTGGCTTCTCAATCTCCTTCACATGTCTTGCAAGGGCGCTGATTGACTTGCAACTAATAATGTTCGAGACAGTCAATCCCAGGCCGCGCTTCTTACACTCGCTCATAACTTGCATGGCTGAGATGGAGTCGCCACCGACACTCAAGAAGGATTGGCTGAGGCCAAGTTGTTCGGGTTTGAGATTGAGAACATGAGTCCAGATGTTGTGTAGCTGAGATTCTGTGTCATTCGAGAATGTCAGACTCTCCAAAAGGCTGCCGACGGCCACGGGGTTGAGTTTGCGGTAGATAGCCTCGGACATGTCCTCCACCCACTTCCCCGTCCGCTTGCGATCAAGCTTCCCTGATTGTAGACGAGGAATGAACTCGACGGCAAGCCACATAGAAGGAACCATGTATGAAGGCAACCTTTCAGTGAGAAGTTGCTTTGTCTCTTCAACCTTGGCAACCGCAACTTGCTCCAGAGGTCCATTAATCAGTTCGTAGGGCTGACCGTTCGGCACCAGATCGTGACCCAATGAATCACTTAGCTGAACAATCGCTAGCAGTCTACCTTCGCAGAATCCTGCCTTGGGTAAAACGACCATGCCATGCTTGATACTCGTACCAACGTTGATGTGGTACTCAATCTCGCCAAGCTCAATTCGCTGTCCATGAAACTTGATCTGTGCGTCTTTTCGTCCAGCGATGTGAAAGGAGCCGTCGTTATTGTATCTGACAAGATCACCGGTCTTGTACATCCGTCTTGGGCTGTCATGGTGTGACTGATTGAGAGCCCATTCAGGATCAACGATGAAAGCCTCACTTGTCTTCTCGGGTTCTTTGTAGTACTCCCGGGCAAGTGTGTGGCCTTCAATGACAAGTTCTCCGACGGCTCCGACTGGCATGAGACGATTGTGATTATACCGATCAACAACCCAGCAGTGGATGCCAACTTGGTGACCAATGTTCAATGGGTTCTTGCCTTCTCTCATGCCTCGATGAACGTGTGAGACAACGGATGTTTCAGCGGGGCCATAACAGTTGATGAGATTGATATGAGACCATGATCGAATGACAGCTTGTGTCATGGCTTCTCCGCCAGTGACAAGAGTTTTCAATGACGGGACATTGTCAGGGTTGATGAACTTGACAAATGTTGGTGTTAATAGCGCCCAGTTGACTCGAAGCTGCGTAATGGCTTCTTCGATGGCGTTCAGTCGTGCCTCCTCGCTGGGTATGCAAACACAGCCACCAAGAATCAAGCACGTTAGGATTTCAGTGATGCTAACATCAAAGGTTGATGCGGCGAAATGGAGTGATCGTGTGTTGTTGTCCATCATCATCGCAGGTCCGTGAGCAAGCGCACTTGATAACAAAGCCCCATGCTGGATCAAGGCACCCTTGGGCTCTCCAGTGGTTCCAGATGTGAAGATCA
This sequence comes from Fusarium pseudograminearum CS3096, assembly GCF_000303195.2. Lineage (NCBI taxonomy): Eukaryota > Fungi > Ascomycota > Sordariomycetes > Hypocreales > Nectriaceae > Fusarium > Fusarium pseudograminearum. The sequence goes on from NC_031951.1 coordinate 7,572,151, forward strand.
TGTACGCTCCGGAGCTCCATAAACCACAGTCGACTTCTCCTCTCTGCTCAGCGAGACTTTCGAAGAGCTGAGCATCGACAGGAATCACATTGGATGCTATGCTTTTAATCATTTCTTGATGCTGGGGAGAACACAAGATAGTATCAGCATCCACCTTGCGTGTCAGATTTTGTAATCGCAACAGAGGCTGGGTGGGATCAAGTGGTACGAATATGCCACCAGCTTTGAGGATAGCCAGCATGGCAACAATGGTCCACTTGGATTTGTCAAAGCAGATAGGCACGAAGGTCTCGGCTCCGACACCTAACTTCTGCAGGTGAAAGGCGAGACGATCTGATAGAGACAGTAGCTGGGCATAGGAAAAGCTCCCATCCCAAGAACAGACTGCCTCTGCGTCAGGTCTCATTGCTCCCTGCCATGACACAGCTTGGTGAATACATTTCTGTACATTGTTCAATGGAGAGCCGTTCCATGACAGGATCTTTAGTTCATCTTGTTCACTACAGCAATGGATAGCGGACACGGTAGTTCTCTTTTGCGAAGAAATCTCCCTGAATATCTTGTCGTAGGTGTTGCTGATGGTCTCTGCTTGCTCTCTTGTCATGAAGGTGGAGTCCCATGACAACAAAGTCTTCATAGTGGCAGGATCCACTGACATGTGTAACTTGCAGCATGAATCGATTTTTCTGGCTTCATCTTCACATAAAGGCTGCTTGTCCAAGTTGCAGATGGAAAGTGTGGTGTTGAAAAGTGTCTCAGCTTTGGTCTCTGGTATCATCACCGAGACGAAAGCATTCTCATCAAGATTTTCTTGAACGCTGTGATCGGCAGTGACATGCACCTGCATGGCAGATGCGACGCCGCCTGTGCGCTCCGATCCAGCAGTGACCATGTGCTCACTCCGGAACCCGAAGCATACATTGTCAAGTCCGGTGAAACGTTCCAGGAGGACGGCCCATGCCATGCAGAACATGTTACACGGCTTGGTCAGATCCTGATTGAAGTCGTGTCCCAGACGGCTGGAATAGCTGGAGATCATCGTCTGAATTTCCTCCTTGATCTCGGACGCTGGGAAGATGGTTGGCTCCATATCTGGCATTGCCTGACTTGCAGAGTCGGCGCAGCAGCAGCAGGTAGCTGGGGCCATTGTGCAGGAGGATATTGACTGGGAATATGATATAGATTTCTTTCAAAGTAGTATAACACGAAACTATAGGTTCGAATTATTCGTCGTCGTGATACAGTTCGGTTCGATGTTGTACTTTGCAAAAAAGAATGGCGGAACGCAGTTCGAACGGGCAACAAGCCGGATATATCCTTGCTACAGATGCCTGGTCATACGGATAACATTCACAATTCGAGAACAGAGCCCAGGGTGCAATGGAAGAGGTCACTCCGAAGACCTACCTTGGCTTTCAGCTGAATAGAACCTTGCATCCAGTTTCACTACACGCGTGGCGTATCCGCTAGAGTGACAGTACCGTGGTCTACTACAAGAGTTCCTGAAATTATCTCTTCCTCTTGCGCTGAGGCAACACCTTTTCTCCACTCACGGTCCACTCCTTTTCATGTACGACAGTATCATAAACGAACGGTGTGAGCCAACCAGGGTGAGTTTACTTCATTGCTTTTGTTTTGTGTACCTCGTTCACAACATCCTGGCCATGCAACTCAAGACCAGCCACCAGTTCCCTGGTATCACATCATGTGTGTCTAGGATAGTGAAATTGAACTGCGGTACCCACTGTGATACAAACATGAGCCGAGCATATAGCGTGATATAAACAATTTTTTGTTCATTTTCTGCTTACAAACTTGCCAAAATGTTCACTTTTCATAGTTCCTTGAGTGTAGATTTTACTAACATCTGCCGTTAGCAAGGATTGTTTCCTGCAGCTAAGCCATTTTGGCATATTTCCCCTAGGGCTGTAAATTAATTTGCGTCAAATTGTTTATCCATGTCGTCACTATAAGTTGAGGCTGCGACTATGCACTTTGGAGTTAGCTCAACAAAACAAGTATTTCAAAACCGGTGAGCAATGGGAGGGCAGGCTTTTCACTTCAACACAACCAGCTGGTCAATCGTGATTGGAATCATATCATACTAATGAACTGAGCAAGAAATACATTCGCCCCTAGCAAGCATTGCGTAACTGACAGCGATTGGTCTAGATATGAGGCCCGTTAGGTTGCCACTTGGACGCAGAGCCGAAAACAGTCCATAGATGATATACCATGATTAGCATCCCATTGTGGAGTTGATGCAGTCCTTCCGAAGGCTCTTTTTTTCTTTTCTCCGCCCCCCCTACAGTTACATTCACGCGTGGCACAGTTATTCAGCTTTGCTTTGTAGGTTGCGCAGGTCCCAAGAAGCATGTTTTTTGTGGTTCTTGGCAACGTTAATGACTCATGTGTGTTTTTGTTCTGAGGTGCAGTTGCGGAACCGCGACGGGGCTCTGTGTGCAGATCACGCAAGCCACTTACATAGACAGCAGGGACCAACGCCTCTCGGTGTTGTTGAGGGTTGCGAAGTTTGAGTGGATTCCTGTTTTAGCACCATGATTCGGTGATGCCAACTTCATGATCTACCAATACGAAGGTCTTTCAGACTGGTCACATAAGTGTGTTTCTATCCAAGAATATCGTCAATCTTTGCATGGGATACCTTTACCTCGTGTTGGAGAGCAGATTGTCGCCAGTTATACTAAATCAAGGTTAGATCTCTGCGTTGTCTACACGCTTAGATCGGAAAGGGGTTAGAAAGGATCATATCCTAGCAGATTTCTCTCATTGTCTTACCCAACAAAAATTGAAGAATACCAGGGAAGTCATTCTACCTGGTTGGTTTACTCTTGGCAATCAAATTCAATCTCTACTACTCTGTATGTAAAAACGAGGCGAGATCAATAAAGTTTTGGCTTAAAACAAATACCCCGGAAGGAAATATTGCTACCGTATGATTGGATGTAGCAGTCTCCTTAGCACCAGGTTCTTGACTCTGTTCGTCTTGGGCTGTGATGAGAACAGGTTAGCCAGACCGGCATGGTATCCGGATAGCCGGATAGTTGATCTCTATTTTACCAGAAGCAAGGATACGAAGATGAGCCTTACAGTTGGACCACGGAGCGAGAAACCCATCGTTTTCAGTCAATCCATGCTTTTCAGCTTTGCTAGCCTTGCACATCATTTCCCCATATAGATTCTTCTCTCGTGCCGTCCCGTATTTAGCGCTCTTGATCAGGTACGACGACAGATCAGGTAGGTGGCCATGATCATATCAGGATTTAATTATCCAACCGATTTATGATTCGCTGGATCGTCGTTCAGCAGAGATTTCAAGTGTGGAAAGACTTATCCCACTCTTTTTCCGGCGCCCAACTTGTCTCTTCTCGCTCGTGTACCTCTGTTTCCCGACCTTTCTCGCATCTCTTCCTGCATCCGACCATTTTACTGGGGCAATTTCCAAGCGAGTTGCAGGGTAGGTCTATTTTTTCACGTTAGGTAACGTGTAACGACAGCAAAAACGAAATCTAGTAATTTGATCGAGCAGACAGAGCAGACCTAGAAGGCTTCGTTATCACTATCACTGCGATGAATTCCTCATCGTGTGATAGGTCTTTTGGGCCATATGCAGAAGGCTGTAGAGGTGGCTTTGACTTCACGTTGCTGTTTGAAGAATCCATACTTGTCGTGCCGATCACTGCCTTGCTGCTCCTGGCAGCCCCGTTTCGAGCTACATACCTGCTGCGCAAGCATAGCGTCAAAGTTGAACATAGTTACTGGCTGTATTGCAAGATTGTAAGTTGATAGCCTCAGATCACTCCATGATGCATATTGTAACAACTCAAAGATTTTATGTCTGCTCCTGTTAGCATCCCAGATCGCTTTCCTCATCTGCTGGACCCAGTCTCCAGCCGTTGCTACCAAAGCTTCTCTGCCAGCTGCCGCTTTATCCATTGTTGCATCCATCAGTTTGTTGGGCCTGTCTTATGTCGAGCACGTTTATTCGTATCGACCATCGACTGTGCTGAACCTATTTCTGCTTTTCTCTGTTCTCTTCGATGCTACGCGAACGCGAACCCTGTGGCTGCAAGGCTACAATCGTCCTGCAGCCATCACCGCCCTTATTTCAACGGTGGTCAAGATTTTGATGCTGTCGGCGGAGACCATCGAGAAACGCGGATTCTTGCGTCCAGAGTATCGCGAGCTGCCGTCAGAAGTGACGAGTGGCGTTTTCTCGCATTGGTTTTTTTCTTGGCAACTCCCCCTGTTCCGGGTTGGCTATTCTCATGACTTGGAGATTGAAAGTCTATTCCCTCTCGAAAAGCACTTCAAGTCTTCCTATCTTCAGAGTCTACTACAAACTGCATGGACCAAAGGTTTGTTTTTCTTGTTCTCCAAATTTATCACGTCCAGTGGAAATTGCTAATGCGAAACTAGCACCCAAGAAAGGAGACTATGATTTATTGTTAGTCGTTTTTAAAACTTTGAAACGACCTATTTTATCAATCATCTTTCCACGCCTGTGTTTCATTGGGTTTACTTTCTGTCAGCCGTTTCTCATCTCGGCAACTTTGTCGTGGGCTGAGAAGGACGCCGATTCCAATGACATGAACCAAGGCTATGGCCTAATAGGCGCTTGGTTTCTTGTTTTTATTGGTCTAGCTGTAAGACTTTCTTTTGCATATGTTTAAAAGAAATTCTATTAACATACGATAACAGGTAACAACGGGCCAGTATCAGCACTTGACTGTTCGCGCCACAACTATGGTACGCGGTCAACTCATCTCAATGCTGTATGACAAGGCTTCAGATTTGAGCATCACAGCTGCCAACCCGACGGCAGCCTTGACTCTGATGAGCGCTGACATCGAGAGGATTGACTCGGGATGGCGAACGGCTCATGATGTGTGGGCAAACTTGATCGAGATTGTCATTGCAGTCTACCTATTAGGTCGTCAGCTCGGACTAGCGTGTCTTATACCTGTTGGGGCAGCTATCTGTGAGTATCTGTCAAAAGCTTCTTACAACATATTCTAATTTAGTGTCACAGTTTCCATCGTCGGATCCGTCATTGCTGTCAGCTTCGTCATGGCTCGACAGGCCATGTGGCTTGAGGCTATCGAGAGAAGAATTTCTGTGACATCGCAGATGCTAGGAAGTATGAAGGGCGTCAAGATGTGTGGTCTATCCGAGGTTCTAGGTACACGTATCCAGGCCATGCGAGAGGAAGAATTGCATATCTCGGGCAAATTCCGCAGGCTTTTGATCTGGAACATGGTATTGGGTAAGTGGTCGAAATTACACTGAGCCTTGTAATTTCAAGATGAATTTCGCTAACTCTGGTATTTGCAGCCTACCTCGCTCCCATCTTCGCCCCCGTTCTGAGCTTCATGACGTATAGTCTTTTGGCTCAATCACAAGGAGGAAGAGGAAATCTGGACACAAACCGCATGTTCACATCCTTATCGTTATTCGCACTTTTACAAGAGCCTCTGGCGTCTTTCGTTACCTCGCTATCCTCCTTCATGGGGTCTGTCGGGAGTTTTGTCCGCATCCAAGCTTTCCTCAACACAGACGCCCGCTTAGATGGTAGGATAGTCCAGTATAACGGTGAGACTGAGCATTCTTTGATCTCTGGTGTTTCAAGCAGCGAAGAAAAGCACCCTGTATCACCAATTCAGGAATCTATGATGAAGACTGAACCATTGGGGGATGGTAACGCCTTCGTCATCAGGAACGCTTCTTTTGGATACGACAAGAATGAAACACCCACCCTCAGCAACATCGACGCTGTCATCCCTTCAGGTAAACTGACGCTTATTGTTGGTCCCGTTGGGAGCGGCAAGTCGACTCTTATGAAGGCATTGCTCGGAGAGGTCGGGATCATGCAAGGCTCTGTACATGCATCAAACTCCACGGTTGCCTACTGCGACCAAACCCCTTGGCATATGAATGGTACGGTCCGAGAAAGCATTATTGCCTTCTCTCGGCCGGATGAGCGATGGTATCAAAAGGTATTGGAAGCTTGTGCCTTGAAGCAAGACCTCACTCAGTTGCCCCGGGGAGATCTCAGCAACATTGGAAGTAGGGGACTTGTCCTCAGTGGAGGTCAGAGTCAACGAGTCAGCCTGGCACGAGCAGTGTATGCCCAGAAGTCCACCATTATCCTTGATGATGTTTTCAGTGGTCTCGATGCTCATACCGAGACTGCCGTCTTCAACAATCTTCTTGGGAGTCATGGTATCCTTCGAGACTTGAACACAACAGTCATCGTCGTCTCTTCTCGCGGTACGTACAGTATCTCATGATTTTCTTAGATCTAGCTAACTTTGACACAGTCAACCGACTCCCGTATGCAGATCACATCATTTGCCTTGATGGTACTGGAACGGGTTGTATCCAAGGAACTTTCGATAAGCTGAACGAGTCAGACAATTACGTGTCTCACTCTGACGTGTCTTCTCCTGATGGGACACGATCGAAAGCACCTAGTTCTGGTCCTGCTTCTGCTTCTGTTCCTGTTCCTGAGTCCTCAGCTACCGCATTGGCGGAGTTGGACATGGAGCTTATGGAGAGCAAGAAGGATGGTGCGGGTCGTCGCAGCGGAGATGTGGCAATTTACATGTACTACATGAATGCTATCGGCTGGATCCCAACTATGGTCTTTGTCCTGGCAATTTGTGCCTACATATTTTGCCAGTCTTTCCCTACCATATGGCTCAATTGGTGGGCTGCTGCCAATGCGAAAGAGCCATTTACACGACTTGGCTACTACCTGGGTGTCTACGCCATGTTAGGCGCATTGTCTATCATTTTCTTGGTATTGAGCACCTGGCAAATGATCGTCACCATGGTACCACTGTCGGGCAACAACTTCCACCAGAGTCTACTCAAGACAGTTCTCAATGCGCCCATGTCCTTTTTCGCAGCCACTGACGCCGGTACCACCATCAACCGCTTCAGTCAGGATCTCCAGCTCATCGACATGGACTTGCCCCTCTCAGCGCTCAACACGTTTGCCACATTCGTTCTTTGTATCGCCGAGATGATCTTGATCGCTGTCGGGTCGTACTACACTGCCATTGCATTCCCCTTTCTCCTTGCGACGCTGTGGGTGGTGCAACATACATACCTGAGAACGTCCCGACAGCTCCGATTCATGGATCTGGAAGCAAAGAGCCCGCTCTACGCCCTCTTTACCGAGACTGTCACTGGATTGGCCACGCTGCGTGCCTTTGGTTGGCGCGATGCTCTTGAGAAAAAGCACCATGAGCTTCTGGACCGGTCGCAGAGACCCTTCTACCTCCTCTACGCAGTTCAGAGGTGGCTTACTCTTGTTCTCGATATGATTGTGACTGTCATAGCTGTCTTGGTTGTGGTCCTTGTCACACAATTGCGAGGCAAGCTTCCAGCTGGATTGATCGGTGTAGCTCTCGTCAACATCATCCAATTCAGTCAACATCTCAAGCTGTTGATGACTTTCTGGACAACCTTGGAGACTCACATCGGTGCAATCTCGAGGATCAAGTCGTTCACATCTGACACCGCGTCTGAGCATGAGCCGCAGGAAAAGGAGCAGCCGCCGTCCGTGTGGCCATCCAAAGGAACAATTGTGTTTGATCAAGTGTCTGCGGGATACAAGTACGTCTACGGTCGATTATTGTGATGAGTTGCTTGCTGACCTGTACCCTTGCAGAGAATCCGAAGATGTCCTTAAGAACATAAGTCTGAATATTGAAGCTGGGCAAAAGGTTGGCATTTGTGGACGGACTGGAAGGTATGTCGTTAATTATCTCTCATCATTTCATCAGCTGACCAGATTTTCCTGCAGTGGCAAGAGTTCTATGGTTTCGTGCCTCTTTCGCATGATAGACCTTCACGGTGGTCGCATAATGGTAGATGACCTTGATATCAGCACGATTCCTCGCGAGGAGATTCGCACCAGACTTGTCGGCGTGCCCCAAGACGCATTCCTCATTGATGGAAGCAGCGTGAGGTTGAACGCCGACCCTGCTGGAGGGCTGACGGACGCCGCAATTGAAGATGCGTTGAGAGCGGTCGAGTTGTGGGATATCGTGACCGACAATGGCGGCCTCGACACGTCCATTGAAGAGCTTCATCTTTCGCATGGTCAGAGGCAATTGTTTTGCATCGGGCGTGCTATTCTACGACCTTCGCCCATTGTGGTTCTTGACGAAGCAACCAGCAGGTATGTACCCATTGCTTCCATCGCATGCTTGTGAGCTATATGCTAATGTTATTTACGCAGTGTCGACTCGCGCGTCGACGAGCTTGTCCAGCGTCTGGTGCGTGAGCGGTTCAGTAATCGGACAGTCATCTCCATCGTTCACAAGCTTCAGTCTGCACTGGATGACTTTGACATGGTGGTTGTGCTTGACGCGGGTAAGCTGCAAGAGATCGGACACCCGCAAGAGCTCTTGGCAAAGGGACCCGATGCTTCCACGTTTGCTTCGATGTATCAGAGTGTCGCGACGGAGAAGAAGGAGAACAAGTAGTAGTCTGGTGAAGTTGCGTTAGAGGGCATTTGAGAGACGCGCCAGAGACACTACTAAGAGCGCGTCATGGGGACCTAAAGCAGATGGGGCAGAAATAGTAGCTAAGGTTATCAACCACTAAATCAACTTTGTGATCCACCTGCGCGTAGGTAATAAAAGATCGGGCCGAGTTCTCTCGGCAAGGCTGGACTGGACTTGGTGTCTGTGTCACATTGAGTACCGTACCCCACCCAGCTTTGGAGTTCACTCAACTTTAGGGTAACATCTCAGCAATAACTACCAAATATCTTTATTACTGTATTCGTGCATAAAAATGTGTTTCTTGATAGTAGATACTATATTAGATAAAACCTATTTCAATTTTCATCATTCTGTAACTTGTTATGAGAATGGAGCGCGAGGAGGGGAATTCATGTGACTTGTTTATTGCGTCTTCAATTGAACTGGAAAATGTACAAAAATCTTACCAAACTTGAGGCTTCAAGCGACTTGCGCATGATGCAGAAAGTGACCAATCAAATTGGCGGATATGCTGACATAATACATACTGTGCTGACTAATCATATCCCACTTTGCGAGACTCATGCCTTGCTGCCTTAGAGCCTTGCGCGGCTGACGGAACAACTATCCTCCATCATCTCTTCTTCTTTCCTATTGGCCCGACCACCTACTCATTTCCCTCTGTATTCGCATTCCCTCACGCGATGCCACGCTGACTCTTCGCACATCTTTGCATCACGATGGGGCCTTGTTTTATCCTTCTCTCGCCGTCGCCTTCTCACGCTTCTCTGCCTTTCACCTGACAACCTTTTCATGAACCGAAACCATCACCCGAACCGCGTCCAAAGAGGCGGTAAATCGCGCTACAGGCCATTAAAATTCCGACTTGTACCCATCAAACGAGCGCATTGCGTCCTTTGCTGGAACAACCGGGGCCTGTAGAAGGGACCTGTTTAGTCTCGCAGCGCGCTGGAGACTGACGGGTTGCCTGGCAGCGAAGCTGTTCCTCCTTGGTCGCGGTTAGGGCTGGGTAGCTACTAGGTAAGTTACGCACGTTATCGTCGCGCTTAATGGTCGCAGGAATGTCGTCTTCACCATGCCTCGATATTCACCACTCCGCCAAGGCCGTAATTCAATGGCAGTCCGACACTACGACACATACTCTGGCAAAGCCAGATCCCCAAGTCAGCTCTATAACATTCACCTGCCGCTTCGATAAAACATGCGCCTTCTTCGAGCTGAGCATTCCCGTCAAGCTCAAGGGATTAGACACCACCACAGCCGTTACATTACGCGCATGCGCCTCGTCCATAGTCTCTCTGGACGTAGTCAAGAACCCGACTGTTCCCGTCACAATACAACGAGAGTTTGACTCTCCCACTCTGTGCCTCAATTTCACCTTGAACCACCACCTCAACGTCCTTGTTCCCACTCCTGCACTAGAGCCGCCATCTCCCGCCCGAAAACATTCAGGTGCAGTTCTTGACGCGATCCGTGAACTTTCCAATGCCACCGTTCTATCCATCTTTATCGAGGCTCAGGCCGCACCCTCGTCGCTCCAATCCATCAGTGATGCCGTCACTGAGGGTCTTCTCAAGTCTTTTCACAGCCTCCGATATCATCTTGCTAGTATGTATGGCGGCCTCGGAGCCAAGCTTATCGATCTGTCGGTTCAGACAGCACTCCCACCACCGGCCTATGACGATACCGATCCGCCGCCACCGCCACCGATCGATTGCAATTACAGTAAGAAGCGCCCTCGACAAGACAGCCAGTCCCCACGCAGCAGTGATATCGCCCTCATTTGGGATGAGCTGCGGTCTTTAAAAGAGACAAGATGTCGGGATCAAGTACGGATCGAAGCCTTGGAGACGGAGAATAAGAGATTGAGACAAGAGAACGAAGACCTGGTCAAAGGCATGGATACGATGCGAGAGCGATGCAATGCCTTGGAAGATGGCTTCGAAGTTCTCAACAAGTCCACTGAGGGCTTTATGGATACATATGATAACGAATTGACGGAATTGCGCGACGACATTCACTCGCTGGAGGGAATGGTCAACTTCCTACAAGAGGGTCAAGTCAGTGACGAGACGGCGAAGAGGATAAAGGATGCCGTTGTTAAGGATATTACAACGCGGCTTTCGGCAGATTGAGCCAGCGTCAGTCATTGGCCAGCCAGGTGCGGCCTTGACCCAGGCTGCTTTGCAATCTAGGGATATACCATCAACATCTGATCACATACGCTTGGGATATCTTGAGATATATCAAGGTTACATATAATAAAGACATAGACCTTTTTTTTCAAGCCTTTTTCTTTCTGATTGCCACTTGTCTATTGCTCGAAGCCTTTCGTTCAGTAGTCCATGAAAACTCCCTATTTACTAACCTATTTCCTTCTGCAACTCAACCAGCCTTGGCCTGAGTACCCTTGCCTTATCCAAATCAACGTGCTGCCATACAGTTGTTAGTGTCCCAAGCAGTTCCAGCTCTTCTTTCGGATTAGTCGTGAAAGGGAGGAGTTTTTCGAGCAGGTCGATAGCCTCCTGGTACTGGTGGTTTTCCTGGTAGGCTTCTGCCAGAGCAACCGTCAGCTTTCTCTGCAATGGAAGTCGTTCAGGGTGGTTTTCAGCATCCAGGATCGTTTCTCGGAGTTTGATCTCTTCTTTCAACTGCCCGTTTATAGTCAGGGTGCGCAAGAGCTCTATCCTGTGTGTAGTCCAGCCTGGATGGTCCTCCATGAAACCGGAAGGCTCTGCCTTTCCGAGTTCCGCGAACACTTTGGCTGCTTCTTTATGCTTGTGCAATGCTATGAAAGCCTTTGCGAGCTCTAGCGCGAGGTTTAAGATGAGAAGAAGTGCATCGTCCACCTCGGGGTTTATTATATTTGCCTTTTTGCCCATCAGTCGCTGGCTAAGGCTGAGCCGACTCTTGGTCAAGAACTGCTGAAGAGGTTTAACCTCCTGGAGCATGTCAAACACCAAATGGGAATGCTTGCATCCTGCGTAGGCCTTTGCGAGCTCGAGCTGTGATTCGAGCAGCTTTGGGCTGTTTTTGCTCAGACGAAGTTCCCTCCAATGCAAAGCTTCTTTCAGGAACGGAACGGCAGAGTCTGGCTCACCGTTGTTAATCAGACCCCGACCAATCAAGAAAGCAACATCGAAAGTAGACTCGTCTTCCTGATTCATAAGACCGTTGCTATTGGAATACAGTTTGTGGAGATGACTCCCGTACTGCTCCCAATCATCACTATTCATGGTATTGCGGCCAGCAAAGTTTGTGGCAACATGACGGATCGCCTTGAGGATGGTTTCTTTCCCACGTTCGGCTTGTTGAATGCCCATTTGTGTCAGATAGTGGAGCAGGGGATGCATTTCGAGATGGTTGGCCCCTCCAATCTTCACCAGGCGATATCTGACCAACTTGTCGATTGTGTTGTTCAATGACCCAGACTCAGGATCCGGCAGCAGCTTCTTTGGGATGTACGCAGGTTGGATCCACGATATGAACGTCAGAAGATCCCAGGCAGCTTTGTCAGTGCGTGAGATGTGGTCGAATGACGCAAACCATGCCCTGGCTGTTGCACCATGAGATTCCATGGCCTCGGGGAACTCGCGCTTCACATATTCCACCATAGCGTTCGCTTCCGCGCTATCCAGTATACGGATGTAGTCTCTGGTCGATATGGATCTCTGGCATGTGTAGGCTTCAGCCAGTCGCATCGCCAAGCGACAGCTGTCGAGCTTGCGTAGTAGTGCCTCCGGGACTTCGCCTGGGCGGCTCGACAATCTCTCCCAGAATCTACGTGCGTCTTCTGGCTCCATCTTGATCAGGTCATCTTTGTCTGGTTTTTCCAGGCGATCCAGTAATAGTGGGATACCGTACAGAAATCCGCGCTGACTCTGCTTCTGTGCCTTGAGCGCCTCGCGTGACCACGAATTATTGATGCTCGTCCACTCATCCGACAAGTCATCCAAAACAAAGGTTTTGGTCAAACGCCCCGGGTCTCCCCAGCGGTTCTTCAACATCAAACCTATGAGCAGCCGGGAGAAGTCCTGACAGTTGTTGTCCAAGAGGCGATAAGCTGCCACTGTATTAAGCTCACGTACAGTCTTTGCTCGGTCACTGGGCAGTAGTTTTTCTGTCTGAAGTCTCCACGGCCTCACCACGTACTCTTGAAGGACAAACTGTGCTGCTCTTCTGTTAGTCAAAACTGGGCGTATGAATCTGCGAGTCGTACATACCTGCTAGTACAAATTCGGGCCAGCTGAAGTACATGGTTTGTTCTTGATACAGTTCCTCGGTTGAATGATCGCGCTCATGGTGACCTGACCCAGCTGGCCTGCGAACAAAGACAATTTCATCGGGTTGAATATCCTGCTTAAATTCGGGGTTCTCCTTGGCTTGCCAGACGGCTTCAAGTTGAAGGGCCTCAACGGACTCGCTGGTCCAGTTGCTCCCATAGACTCTGTATATATCTTGTGGGAAGTCAATCTGCCAAATCAACATGTCAGAGTATGTAACAAGGGCAGTTATCAAGGGAACTTTGCCTACTTCCAGCTCCTTTTGGTCATCTCTACGGATGTAAACTCCCCAGTGAGCCAGCCTGTCGATGCTGACGACAGTTGGGAAGTGCACACAAGCTATCCCAACCTTCCACTTGGATCGACACCAACGATTTCTCTCGGTAGGTATGTAGTCGGTGCTGACCGAACCGTAGGTATCCTTGACCAGCTGCTCAAAGACGTACTTGCCATCATCAACTCGATAGTTGAATTCAGCCCGACGTGATTTCTTGGAAGGTCCGGACAAGTTTGAATACCCGAACAAGGAGCCAGTCATTATGGAAGATACAATTGGGATTGTGGGATGGCTCGGATTTGGGGTTCGATGCAATTACCGTGTGGTTTTAGGCGGCGAGAAAGACTTGTGTAGATTCAGAAGTAAAGTACGCGAATCAAGAGCTTAACTACCTAAGATCAGGCGATGCTAGGTAAAATATGGCAGAAGAGGGATGAAGTCATCCTCTGGCCTGTAATGGATGGTTGCCCAGTAAGTATGACAAGTGTGACAATGAGCTGCAAGACCAGGATCTCTACAAATAGCATTGATGCAAACAGACCTTTGGTTACCTAGGGCTGAAAGACTAGGCTGCAGCCTGCCTGGTGGTGGCTGCTAGGCTGCAACTCGGCTGAAGGTGTCGCGGAGTTGGGCCAAACGACCCAGCCTCCTAGGGCGAACAACAAGACCTACATCACTGATGGGGATTTCTCCAAGCGGCTTATAATGACTGATTCCACGTCGAAGTGCCGTGCCCATGGCAGCTGGGCCGCCGAGGAATATTTGAAGTGTTCGAGTTATCCAGATGGAGAAACATCTGCTCTAGACCACAGCCTGCTTGCTCACGCACTGCCTCATGCATGCTTAGCCTATCAGCTGCAATCGTCCGCCTCATTGTCTCTCGACTGCAGGCGCCATGTTTCAGCACAGCGTTACCATAGGGTAAGCGGCACTCCCAACACTCGTGACCAGGCCGCGAGGCTCTGCGTGGATGTGAGAAGATGATGGATTTTTACGAGCATGGAGTTTCCATGTTTAAGTTGGGTACTTGGGCCTATATGTGTTATCCGGCCTCACCATTGAACCGGAACCTGATCTACCAAATGGACCATCCAGGATATATCCTTTCGATTGGAATTCATGTTGGTGTACAAAATGTGGTTGTGATTGTTCACGTGGGGCCCTTCGTATAGGTAGGCACCTTATGTACATAGCCACCACTTGCAAATGCAAATTGTACTTGCATATGCATCTCACTGCTGGCCAACCATGGGACACGCGAGTCGTCCGGCAATTGGTCACGCCAGTCTTCTCGAATAGACTACACCGCCTCGCATCGACCAGGCTATCGAAGCCGTTCGCACAGGCAGGCGACGAGGGATGGGGAATAAGGTACATATGCTAAGACAGCCCCAGAAAGACTCGCCTTTGGCTATTGATCCAAGCAGCTAACTTGCAGCCCCGTGATATGGTAACAATCGACGCATGATGGATGCTGTGAAAAAGGTCTTCCCATTTCACTTGGCCGCATGGCAAGTTGCGACAACCACCATCGACGCAGCCGTCAATGAGCCAAACGAATATAAAAGCGATCGCATGATTCAGCAATGGCGTACAGCCATGCTATCCCAACTCTCCAACGTCGAGATCATTGTAAGGAACCTAAAAGCCGACGAACGAGCCATCTGACATAATTGCCCAAGGGAGCCATTATGAGTGCCACCATCGTTGGCGCTTTCACGTGGTCTTCTCTCGAGAGGCTCTCTCCCGTGGCCGATGCCATGGTTCGTACCCTCTGGTACAGCAGTTTGGTATTGGGTGTTGGTGCCGTTGCCCTGAGCTTGCAACAGAGTGTCTTTCTAACGCGCATCGGATGTTTACCCCAGGCGAACGCCATGTGCCGGCGCATGCTCTCGCGTGATATAGGCCTAGGCCAGCGTATTCCACGCTGGGATCAGGTGATTCTATGGCAGACTGCGGTAGGATTGCTCGAGTTTAGCATATACACGTGGCTGGGCGGGTTCATCGCCTTTGTTGGAGACACAACGTATATAGGGTTATCGAGTCCTGGCAAGGGAAATCAAGTGGTTGGTGATACTATACACTCATTTACGAAAGAGAGACAAGTTGACATGCTTTATATAGGTTGCGGGCTTTTGTTCCGTCGCGGTTATCGCGACACTGACTACATACATCTTCAGCATGCTTCGACTGTGGCACATGGCAGCGCGGGATTTATCACAGTTTTCATAGCAATACAAGTACTTGTAATTGAATCAGGAACGACTTGAAGAGAATGTCAACCAGAACGTCAACGAATAGAGAATATAACCCAATGATGGCATCAGAAGCCACCTTGCGCCAACAATGGGAAATTAACCGAGTCTTTTATACTGGCCCTGGTGTTGAAAACTTTCTCCGAGGTGTAGGCTTTTTGACTGAAAGCTGTTTGTCTAAGTGATTATGACACTGATTGTTGCAG
This sequence comes from Fusarium pseudograminearum CS3096, assembly GCF_000303195.2. NCBI lineage: Eukaryota > Fungi > Ascomycota > Sordariomycetes > Hypocreales > Nectriaceae > Fusarium > Fusarium pseudograminearum. Next base: position 7,587,712 of record NC_031951.1, read on the forward strand.
ATTATAGTAGGCCTTGAACGAGTCTGAGGTTTCACAACTCCTCAAGACCTCTACAGCTGATGAAAACTGCCTTGTTCTACTCACTGTGACTTATGAGACTACCACAGAAGGTCAGAAATGAAACACGTTGCGCGCAACGCTTCTATTGGCGAAAAGGCCTGGATCCCAACGAGAAACATCCTGGCCTCCGAACCAACTCCCCGATGCTTAGAGGGGTTGAAACCCCGAGGTAATACAACCTTCTTAAGAAACTTGGGAGTAAGGCCATAGGCGGCGAGAACTCGGGGGCTGTGTGGTGGAATCTAGATGCCTGCACCCACCTAATGGAGTTTTGATTGATACGGGGCTGAGATCTCGGAGACCGTAAAAGCAGGCACCTGTCATGGATACGAAGTCACTCCAATTTCGTCTCAGGATACAACGCTGTTCATCACCCAGAATATTTCTACATGGTCTATAAGATATGATTACAAGCTGCGGCGAGAACATATGAAAATCACTAAATTCCCAGAGTAACCATTATTAACAGCAACCATGTTGATTTATGAGTTTGATTTCACTTCTTTAGGGTATAGTCATTATCTATCTACTTGACCTCGAGTTTCTTTCGTACATCTAGGACAGTTGCCATGTGTTTATTCCGAATCAACATTTCCAAAGCGAGAAACAGCTGGCTCCTATTGTCGTTACCCAGCATGGTTGACTGGGGGTCACAGAACTTCTTTGAAAAATCACTTAGCAAGTTCCCCATCTTACCGAGCTCGCTGAGCATGATGTGTCCAATCATGCGCTCTCTATTCTCAGAATCTAGTTCATATGCTCCGATCGTCATCGGCGGCATGATGAGACTTGACGGCTCACTTCCGTCTCGTGGCACATTTGTGTCCCGTGGCACTGACCTCTCGGTGTCCTTCCCATCATTAGATGGTGTAGGGCTGGTGTGATCGTCGATTGTTGCCGCACTGGCATCGTTGGGACCATTGCAGTTTTTCAGCACGATGTGGTACCAGGATAAGATGCGCAACAACACCGCTGTGGCCAGCAATGCGACGTTGTCATTCGGGGTGCATGTGCATGACATGGCAGTGGTGACACACTTGAGTGTTGCACGGCTGGCTGTCAGAATGGTCCCGAGATTTTGTGACGCTTTGGGGTTACCCCAGCATGACAGGGAAGGAAGGTCGGGTTTTGCCAGTGCGGATATAAGATCAGCCTCGCAGTGTTGCTTGTCTTGGAGTGGGCATGTTGATCTATGTCCCGTGCTGTCGGCACCAGCTCCACTGCCATTGACCACCCCTGCTGCCGATGAGGCGATGCTCTTTGGATATGGGAAGGCATCCATTCTTTCCATACTCTTGCTGATATTGCTGTCACCAGCAATTGATTCCATATCTGACAACCACACCAGATGGTTATTGTCTGGTGTGAGAGACTCAGAGCTACTGCCACTGGTCAACAGCTCGACAAGGTCGGGACAGGTGCCCCAGCTGTCAGCTTGGCTAAGCATTGAACTGAAGCCAGTGCTCACTGCAGCTACAGATGACGCACTGCTGATGGAAGTAAATGGCGGAGTGCCATTCCGTTGGTCGCTTTCAGGGTGTGCAGTGTCGAGTGTCCTCTTTCTCGACCGCTGAGAAGGGCTGTAGCTACAGACCTGGCCACGTCGCTCGCATCTCTGACACCAAGGCTGTTCCTTGCCGCAGCGAACTTTTGACTTGGCACAGTTGTCGCAACTTTCGCGGTAGTTCTCTACCCTGCGGAGGAGGGGGTCTGTGGAACTCATGTGGATATGTAGAGAGTGGTGCATGTGATTATGACAGGGTGACTGTGAGTGATGAACTCTTTGGGCCAATCCGGGTGATTATGACAATGGCAAGCTGTAGTGATGGATTTGCTCAGTTCCTGGCAGATCGTCGATATTTATTTCAGACGGACCTAGACCATTTTTATACACAAAAGGCCCTGTTCAGCCACAGATCTGGATCGAGTATATGGGATGCGACCCCCAGGACGATCTGATATAATAATTACAGTAAGCTGAAAAAAACCAAACTCAGCTAGCAGAGGAGAAGCTGCTGCGAACTGCATTTGAGTTGGGGACAGTACGTGTCACGCCTGATTTGCGGGATGAATTCAACCGTCGGCAGGGTACGAGATGACAGCATGCAGTGATTCCTTCAAAGGACCAGGGTCTCTCGCATGCAAGTCTGTCATGATACGATTACAAACATTGATAGGTGCAGTTTAGGAAGGTCATTTCAGGACTATGGCCCGCTCCCGCAGGATTGCCCGCAGCCATGGGCATGTCTAGGACGGATAATTGGTGCCGTTGGAGTAACACGGACCCGTTTTGTCTTACAGGCAAGTTGAAGTTTGGCCTGTTAGGTTTTTGTTGTGTCAACATATGGAGATCTTTGCAGCCTGTAGTTATGTTTGAATTTATGGTTGATGTTATCTAAAAATACAAACAGTGAATTCATTTTTTATAAAGCTGTTGAACAAGTAAACAATGAGACAACGTGAAAAATGCTACTGATTGTACGTATCATTGTTATACTCGGTACGCGTATAGCAGGCATCTTGCAGAGGGTTTGAGTTTTCGCTAAGTAGAACGAAAACCCAAAACAGGCGAACCAAAACTTAAAAGACGAGCGAGAACTCAAGATGATTCGATCGAAATCCTAACCTTAACCAAAACAGAAGAAAAAACAAAAGTCCCAGTCAACGTGCATATGAGGATCTCAGCTATCTAACCGAGAATGAGGAGATTACTCGAACTGGCGCTTTATGGAGACATTTTGGGCCAAAGATAACAAGTAACCTAGGTCAATAAAGGGTAGGTAGGTAGAGTGAAACATCAGGCTACAGCTGCCTGGGAAACACCGCCGTAGTCCGTTCTCGGGCACTCAGTAGCCGGGCCGGACGGTAGTTGTCTTAGTATCATTCCTTCGGTCCGATGCAAGCCCCCGAATTGTTTAGCCCGAAAGGTGGCATATGCAATGCAAGTAGGGACGGGAGGAAAAGGGGGCTTAACGGCTGAGGACCAATTGACTCAAAAGGGCCAGCTTATCTGTCTTTATTAGGAAGTGATGTATAACTTTTAACAACCATGATCAACAGCTTCTCTCTGTTTGCTCACATCACTCCAGCTCCAGTCATCAGATCATCGCTCCACAGCCGCTGTTCCATCATCATATCATCCCGCAAAACCATGTCTTCTTTTGCTGCTGCGCCGTATCGGCACGTCATGATGCCATTCAGCCCAGCCCAGGATGCCCAGGCTCACGGCAACTCGGCACTTACTAAGCTGACGGATGCTATTCCGGACCTCAAGGTCTACACACGCTCATCGCCTCACTACGAGTCCCTTCGCGGGGTCTACAATAAGCTCATCACGGCTCAACCCCTTGCCATCTGTCGGCCCACTTCGGTCGCTCAAGTCCAGGCCATTGTTAAGACTGTCTCGGGGTTGGATATCCCACTCGGAGTCCGCGGAGGCGGCCATGATGTTTTTGGTCGCGGTTGCATTGCCGACTCTGTCACCATCGACATGAGAGAGCTGGACACCCAGGAGCTCTCCCAAGATAAGAAGACAGTCAAAGTCGGCGGTGGTATCACGAGCAAAAACCTCGTTGGCTTCTTGGGGTCGCACAATCTTTGCACCTCGAATGGCTTCGCGGGTGAAGCTGGATGGACGTCGTGGGCGTCGTGGGGAGGGTACGGCCCGCTGGGGGACTATGTTGGTCTAGGCGTAGATAACATTGTTGGGGCCAAGATCGTCACGGCTAGCGGCGATGTTGTCGACGCCAAGGGGGACTCTGAGCTGCTGTGGGCGCTACGTGGTGGAGGTGGTAACTTCGGAGTGATTGCCGAGACTGACGTGCGGGTTTATCCCATGTCCACTATCCAGGCTGGCTTTATCGTGTACCCTTGGCCAGAAACTGCCGACGTGTTGCTTCGTTTGCAGGCCCTTCTAGACTCTGGGGTCCCCGACAAACTTTGTTTACAGGCAGGGTTTACCAAGGGCGAATGGGGTCTTGGGATGGCCATAACCTACATCTGGCCTGAAGCCGAGACGATTGGACCTGAGAGCGAGGAGTGGCTACAGAAGCTGAAAGGTCTCGGCACGTGCATCGTCGATACGGTTGGAGAGAGTAAGTGTGCTGCTAACTAATCCCTGTCTTTCCTACTAGCCCAAGGACCAGCTACGGCACAGAGAAATAGACTACTGACACGGGGAAATTATAGCGACCTTTGAGGCTTTTCAGGGCAGCATTTCCAGCGCTATCAGCAACCCTGTCAACGTGACATCTCGGCATATCAGTATCTCCAAGTTCACCAACGACACCCTCCAGCAGCTGATCGGCGCTTGCGAGTCGATGCCTGCTGAGGCTGATTGCTCCATCACATGCACGATCCTCCACGGAAAGGCGGCGCAGGCAAATGCCTTATCTGCCTTCGGCACCCGACGGCCGCACATCATGTTTCATATCAACGCCGTCACCGAGGAAGCGGCGCATGAACATGTCGCTATCGCATGGGCCGACCGCTTGGTTGATGGTGTGGAAGCGACGGGCGATAGTATTGGGTCCACATATGTCAGTTTCATGGAGTCGGACAAGGACCCCAAGGGTTGTTACGGGGAGAATTGGGAGCGGCTCAAGGCTGTCAAGAAGGAGGTTGACCCAGACGATGTTTTTAGATTCGTGCATGGTCGCATCCCGGCTGCTTGAGCCGTCAGTGCACCTTGATGAGATCGGCCGTGCTACAGTAGATAGTCTGTCAGATTAGAGGTGCCTCATCACATCATTGAGGCCAACATATTACGTACTTTGAATCACACCTGTCATTTTATCATGCCCCAACCTTTGATTTAGTCGCGATCTTAGTAACCTTGGTGTTTAGTCCAGTTGTGAGGTGAGGCCCGCTCTTGGTCCATGTACCACATTCATCATCTGACAAGCTGCGGTATATTAGTGACACCTATCTATTAGCTCTATTGACCCTGCAGAAAACCTAATAATAAGACATGGTACACAACACATTATTCAGTTACACAATAGGGAATTGAAAATAAAGTAAAATTGAGTTTAATATATATTGGAACTTTTGTTAGGGCGCCCGTTTACCGAACAAACACACGAAACTGGTTCAGTAGATTCAGTAGCTTAGTGGGACTAAATTAGTGCCTTCTGTGACAGATGGATTAATTAAGGGTCCACCAAGCTATTCAATGTTCTGAGTTTGTACTATAATAGTGCGGGCACTCTAAGTAGCCTCAATTATCTGTCTTCGTATCTCTCCATTACTTCCAAACCTACCTTTTTATTGCATTACACCATGCCACCCCAGAAATGAATAATGCTTGTCTAAAAAATTAATGTACAAATTCCTGACCCTTGACATTCTTCCACTCGATGCCTAATGAAGGTAGAACGGCAAAACAAGCAGCCGCAAGACCGACGTAGAAATAACTGCGAAGCGCTGCGTTGTACTCAACAAGCACCTCAGCAAGACGATCAGCTGGAATAACGTGGCGTAATTGGGTAGCACCGGTGCCAATGATTCTCGCAACATCAATCCCATCAAATGATGTGAGACGAGATCTCAGCTCATTGTTGAAGACGGCTTGGGCAACACAGACGAGAACTGAACCGCCGAGGGACTGGGCAAAGAACATGAGTGACACACCCGTAGGCACATCACTTTGCTTGACGGCAACTTGGGTTCCCAAGCTGGCAAGCTGCATGCCCTGACCGATACCGAGACCGAGGATGATCTGATATCCGATCCAAGTGCGGGTTGGTGTGTCGACAACAAAAGTGGTGATAAGACCGCCACCGACTGACATGAAAATTACAGAAGAGAAAAAGACGGGGTTGAACCAGCCGACGCCGTTGATGACACCACCAGAGACGATGGCACCAAAGACAAGCGACAGGACAAGAGGGAGTGTGTCGATACCAGAGGTGATGGCATCTGTTCCTCGAATACCTTGGAACCAGATGGGCAATGCGATCAAGAAAACAATGAGAACAGATCCAAGGCAGAAAGCAAAGATTGTGCCGAGCCAGACATTTCGGATCTTGAACAGACGAGGTGGGACAGTGGCGTTCTCTTGTTGCCAGATCTGGATGCCAATAAAGACAAGGAGAAGCACGCAGGCCAGTACAAGAAGCGCGACGATGCGGCCGCTGTCCCAGGCGTATTTCTCACCACCCCATTGAAGAGCAAGGATGAGACAAATGACTCCAGGGAGGAAGACGAGGTTTCCCCATGGATCGAGCTGCTTGATCTGTTGCTTGATGGAGACAGGTTCATTGACGGGAAACTGCGGGAAGAGAAGAATAAGGCAAGCGACAGCTGCTCCTCCGACAGGAAGACTGGACACGAGATAGTTAGCATTGTTCAAATTAGCCTAAAGGTGGAGGTGGATCGATACTTACTTGATGTAAAAGCACCATCGCCAAGTGACGTGATCAGTGAAAGCTCCTCCGATCAAGGGCGCGATGACCGAAGCAATGCCGAAGACGGCCCCCATCATGCCCACATATCCAGCACGTTTGGACAGAGGCGTGACGGTGGTGATGAGGATGGTAGAGCCAGAGTAGATGCCCGCAGAACCTGCGCCAGCAATGGCACGTCCGATGATGAAGGCGACCGAGTTGGGTGCCACGCCACAGAGGAGGGAACCAAGTTCAAAGAAGAAAATGGCAACGAGGTAGACGGTCTTGGTTGGGTAGAAAGTAAAAATGCGCCCCCAAAGAAGCTGAGTAGCAGAGCTGGTGATGAGATAAGCGCTCGCGTACCAGCTGATATCACCGAGGGCGTTGAAGTCATCGGTGATGCGAGGGATAGCAGTGGCGATGATTGTGCGGTCCAAGGCGACGAGGAACATGGCTACCATGTTGGAAAGGATGATGGCAGCCAGCTTGAGGCCGTGGGGGTACTTGGACTCATCCTCAGCTGCCTCAGGCTTGGATTCAGAGGGTTCTGATGTTGGGGGGGCTTCATTAGGTGTGGGAGTTGGAGTGGTTGCTCTGTCGAGCTTCTCCATGTCTGTGGTGTCTGTCATGGTGTTGCTGCGAAAGAGAGGGTATTAGGTGATGATGGATAAGGATTGAATGGTGATGCAGATGGATGACAAGATTGAGGAAATGGCAGTCGAAGATAAGCCTTAAAATACAAACATTTTGAAGAGTGAATCCGGGACATGATAGCGTCCGGACGGGGGAAAGAAATTAACAGCGGAGCGGGAGACTTGATCTCGGTGACGGAGGAGGATTAATTGTTGATGGCATCTTGAGAGCGGTCCCGCTGTGTCGTTGTCCGTGTCGGGTCGGGTATAAAGACGCTAAAACTGAGCTTCGGGACCGAAGGCGTCCATCAGCCCTGAGACTCCCTGAGAGCGGTCCCGCGCGGGTCTCTCACTACAGGCTCGGGCATAGACAAACAGGCTTGGGCATGGACAGTAACTGTTGGTGGCGTCCACCCCTGATTTCCTCTCATGATCTGAGTCAATTGTTATTTGTCTCAAGCTGCTATCTTATCCGAGGTACACAAACAAAAGAACCAGCCCGCTTACTGATTTGTGGCTTATGCGCGTACCTACTCTCGTCAATGCCAACCCTTGAATTCTTCTCCCACTAACAATTATTTATCCCAACAATAATCAACAACAATGACAGAGGCAAAGATCACCAGGGGACACTCGTGCGTTCCGTGCCAGCATCGAAAGATTAGATGCAATGGCCAGACTCCATGTGCATATTGTATCAGAACGGGCAAAGAATGCGTGCGTATGCGTGTATCGCCTTCGCACTCACGCAATGCTCGCTTAAATCACCGCCGCCTTACAGCTGCCCAGGCGGAGAGTCCCAGTGGTGATGGACAGGTCATCGTCAGTGGAGATCAGCGTCGTTATGTCGAAGAGTATGTCCCAACCGTTAGTTTCTTTGCGAATATTCATAACAATTCTATAGCAATAAATTATGGAAGTCACTGGGCGATGAGGTAAATATCAATTAATTAATTCCATCCGGAAAATGTGGCTTATTTTGTTATGGCAGATGCAAGGCAAAGATGTCAGCCCAGATCCAGAGCGTCCACCTCTGCGAACAAGGACCGACACGCCATCAACCGAAGTAAACCTCATATTCAGCCATCAAAGGCCAACATCTACTTCGGTAGAATACCCGTCAGCTGTGCATTCATTTCAGCTATGGCAAGTCTTTATCAGCAACGTCCATCCTCTGACCAAGATTCTGCATGGTCCGACTGTTCAGAAAGACATCCTGGAGACCTTTTCTGAGCCGACATTAACCCCCGGCCCTACAGAGGCCCTCATATTTGCCATTTACCTCGTTGCTGTCGTCTCTTTGACAGACACCGAGTGTCGTAGCAGGTTTGGCGAGCCTAGAAAGGACCTGCTGGCTCGATACTGCCACGCAACCGAAGTAGCTTTGAGCAAAGCCGATTTCCTGAGGTCTACAGATCTGAGGGTGCTTCAGGCCTTTACTCTCCATCTGGTAAGTACCAAACTTAGCCGTAATATTATTTAAAGGCATACTAATATTTATCAGCTTTCACTCCGTCACATCTGTGACCATGACATTCTATGGCTCCTAACAGGTCTCGCGACACGCATGGGCCAAAGAATGGGCCTCCATCGCGAAAGCTCACTCAAAGATCTACCCCCATTTGAAGCTGAACTACGACGTCGAGTCTGGTGGCAGATCGTGATCCTTGATGGCAGGGCTTCGCAACTGACCGGTGCATCCATGAACCCAAACATGCAACTCTATGGAGATACCCGACAACCAATCAATCTCAGTGACGCTGACCTTGTGCCATCAGCAAGCACAATACCGCAGCCGTCACCCATCACTACAGATATGCTATTTTGCAAAGTCCGCATTGAAATTGGTGTGTGGATGATTCAGCAAAAGTGCCTACTCGGTTCTGAATCTGAATCGTCGGCTGCGGGCAAAGCAAAGTTTTTCAAAGCTATTGATGAGCTTGAGCGTCATATTGAGGAAAAATATCTTGCCAATATGGACAAGGAACTTCCACTCAACCTTTTGACGGCATATCTAGCTAGATCTGCTGTTTGCCAGCTACGACTCTCGGTTTACCATCCCATTCATCGTCCAGAGAGGGCCTCGGATTTGAGTGCTGAACAAATCGATATGCTGCTTGAAAACAGTCTGGAAGTGATACGTTATGACATTCTATCGCATTCGACTCCTGCTCTGCAATGCTACTTGTGGCACATTGCCAATTTCTTCCCATTTGAGACATTTGTTCTTCTGATTAGCACTTTGTCTGGTCGACCGGCAGGTCAGGTTGTTGACACGGCATGGGAAGTGATCGACCAAGTGTACGAGCACCACCCATCTTTCGTCTCAGATACAGGTGACCCTCTATACTGGGCTCTGGGAAATATCACCCTTAAAGCCTGGGATCAGAGGGTCACAAGTGCCAGGACGCGAGGAATTCCTGTTCCTCGCGAGCTACCTTGCATAGCCAACCTTGTCCATGCACGAGCTACAATGGCCAGGGCATCATCACAACAGCCTTCGACCACGGACGTCTCTGGACCAGCCACACCTCAAAGTTTACTCCTTGCACAGGAAGCGCCAATTGACTATCTTGGTGGTCCAGGAACGACAAATGAGCTTGTCTCACAGACGGACTTGGGTATGGCAACTGGGGAGGAACTTCTGGGTATGATGAAGGGCGTTGATGTAGACTGGGACTTTTGGCAGCAATTGCTGGATGGGAATGGACATGATGCACGGGCAAGAGATGATCAGGAAACGTTTTACTTTTCGTCGTTCATAAACAAAGCCTAAACAGGAAACACAATACAAAGTATTTTTGTTCGAGCTTATTTCTGTAGTGATTTATAAAGAATGAAGGCAATCTGCTGCTTCTATCTAGAAGTCGAGAAAAACAAGGAAATACAAACATCAAAGAAGAATAAACATAAATACACAAACAAGCCTCTCCATGTCTAATTGTCCAAGGCCCGAGCCAGGAATGCAGAGACATATTCCGCATTCCGTCCTTTCTTCAACATACTAAAATGGTTCGCTTCCGCAATCCTGTCCATGAACAACCCCTCTTTACCACCAAGTAGCGCCTCCCACCCATTCGGACCAAAGTTTGTTCTGTTCTCCAACAGCCATCGCATCTCGCGTGGGTCATCGTCACGGTACTCGGGACGAGCACTATCAGAGTCTTTACAAACTCCGTCTTCCGCCCACAGCATGTAGGTCTGCGGTGGTGCAGGGAGCGGTGATGCTAGACCGACGAGACCAGAGTCCCAAGGCACTGCGACATAAGCATCCAGTGCATCAATGAAGGCTAGGAAATGTGCGAGAAGCCATTCTGGAGCTTTGACGCTTGTTCCTGCAGTGCTGTGCGGGTTGTCTGATCCAAAGACATTCTGTGAATTGAGAAAATCGTACAACCGAGGAGGTAGTTTCTCAAGACCAACGGGGTTGGGAGAGTCAATCAAGATAAGGCGATCGACTTGGTGTCCTGCTCTGGTGAGGATCAGGGCAGCTTCATAAGCGCAAATGCCACCCGCTGACCATCCTCCCAAGTTGTAAGGGCCCTGGGGCTTGCGACGGAGTATCTCGTTGACATAGAGCTCTGTCAAGCCCTTGAGTCCAAACTCGACGAGATACCCAGCGTCCTTCAACCATGGACAATTCAAACCGTAGACAGCAACATCTCCATCTGGAGAGATCGGAGGAAGGGAGGCATAGGACGTAGCCGAACCCGAACCATCTGGTAGCAAGAACAAAGTCGAGCGAGCTTTACTGGGACTGCCCTGTAGAAGCGTCGAGCTGGCTTGGAACTGATGAAGCGAGTGACTGCTGACTATTTTGTCCTGGTCCTCGTCGCTCATCGGTGGTGTAGTAGCGCCAGACTCGATACCAGGTGTTGGACTGCTCCTACCACTGCCATCACTGCCGCTGCTGCTCTTGTTGTCCTGATCGGAAAGTCCAAGGAACAATTTGAAGCTGCCCAAAGTGGGACAGTTCATGAATGCTGTGGATTCAACGTCGAGACCCAGTTCCTCGCGCATGCGACCAGTGATGGTTAATGAGAGGAGTGAGTCGACACCGTGGTCCGCAAAGTCGAGTTCATCGTCGGAAAGAACATCAAGACCGAGACCAATCTCTTCTGACAAGATGCGTAGAAGGGGTCTCAATCGGGAGTCCATGGATGTGTCGGCTGCGAACGGCAGCGCGATAGCTTGCTGAGTGGGTGCTGAAGTAGGTGGCCCTTCTCCTGTTCTGACAGGAGGCACATCCATTCTTGATGGAGGCATGTCTCGTCGACCCATAGGAGCATCAACTGGAACCGCGTTGGCAGAGGGCAAGACCGTGTTGAGGACGCGTCGCGGCAAGCCTTGGAACTGTTCTTTGCGTTAGCATTGTTATTGACAGAGATTCGTGTTACTCACTGTTATGTCTCCATAAACACCAACCACAGTGTCGTCCTCGTCAAGAATGTAAAGGTCACCAGCAAACTTGGTGCCATCGATGGGTCTCATCCGGATATAAGTCCGATAAGTACCATCTTCACGGAACGCCTTGGCCAATCTCATCGACTTCCAGCCATGATTGACGTAGACGTAGTCATTCGGCGTAGTTTGATGACAGTTCATCATGAAGCCGGTCGTCTGACCACAGCTGTCAATCCACATGGGATTGCAGACGAAGCCTCCCGAAGGAGTCTGGAAGCGCACTTTCGCTGTGCCCTCGAGCTCTTGGCTATGCAAGACAACCTCTTGTAGACCCTTGTAGCCATCGGCATAGTCGACAAGGGAGGAGAAAACCTTGTAGACCATTCCAGTCGCCAACATGCTGTCCAAGCCTTGTGCTGATCGCTGTAGAAGGTAGTTGACGCTGCGATTGATGAGGTAGGCTTGGCGATCCCACTCTGCTTCCCATTGGGAGGGATGCTCGAGTCGAAGCTCACAGTTGGCATGCTTAATGTGCTGACCGTTGGGACTAGTGGTGGAAATGCTCATCAGCGCCGTGGTGCTCTGGATTGGGTATCGCAATTCGATCCGGAATGGTGTAGCCTGGGGCGTCCCGTTCATGTCTTCTTTGAGAAGAAGTGGCTTGTGGACCTCAATACCGTGAACATCAACCGCATAACCCTCCAAGTCGGTGCGGTAGTTGTCCAAGATGTACTTACCCAGCGTCAAGCCAACGTCAGCGTACACGGAAGATGTGCAGACCTTGACACCGTTCACCCGATGACCTTGGGCAACCTCTGCCAATAGAGGGCTTGCAAGGTCTGTCTCGGCGACAATGGTCAACACCTGATCAAGAGAAGTCTCCTGTAGAATCTTCTGTACCGAGGGTGTTGTCAAAGCCGAGACTGCTTCAACCGAGCTGTTGGGAGCAATTGGAGGGTCGCCTTTTGTCAAGGACCAATCGTACTTGTACTGTATCCAGTAATTCTTATGCTCCCAGCTGTACGAAGGCAGACGAAGTACCTGGTGAGAGGCCTTGAAGTCGCGATGGTACTCGTTCCAGTCAATCGTCAATCCGCTGCTGTAGAGACTGCTCACACCATCAGCCAACACCTTCCAGCAATCGTCATTTCGCCGAAGCGAAGCGATAGTCTGTGTGCTTGGACCAAGGCTGGACTTGAGGAAGGTAGAGCAGACAACATGGGGACCGATCTCGATCCAAAGGGTTGAGGCCTTGTTTATGATCTTCTCGCGCTCCGCAGCATGTAGAGCACCCTCAAAGTTGACGGTCTCGCGACAATGTCGCTGTAAGTGAAGGGGACCAATGACACCATGATTTCCAGGGCTGATGACAGAGCTGTCAAGGGCACAAAGAACAGGAATCTGAGGGGAGTGGAAGGTAACGCGCGACGCCGCCGTATCCAAGTCGGAGAGGATGGGATCAACCTGGGCTGAGTGGAAGGCAAATGGCACCTTGACGCGGGTCGCCTTGATGTTGTCAGCCGACAAAAGGCCAACCAGCTCGTCAATGTCGGCAACGCGTCCACTGATGACGACTTCTCGTGGACCATTGACACATGCAACCTCGTGAATGTTGGCATCCAGGAACTGTTGGATCTGGAGCAAGGATGCTCTCACTGCTAGCATTGAGTGGGTTCCTGCCTGGCACTTATCCACGAGCAGTTGTGCTCTGATGCCAGTGAGGTAGATGGTATCATTGGCGGACAGAACACCAGCGACGTGCAAAGCAGCATAGTGGCCCAAGCTGTGTCCGAGAACAAAGCTTGGCTCAATACCGAATGATCTCCATAGCTTGGCTAGTGCCATCTGTAGGCAAGTCAGACCTAGCTGGATCTCAACAGGACTCAACGAGTCAGCTTCCACCTCTCCTCGGATCAGTGGGAGAACGGAAGGGAAGCCCTGGGCTTGGGCGATGCTGTCGTAAGACATGATCTCAGAGCGGAAGACAGTGAAAGATGTAAAGTACTCCTTGCCCATGCCACGGTATTGAGCGCCCTGGCCGCTAAAGACAAAGCCGACAGAAGGCGTGGCAGCGGGAATCCTCTTCACATCCTGGCGTTCAATGGCAGAGTCAAGGCCCTTCAGCAGCTGATCGCGAGTCTGTGCTGTTATTGAAGCTCGGAATTGATGATGCATGCGCCTAGCGGTGGTTGTGTAGGACAGCTTGCCGAGGAAGTCGACCTCCGGGTCACCTTGACCTTCTACAAGATCCTTGAGGTTGGCCAGGTTCTTCCTGAGGGAGTCTGCTGATCTAGCAGACATGGTGACAACATGGAATGAGCGAGGGTCTACAACGCCTGTAGCCACGGATTGTTGAGGGGCATCTTGCAGTAGGACAGCTGAGTTACCGCCAGCGGCAGAGAAGTTGTTGACGAAAGCAATACGTGGATTGGCTTGACCAGATCTTGTCCAAGATGTCGGAACCTTGGCGATATGGACATTGCGCTGCGTAAGATCCGTAGGAAAATGGTGATTGATCTTTGTCTTGATGCCGCAATGCGGCGGGATCATGTTCTTCTCCATCATAAGCAGCGTCTTGATCAGAGCAATGATACCGGATGCGGATTCACCGTGCCCGACGTTGGCCTTGACTGAACCTAAGTGAAGATTCTGGTGAGGCAAACGACCGCCGACGCCGCTGGTAGGTGCAAAAGTCTTGAGGACGGATGTCATCTCGGTTGCGTCGCCGGCTTGGGTACCTGTGCCGTGCATCTCGATGTAGCTAACGTTGTAGGGATCGGTGCCCGATTCGCGGAGGAGTTTGGAGAAGATGTACTCTTGGGCTCCGGCGTGTGGTCGAGTGATGGATACTGCTTCGGCGGAGTGGTTTGTGTAAGCTCCAAGAATGACACCGAGGATAGGGTCATTGTCAGCTTCGGCGTCCTCGAGACGCTTGAGGATGATGGTTCCGACGCCATCGGCTCGACAGTAGCCATCTGCTCCATCATCAAAGGTGTTGCAGTTGCCTGAAGCAAAGTTAGTAAAGAAATTGACGATAGATGTGTCTTGTGTTCGTCTGGGAGAGGCTTACCGGTTCGTGACAAGAAGTGGCCTCGGTCTAAACCAGCAAAGTTGTCAGGGTTGGTCATGACATTGGTTCCGCCCGCGATAGCTGTATCGCAATCATTTCTCCAGAGGGAATTGCAAGCCAAGTGCAGGGCAGCGAGACTGGAGGAGCAAGCTGTATCGACACTGGCGCTAGGACCACTGAACTTGAAGAAGTAGTTGAGTCTACCAGGAGTGAAAGCTCGGTTGCCACCTGTAGTCCGGAATCAGCATTGTCACGAAACGCGAGCAAACAACTTACCAGGAATAAAATAAGTGTCGACATTCTGCCCACTGTTGACTTCTCTCCAGTCATCGCTAGTCATGCCGTAGAACACACCTACACGATCTCTCTGTGTCGAAGGTGTTCTGTCTGGTACGATACCAGCCATCTCAAGCGCTTCGTAAGCTGTTTCGAGGGCCATTCGCTGGCCAGGGTCCGACTGCTCAGCTTCTTTCGGAGACATGTTGAAGAACCTAGCGTCAAAAAGTCCTGGCTCCTTGATGAAGCAACCATTCATGACCTTGCTGGTGTTCTTACGTCGCCCAGTAGCGTCGTAATGGAGCTCTGCATTGAACCGGTCCTCAGGAATCTGTCGATGAACATCGCGACCTTCATAGAGGAGATCCCAAAATTCACCCAAGTCAGCTGCGTCTGGAAAGCGACCAGACATAGCCACAATCGCGATTTTGGAGTTCTTGCTTGATGACTCGGTTTGTTGTTCTGTTGATGAGTGGCTGGTCGAGGTTTTGGGGCCCATGCTGTTGTCCACGACGCATCGTTCTGCTAGTGTCGGTTCTAAAGCAGAGACTATGCTGTTTGACACGCTGGTTGCTATGGGCTTCAGTATGGCACGTGTAGATGAGCTATCCTCGAGAAGCTGGGCCACTGCTTGCGAGACCTTGGTAAGATCCAGTGGGTTTATGAGCATGTCGGTAACACAGCCGCGGAGTAGGTCTGTATAGTTTAGTGGCTGCACCACGTTACCAGAGGAGCTTGAAACGAGTGGAATGATAGACTCTGATGCAAAAGTAGGTGCAGCCAGACTAAGGACCTCGTCCACATCGTCCATGCTGTAAAGATGGCTGGCGTGGTACGGAGCATATATCGGCACTGGAAGAGAATCTTTCGGAGATGATGATATACTGTGAATGAACTTTTCGAGGACGGATGGTGGACCACTGATGGTCATGTTGTGGTGTGCGACCGAGCTGATGTAAGGAACTGATGATCGAGCAAGTCCCTAAAGAAACGTGAATATGCGTTACGAGAGCTTGAAGGACAGATAATTGCTTACCATTTCAACGATAAAGGAATCTAATCGGTCTTGAGCAGTTGATCGTGATAGTACTGCCTCGGGCACGATTATAGACCAAGTGGCGGAGGGCCTGTCTGGTACATCGAAAAGGGAGGTAGTTCGCCATACCTGCAGTCCGACGTGCAATGCCACACGAACGGCATCTACACCAGCTGATACTAGTTCACTCAGTGATGTGGAGCAACTGACAGCAGCAGCAGCGAGTGAACCAACGCAAAGCCCAATAATGCGACTGTTCTCCGAAGGAAAGGTACGTCCTTGTCCATCGTAGAAGCTGGACGGTTAGGGCAAATCTACGGGTACTTGGTTATGTTACTCACTGAATGAAACTGCAAAGATGGTAGAAGCATGCTAAAGCGCTTGTCAAGGCAGGGTTACCACTGCCCCAGTCTGACTTGGAGACGAGTTCCTGAATGTCGGCGAAGTTTGGGAAAAGCTTCTGTTGAACTGCCGGCAAGGATGAGATCTCCTTTCTAAGAAGTGCGTGAACTTGTTTAACAAAGTGTGTCAAGTAAGGACTGTTGCCTTTGAGGAGTAGGTCTTTCAGTGGAGGGGCAAAGCGTGTGCTTTGGTCCCCAAAAACGAACACCTCCATCATTGATGGGGTCATGTTGAATGAGCTAAAAGAGCAAGTTGAAATGTGGTTTGAACTCCAAGTAGCTGTTACTGGAGAGGTATTGAAGCACAATCCTCTATATATAGGAGTTGGTATGTTGATGACAGATGATAATGCAGATAATCATGGTACTTGACGTGATTCAGAGTTGGGATTAGCTGCTTGAGCAACACAATCATCATTCAGAGATACCCCACGATTGTCTTGGTAAGAGTTAGACGGCATTCGGATCGCGTCGGTCCGGGCTCGTCGGACATGGATAGTCGGGCTTGTTCGTGATTCGGTGCAGCTGTAGAGATAACTCCGAAATAAGCACGCTGCAGACTGTCAGTGCCGAGCAGCAATCTCTCCTCATTCGGGCCATTGATGCACTGGATCTGACAGCGGCGTATCCATACTCTTATGACCCCTTGCGTATCCAGAACTCCAGTTTATGCAACTCTGTCAACCAAATCCTACCCAACACTTCGATAACAAACTCGAACCTGCATCATGTCGCCTCATAGTGATACCCAAGAAACCTCGCAGGAGGCAACTGTCACCGTTCAACCTGATACCCTTGTTTGCCTAACCATCACGGCCTACAAAAAACCATCTCTTAGCGAGAAAGAGTACAGGCATCACATGACAAAGGTTCATGCCAAGCTCGTCAGCCCTTTGATGGAGGAGTATGGCATTGTTCGCTACACCATGACACACAACACGAAAGAGACACGCCCGATGCTTTATCAGCTTTACGATCCGCAGTTCTCCAACCAGTCAGACTATGATTGCATCGTACAGTTTATTTTCAAGGACATCAAGGACTTTCTTCGCATGAAGGCAGATCCGCGTTTCCTCGAAAAGGTTGCGCCCGATCACGTCAACTTTGCTGACACCAAGCGATCAACGTAGGTTATCCTCAACTGCATCAATTTCGAGGAATTATTTGATTAACAAAAGTAGTATGACTGTTGGGTATTATGAGGAATTTGTCAACAATGGCAAGGTCGTTCCCAAGGACTGAAGCATGCTTGTAGACTCAATCCATAGACTTCGCTGTGGTTGATAGCAAACGAATTGATGATGATTTATGAATTTCAAACCTCAAGTGATATCGGTGTCGATAGTCGAACGTGATTGGACTGGCCGTAACGTGGCTCAGCAGGCACTACCCAAATTGGTTGCGAGTCGAAGCATAAGATAGTTGTGTAACACCGCCTGTTAGTACGTCAGTCGCGATATCAGCAAGCTCACAAATATAGAGAATAGATAAGAATTCATATACGCCATGGTGTTGGTAATTTGACTAAAGATAAAGATGGCCTCCCCCAAATAGATAATGCTAGTCATCCTGTAAGCTGATGGTCAATAAGCACATGTTGCTCCCTTCCGGCTGCCTCAAATTCTTCAAGGTCAGCCTCGAATCCGTTTCGCGCAAGATCGCCTCCCAGTCATCGACACCGCGCTCCTTGGCGTTGAACACTTGGCGCATAGTCAAGTCTCGCGTTCTGATGACACGCTCACGTACCGACGGGATACTTCCGGGTGACGGCAGAACCGTATCCATGATGAGGAGGGTTGCTTTAGCTGACTCGAGCGCTGGGACGAGATTACCCAGGATGGTCTTTGCTTCGGCGTCCGGCCAGTCGTGGATTATCATTCGCAGCATGTAAACGGTTGCGTCTTTGGTTGGCTGTGCCTCAAAGAAGTTGTGTGCTTTGAAGGTCACCCTGTTATCAGTACCAAGCACGTGCTTGCTTACTGCTTCTTCATGCTCCTTGGCTGCTTTTTCTCCGTTGACCACGGTGTCAAGGTCTTGTACCTCGAAGCGGAGGTGTGGATAAGCAGCGGCTAGAGCATAGCTTGCATGGCCCGCAGAGCCTCCAATCTGCAAAGAGTTAGTAAATTATTATGAGGAGATGAGGCTGTTGATATCACTTACGTCAACAATGAGGGACTTGTCCGGCAGGCTGGCCCAGTCAAAACCGTTGACAAGATGAGACAGATCCATGCCTTGGCCGTCAGTGACACTTCTCATGTATCCAGAAAACTGCTTTGTCATGACAGGGCTCTGGGATAAATGATCAAAGAAGGGCAAATCATGATTGAATGCGATGTTGTAAGCTGTCTCGGTCTTCTTTACGCTTCCTGGCCATTTTTCTGTAGCTTGGACCATGGCAGCAGCGGTCGGAATTGAGGCAGTGAACATGTACGAGGCCCAGTCGCGCATGTTGGGAAATTTGACAAACATGGCAGAACTGGCAGAGTGCGCGACTTGACCCGTGGTTGGTTCCGCCAAGATGTTGCTTGTCATTGCCATACGCGCAACACTTTTGAGTAAAGACTCAGGTACATTGGCTTTGGTGGCTAGCTTTTCATATGACAGGGTACCATCAAGAGGAATGTGAGAGAAAACATCGAAATGATGCAACCATTGAAGGGCAAAGATGGTGTGATACTGTCACGGCTGTTTTAGCTAAAAGTCAATGGATGTGGATGTGTCGCTACATACACTGGCTGTCATGTTTGGCAGAAGCTCGCTGGGGCCAGATACAAGGTTGAACAGTTTCAGGGCTGCCTCAGCGGTTGCCACACGGGCTTCGTGGGCTGCTTTAGGCGCATCCTTGGGAACAACGTATGTTGGACCATCAGCTTCAAAAGATGGCTGTGGAAGACCTTGAGATTGCAATTGCGTGTCCAAGTTCTTAGCTGCTGAGGACACAGCATTCGCAAGGTCAATGATGAGAGATGGAGAAGAAATTGAACCCATTGTGGCTAGGCTGGCTGTGATTGTCGAGCTGTGTCTTGTACAGGCGCTGAGATAGGGACTTGGAGAGTAACAAAAATGCCGGTTACAGGGATCTTACAGTGGATGTCGTGTTCTCTAACAAGACTTTATGCAGCGCCCAAATAGTCACTACCAGTCTAGACTCTACACAGGTACCTCTCTATGTTCCATGTACTCGCACCGAGTAGTCTACGGGGTTCGGACTAGGCTCTGTCACCATAATCCCCGAGCCCGAATACTGACCCACCCCGACCCGAGGAGCGACGGTCAGCAATTATCAGGTGTAAAACGATTGAAGCTATAGGAATTAGTCTGTGTAGGTACCTACGGAAATCACGCCATGTCAAATAATGGACAGAAAAAGACATATTAATAATTCATTGATGACTGCAGATCAACCAGCTTTCTCGTATTTGAGTTTCTCAAGATTACCAATCTCACTAAACAATTAGCCTGTCGTTTTGTTTTTACTGACAATGCCTAACCCTACAGTCGCTATTGTAGGCCTGGGTGCCCTGGGCCTTGTAACTCTCAAGAACCTGCGAGAAGAAGGCTTTGATGCCGTCGGGCTTGATCGGAATGACTATGTTGGAGGTCTCTGGCATTTTGAGGAGGGAAACAAACTGACTGTGATGAGAAGTAAATTCACCATTCTTGCATATTTAAAATTCTATTCTAATCATGTGACAACAGGCACGCTGTCCAACGGTTCCAAGCAGCGAGGATGTTTCACAGACTTTCCCTTCCCTGAAGGTATAACACCGTTAATGGGCAACTACTGATAACCACATGTGCTGACTTTACTCAGACAGTCCCGACTTCATCCCTGCCGAGGGTATTGATAGGTACCTCAAGGACTATGCCAAACACTTTGGACTGTTGAAACATTGTCGCCTTCGCACCAGCTTCCATGGCGCAAGATATGACGAAAAAAAGCAGCAATGGCGCTTGTCCCTGTCCACACCTGATGCTCCAGAGCCGCATATGGAGTGGTTCGACAAGGTCGTCTTTGCAATGGGAGCAGATCAGATTCCTTCCAGGCCTAAGATTGAGGGCATTGATAAGTTTAAAGGTCATGTGGAGCACTCCATGTCGTTCAAGAAGTGAGTCGATTCATCGCAGGGACTGTGAGTTTGTCTAATAATGCAACAGCCCCGAGGTGCTTGCTGGGAAGAGAGTCATGATTCTGGGCTTCGGCAACACTGCTGCTGATATGGCAACTGAGTTGGCTCCCATTGCTGATCAGGTCTACCTCGCACATCGACACGGTGCTATCATTGTGAGTACCAATATCTGTATATAAAGGAATGAGAGACTAATACAATTCCAGGTCCCCAGATGGGTCAAAGGCAAGCCTGTAGACCACGTACGAACCTACCGCAAGTATGTGATCCTCAATTTGATGAACCGCTACACGCCAGGTCTCTGGGAGAAAACAATGAACAGCGTCATCGGAAAGCTTGTCCACAACACCTTTGACCTCAAGCCAGAGTGGCGCTTTGATCCTGCCCCATCAATCACAAACCAGCGTCCTCTTGTCAACGACGAGTTGATCCCATCTTTGGAGAAGGGTTCTATCATCAGCACGCACGGACTGGCTCGTGTCATCGACGAAAACACCGTCGAGACAAGTGACGGCAAGCAGTATGAAGTCGATGCTATTCTGTTCTGTACAGGTTTCACTGTGGACTACTCTGTCGTAGGCATGGACGCAGATCCGTGTCGAGCCACTACCACAGATTGGCAGAAATCTCGCGGCTTCACAGGTCGTCCGTTGCCAAGATTGTACCAAAACATCTTCAGTCTCGATCATCCCGAGACTCTCGCTTTCATCGGTCATTTGTCTTTCATGAACCCCGCGTTCTTCATGTTTGACCTTGCCAGCATGGCAGTCGCCCAGCTATGGAAGGATCCATCAGGTTTCCCATCCCAAGCAGAAATGAACAAACAAGTCGATGACCAACACGCTTGGGTCATTGATCTCGCTAAGAAGGGCCCTGTTACACCTTCCATCGTCAAAGCATCAGAGTGGATGGAATGGGTCGACCGAGTGATTGGCTCTGGCTTGCCAGAACATCTTGGGTACACTATGAAGGGATGGAACTTTTGGATGCGCGACCGCAAGTTTTGCAACATTATGATGGATGGCCTGCTGAGTCCTCATGCCTATCGTGTGTTCCCGGGTAAGCGAAAGGCTTGGCCAGGAGCGAGAGATGCCATCATTGCTATGAATGCTGATCGGGAAGCGAGGTTTGGACCTATGGATTGAGATGTTTGTTACGTTTGTATTTGGATTGAACGCTGAGGGTCACTGATCATGGGAACAGGAAATCATGTAGTCAAGGCAGTATAGATATGTTTGTAGGTAGAGATTAATGATAGAAACACTGGGCAAACAGATCCTTCGTGGCTACTGATTGACTGTTGTGAGATTGATTTGTGTACTGATATAGATTGAAAGAGTGAATTGTAATTTTGTTGATTGTATCTAGTTTCAAGCCATCAAGTTGTACAATGTGTAACTCTTTATAAAAAATTATTCCTTAACAGAGTCGATTACAGACCAAAAAATGAATCTTGAAACAAACGGAAGCACTAGAACAAATAAGACAAACTGTTCAATATAATTGTAATATTACTAGTAGACTATGAAGAATGGCTACTTGCTTCATCGGAAAGCCACCCCTGCAAAACCTGAATCAAACCGCGGATCAAAGTCTCCCATCGTGAATCACTAGCTGAAGTTTCACCTGCGTCCTTCTTCGGACCGCCACTGGGAGAGACTGCCAGCAATGGACATTGCTTTTCCACTGTACCCTGTTTCCCTCCACTCTCCAACTCCGGAAGTGTTCCTGGCATGAAGCCCCGCTGATCAGGTCCATACTCAGCAGGAATCTGCGGCCAAACATCGATACCATCAAGTATAGCAATAGCCATGCCGCCAGCCAAGTGTGTTTCGATGTGGCAGTGGAATAACCAGGGTCCAGGATTTGTGACCTGATACCGCAGCACGATCCATGCTGAACCATCGAAAGAGGTAACGAAAGTATCCCTCCACTTGGGTGTCTCTAGATCAAAGTTATCTGGCTCAGCAGCTATGGCTTCTTCGACAGAGGAGTAATTCCAAATTCCCAGCCCGGAGCCAATCTGCCACGTCTTTCCTGTGTGCTTGTGCATCATGTGCGGGAACTCTTGTGGCTGACCTGGTAAAGAGCCAACCTGTAGTACCAGATCAACCCAGCTCCCGTTCTTTGTGCGAATCACAAGGCCCTCATCCATGGCGTCTGCTGAGTGAGGATCATACAGGAGAGGTCCATAAGCACTGCGGTCCTCTTCATACATGCCATGTCCAGACATGGTATACTGCCAAGCGCTTTTCCATCTATGCGTTGAGAGGACATGCATTGCATCTGCCTTGCGTGCTGGTGGATTGGGAGGATAAGGTGGAAGATGATCACGATCGAGTGTAATGACGGACCCGTCTTTGGTGCTGTTCTGACCACCATAGTCAATAACACCCACACTCTCGCTCCCTTGAATACCGCCTTTGTATCGAAGTGTAGCGAATGCTGAGATGACTTGGGTGAGACCACTGTCTGCGACGCGGATGGTGTAGTCCTTGGGTGTTTTATCAAGCTTGATCATGACAGCATAGCGCTCGCCTGCATACATGTGCACCGTGTTGACGCGTTGGGGAACAATATAGTGGCCATCAACTTCATAAACCCACATATCATGTTCGTCAACAGAAAAGACGATGGTCTTGAATGTTGCGCCTCCGATGAAATTGAGACTGGCCCATTGATCAGCTGGGTCAACTTCTATCGTCTCGTTGGTACCCTCAGCAGGGGTGCAACCGTGTTGCAGGTGTAGCGGGATGGTCTCTGGTTTTCCAGTGGTCAAATATGGGCCTTGTGTTGATCTCATAAACGGGAAGCACCTTGAACTGTTAGCAGCCTATCCACTAGATATATCTGATGTCGCATACCCTTTATCGTTGACTTGTCGAGGATACAAGCCGTACTTCATGTAGGTGCTGGTGTGGTTGATCAACATATCAACGTCAGGACAATACAAACTTCCTTTTCCGTTGACGAGAATACTGTCTGAGCAGCTACATATTTTATGATTAGCCATTCTTGCACTCTTTATTTTGCATATTGCATGAACTCACAAGATCGCCATTCCAGAGCTCTCCTCGGCAGCCATGTACTCCCAAGACATGAAACGGGTCCAATCAGACACCATAACCAGTTTGGGGTCGATAACTGTACGACTCATTGCGTCGATATCAGCTTGTTCTTTGCTAATCAGATGCCATGGTGCTGGTGCATCTGGCTTTCGTCTGGTGTAATTCTTAGCATAAACTGTAATGTTATTAACTCGTTGAACGTACCTGATGAAGATTGGTCCATAGAGTCCATCGAGAACAGTAGCCCGTGAATGAGAATGGTACCAGTGTGTTCCGGCTGGTGAGGCTTTGAAACGATAGATGAAGCTTTGGCCCATTTCTATTGGCTTTTGAGACATGCCTGGGGTCCCATCTGACCAAGGTGTGCCCATCATCCTAAACAGTTAACTCATCTATACTCCATATTGACATGACTCTTCCAACTTACTCAAGTCCATGCCAATGAACAGTAGTGTTGAATGGCATTTTATTGTGAACTGTGACTTCAATGTCATCATCTTCGTCGCATAGAATCGTTGGCCCAGGAAATTGATTATTGATCTTGATCATATTTCTCTCCTGGCCATTGGGTGCTCCTGGCTCCCACGTAATGGTCCAGTCCTTCTTTACGAGGGCACTGGCCACGAGTGTTGAAAACACCCATGCTAGTAAAAGCAATATTAGACGTGGAGAAGTAAGCATCCTTTGGCGCTGTCAGCTTATTGCAGTACGAAAATTGAGCAACCTTCCGCAACTGCGAATATTACTTGGAGGGCTCCTTTTTCTTAATGAATTCGCTGATCCTTCCGAATATTCGTTTACTTGCAAGTTGCATAGTTCTGCAGTCATCTTTGAATGGTGCGGTTACAATCCCGAGTCAACGACACTTGTCTCGGGGCGTGTCTCGGGCCCCGATGCCCCACCCCGTGCTCCGGCCCGAAGGCTCGGGTTGACTGATCCGGCAGACAGTTGATAGCAATTGACATGTTTTATATGCTGTCATCAATGTCAGCCAAGTCCAATTATACACTCAATGTGAAGATAATCGGCGACAATGTCCAAGCAGAAACCTTCTCTTTGGAGAGCCCTCAGAGCGCTTTCGTTCATCATATCAATCCCCCTGCTTGTCCAATACCTTGTCCTCAAATGGTACAGCACCTCACAAAATGCACCAACCCCAGTCTTCCATGAACCCAATCACGAGACAAATCTCACCGTGTGGGAGGTCTTGAGTAACGATGACCGCGTTTCCAAATTTGTCGACGTTATAGGCAAATTGCCTGACATCGTCCGGGGTCTCTCAGCACCACAGGCTCGCTTCACTGTTTACGCCCCTGTAAATGAGGCGTTCGACTCTTTCTATTTCCCACCTGATCCGCCCCCATTCTTCGGCTTGTTCATCGCCGGATGCCATATGGGACCAGGGCCAGTACCAGCTGAGCGTCTCTCGTCAATGGGCACAGTTTCGTCTTTTGTCAATGGAGACATATTTTTCACCTACAAGCAACGTATCAGTGTACAGAAGGATAAAAACGGACTTACACTCAACCGCGCGGCTCGAGTGCTCCCAGTCAATGCAACGCAATCAATCGCCGTCAATGGTTTTATCCATCATATTGACACCGTCTTGGAACTCCCCAACTCGACTGCCCATGCCCTTCGTACCCGACCTGAACTATCAAAGCTGCGACGGGGTTTAGAGGCGACAAAACTATCAGAGAGCATCTACGACACCAATGCTCATGTGTCGCAAACTATCTTTGCTCCAACCAATGCTGCCTTTGATCGTCTTGGTAAAACCGCGACCAAGTTCCTATTCAGTCATGGAGGTAGACCATATCTTCGTGCACTACTAAAGTATCATGTTGTGGCCAACAAAACTCTGTTCAGTGATAGTTACTGGCCTCACGGCGGAGCTAAATTGATGGACTTGAGTCTAATTCCGAATAAAGACTCTCATCAGGTGAGCGATGATAAACGAACTACAAAATTGAACTGAAACTGACCAGATATCTTGTAGTTTGACCTGCCGACCTTACACAATAACCTAACTCTACAGGTTGAAAGCCGCAAGATGCATAAGAAGTGGCATCTAAATATCTTGAAAGATCAGGTAGTTGAAGGCAATAGTCACGATTCTGTCCCAGTTTCGATGCCCGATGTTATCCTGATGGATGGAGTTATGCATTTCGTCGACACTATTCTGCTGCCACCGGCCAAGTCGGAGCAAAGGAAGACTTCTTGGCTGGGTCGACTTAAATCATCGTTGGGACATAATAAGCAAAGCATTGAGGACTTGGTAACTTTACTTGGACCCTACATTGATGAGCCCTGAGTGGCTACCGGGGTTATCAATGTCCACCATGTAACGGAAATTTTCTAACTTTGACAAATGTCGATCCGGCCTGGGTGGTTCGAGCGACGGATATCAGTAGAGTGCAAATACCCATACTCAGTGCGACTTGAAGTCAGTTCCATAATCAGGTTCAAGGCACACAAATCCATTAATCTTCAAGGCTTTAATTCGAAAGAAACACGACTAGCGTGTCCCATGATACTATTTTATGTAACTAGTACATCTCGTCTTAATTACCCTTTTCACTGTAGTACTCGTTCACCCAAGGTTGATCATCCTCAGTTCCATAAGCACTTCCACCATAGGTGAGATACCCTTGCGTATATGGCGGAGCAGGGAACTTGCCCCGAATCTGCTCAGCATCACCAAACACCCAAACGGTGGCCATACCCATGACCTGATGTTGAGCAATATGACAATGCATCATCCAGGCACCAATGTTCTCCTCGGTGATGCGAATTCGCCAAGCTCTCCAACCAGCGGTGTGATGCGGAACACCCTTGACAGCATATCGATAGAGGTTCGTCGTGTCCCGTAGAACAGGGGTGAAGTTTTCGAAATGAGCTTCGTTTTCGGTTGCGTTGTAGGTACCATTGCCAGAGCCGAGATCGTATACGTGGTATCCGTGGACGTGCATGGGATGGTAGTCCCAGCCACCTGTAGGACCGTTGTTGTTCTCCCAGACTATGTCCAAGACTTCACCGACCTTGGCAGGGAATGCCTTAGTTTCTGGATCGAAACCATGGTGCTCCAGAGCAAGAGTATAGTTGGGAGTAGTGCCATTCTCGTAAATCTGAATGAGATATGGGACTTGACGACGCTCAGCCTGAACATTTTCTTTCCAAGGTAGGCCATTTTGGCTGATTGTTGTTAGCAAAGTGTCACATAATGGTATGAATTTGTAACTTACGCCCAAGCTACTGTGCCATTCAACGTTCCATTAACATAAGCTCCAGTAGTGAGGATCTGGTTAATCTGAATAACAACTGTTCTCGTCACTTCTGACAACCTCGGAAATGCTTGGTTGTTCTTCTCCGATAAGCCTTCCAGGGCATACTCGAGATAGTCAGCAGTACTGTTGGACAGTTCGATGGGTGATGTCTCGGGTAGTGATTTTGGAAGCTGCTGTTTTTTGTCACACCGATACTTGAGTAAGGCGTATCCGCTGATCACTTTCGGTCGATCGCGACTTTCGTACCGGATCCAATACTGCGACTTGTCACCTCCACACACCTCTTTCGAAGTTTTGGTTTTCATGAGGTAACTGTAGCGCTGACCAGGTGACACTTGGACATGATCGATCTTAGCAGGCTTTGTGTATGACCCGTCAGCCTCAATGACTGTAAGGTTTTCGTGATCTTCTATTCCAAGCTTGATCATAGACAACGCTGTAGCGCTGATGAACCGAAGCCGATAGGTTTTGCCGGGGTCAACGTTAACGACATGAGGCATACAGCTAGAGTCTGGTGCTTCATAGAAACTCTTGTTGCCGCTGTTCCCTTGGATAGTTATAGCTTGAGGCTCTCCAGACCACTTGAAGGGATCTGCTAATAGGCCCTCTTCTATCACTTCATCCTCGGCAGCATAGTTATCGCCTACCAGAAGAGGGATGTCTCCATCATACTTGTACTCTGGCTTTCCAGCATCTCGGACTATTAAAGCTCCAAAGGCAGTCACGATCTGAAAGCCGACGTGCGAATGATAGAAGTAAGATCCTGCGTCTCCAATCTCTGGTCGAATCTCATAATCGAAGAATTGGCCGGCTGGGATGGGCCATTGACTGACGAGGGGAGTACCATCAGAGAAAGGTGCGGCTCGCTGACTCAGACCATGCCAGTGCTTATGTTGTCAGCTTCGAAGGGAAGAGGAAGTGAGTGTAAGCTTACGACTGTGACGTTGTTGTCTGGAATCTTATTGTAAACTCGAATCCAAGTCGTCTGTTCCTCTTGGAGGTATATCGTCGGTCCAGGAGAGGTGCCATTGAATACGATTGACGATCTTGAGACACAGTTGATCTTGATATCGTCTAAAGTTGCTTCTAGAACGTAGTCAGGCTTGAAGGTATCATCGTGCACCTTGTATTCAGCGAATGTTCCAGCCAAGAATGGCAACAAGGCCAGAAAACGAAACAACATTTTGCAGAGAGCAGTACCGATGGCGAAGGAAATTTAGCATTGTTACAGCGAGACATGTTTAATATAAATATCTTGTTTTGTCTCGTCCATGTTGTATGCTGTGCAGGGATTAATCTCCCAGGGTCGAGACCGTGTCACCCAACAAGCTTTCAGCCCGCCCGTCCGGCAATGTCGAGGTGAGCACTAACGCATGATCGCGCCAAAGCAGACAGTGGCTTTGCCAAAAAAAGAACTGCCCCCTAGAAAATGACGTCCACGATCGTCGTCGTCGGTCAGCATTTAACCAGGCCACGGGGCTCGGATAAGGCACAAAGCCAACAGCCTTGCCGATGTGCTTTGGAGCGAAGGATCAGAAGGATTCAACCTCCAGATGGTAAGCTGGGGATGTTCCACGGTTGAGGGTGATAGACAGCTTGTGTAGCTTGTTCAGGTTAGAAGGGGTCCACGTCATGCCCATTGATTGGTAAAATTAGGGGGCTGTAAGTTTATCTAGACGCTATCTTAGAATTGCGAAGTGACAATTGACAACTGCCGAGTTGGGCTATTTCGCTCCGCCATCAACTGGAGTGAGGAAAGTCAATGGCAACGTTGACCGAATTAATTCTGTACTTCTCGTTTAGTTCAAAGTGGCTGCGGATATCGGATATGCTGCGTTAGTATTCGATACACACATGGTAAGCACATGGCACACTCTGCACGCTATTCCATTGGCGCAAAGGGATCTATGCATGGCGCAGGTATGTGATTGTGTAGGGTAGCCACGCTACATTTTATATTGAGGGGGCATTGGAAAGTAAATTGCATATCTAACTAGATTGAACTGGCATTGTTATTGTCCAGAATCAGGAAAGCTAAATTAACAAAAGACACCCAGAGCAGTCCATGAGGTGGTCCGACAAAACTAAGCTCGGGTTTTGAAACAACGCCGGACACGCTTTTGAAGGGTGTCAAAGTCCCGTGCTACTCCTACTGCTCATCAGCACTTTGTCTTCCGATGGTTTACAGCCTCTTGATCAGCTTCCTACTAATTGTCATTCGAGAAATAATAACGAGTAACGTAGCAAGAGATCCAACACCAGCCGCGTAGAAAATAGCTGCTCGGTACGGCTCGATAGACGATGCCTCCGACGCGTGTTGAGAGTCGATCAAAATACCGGCAATAGGTGCACCCATCAAGTATCCTGGGGTCCAAAACGAGGTCATTAAACTGATCGACGCCGCGGCAGATCCGGGAGCAAGGGTCGCCACGGCTGTCGGCAACGCCACGAAAAAGCTCCCATTTGCACAACCGTTGATGATAGCAAAGACAAAAAGCGGCGGCAAAGATGAGCTGACTGGCCAGATTGCTAGCATAGACACGCTGTTGATGGAAGCAGCCAGCGCCAGTGCATTGAACGCGCCAATTCTATCACAAATCCAGCCACCAGCGAATCTTCCAACGGCTGTCGATGCACCAAACCCTGCTACTAGTCCTGCGCCCGTTGAGGCAGACAGGCCGATGGACCTAGCGAAGACAGGGAGGAAAAATGGAGGAACAAATAACGCGAACACTCCAACAGCCCCCGCCATGGCTAGTGTGAGAAACGGTATGCTCTTTAATTGCGACCAGTCAAAGCGCGACGTCGAACTGTTGCGAATAAAGTCTTTTAGGAACAAAGCTGATGGTATTCCTGTTGCCAGGATAGAGAATCCAAGAATTCTAAATGTCCATTGTAGTCCGACTTTGTTAATCATGACTTGTGTCGCCAATGGGAGAACCGTGGCTCCAACACCACCTCCTGCTTTGACTATTCCGTTGGCTGTGCCGAGTTTGCTGCTGAACCATTGCACGGGCAGTGTATTCGTAGCTGTGTACAGTAGAGATGTTGATAAGCCAACAAGTAGTCCAGCTACACAGAATAACCCTGCGAGATGCTCCAGAGTAAAGCTGGTGATGATCAAGCCGGCGCCGAAAAGAATAGTCGCTGTCAGGCTAGTGTATCGAATACCGAATTGCCTCGATAGTCTGACCGAAGCTAGGCCAAAGGCAACCATGCATGCCATGTACAAGCTGCCAACGAAAGTGATGGTGCGAATGTTTGTGTGTAGCCGCGGTGATTGAACGATAGCCGCTTGTAGCACGCCCCAAGCCGTAGTGTAGCCATTGATCCAGAAGAGCAGAATGAAACACGAGGCTACTATTGTCCAGCCGTAGCCACCATCTGGAATGGCGCTTGTTGCATGGTCAGGGACCTCATCTTCCACCAGAGGATTGTCTTTCGAATGGGTTGTCTCGGTTGGACGGATGGTTGACATTTCGATGGACTCATTTTGGTGAGACAGTACGCCAGAACTAGCCAATGGCTTGTTATTTGTGATTGTGCCTGTAGACGTCATGGTCTTCGTATTTTCCTAGTAACGTAGGTATTGCTGGCAAGTAACCCAATTCTTGATTCTTACAGAGGACTTTTTAATAGAATTAAATACGAAAATTATTTTGGTCTTGGAAGCCATTCACAACGTCATCTGACAAGCCAGCAGTCAGATGAAGGGCGCGCCTACACTAGGGATTTCGTCACTTTGCGATGTCAGACATTAAACAGCTTCCGAATTAGGCCAAGTATGTCTTATGGTTGTCGTTGTATCCATCAGCCCTTCCATAATTCAGTCTTTGTTCTGTACCACTGCCCCCGAAGTAGATACTCTACATTCTCACAATTTTAACTTGCCCATAACAGGTTCCATCTAGACAATGGCAGATGTTCGAGACAGTAGGCAGGCTGCGATGTCATTTACCGAATCCAGTATCGCCCACTGTATTTTGAAAGGAGCTATACCTATTACGCCCTGTATATCCTCCTAGCGGGGTCGACTAACTGCTTTTATACCCGCTGTGGCTTTTGGCTTGCTCCCTGTCAACCGTATCTGTTTCTCGGTAACGCTAACTCCCATGTCAGAGTTCACATAAACCATAGCAGAGTTCCGAGTTTCTTTATCTTATTGAAGAAAATTCACATAATAGCGCATAACATGGCATATGTTATTTTCTATGCCTTCGATGGCACCAATCAGCTCTGACAGGCTTGTTGTGTTCCAGATAATATCCTCGGCTGCAAAGTAATAGGAATCCACATCTTAATTGAACTGCGAGTCTGTAAAAATGCATGTGCAACACAAAGATTGATTAACTTGCTAACAGGGGCAGCTATGGGTTATATACAGTTAGTCTGCAGCATGATTCAAGATGATAAGTTCGTAGTCTGAAACCTATGATTGGGTACGGTGCGTAAAGCAGGGGTGCTGGCGGAATAACACATGCTGCCAATGGCACGGAAATTAATCAGAAGTCAATCTCTACTCTAATCATCTCTGTCATCATGTGTAATATCTTCCTAGATGGTTCCCGACACTGCAGCTTTGCTTAAAACATGCATCTTCAGCCCACTGCAAGACTGACTAAACAGAAAACAGGCTGACTAAGTCCCTGAATAATCATCCAACTCAATCACTAAGCCTTCCCTTTCTGTGATTGCTTAATCAACTCATGCATCGGTTATTTAACCGATAGACGATGGATCTGGTTATACGAAAACTGCGGTATTTTCATTTGTGCTTGCGTTATACCTTGTACCGCCTGAGGTGACAGTATATAAAGTGCCGCCATCTCTCAAGTGTCTCACCCGGATCAGCATCTATCCATCCTCCCTCCAAATAATAACAGGACCTGATTACCAAGATGTTAAAGTCACTTGTTACTCTTTGCCTCCTTCCGGTCTTCGGTCTGGCGCACTCTAAACCAGCCAAGACACTTGGACAACTGCCTCTGGGTACTTGGCTCGAGAACATTGCTGTCCGCTCCAATGGCGATTTACTGGCCACAGAACTCTGGCCCGCAGCAAGTGTCTACACTGTCACCGACCCATCCTGCTCTAAGGGATTGAAAGAACTGGTCACGGTCCCGTCAATTCAAGGCATCTTGGGGATCGCCGAGCTATCTCCGGCCCCAGGCAAGCCCGAAACGTTTGTTTTCGTCGGCAGCAACGCAACGGGACTCAGTCAGTTGATCCCAGGTACATTCAAAGCCTTTGCCCTAGAGTTCCACAACAAGAGGAATCAAGCCTCGGTGAAGGTCAGGAAGATTAGCGACATGACAGAGAAAAGCACTTTCCTCAATGGCGTGGAAGCTATTCCAGGCGTCCCCGCGGTCCTTGTCTCTGATTCGGTAAAAGGTTTCGTCGGCCGCCTTGATACAAACACAGGTGTCTTTGATGACGCCGCTTTTATGTTTCCAGAAATGGCCCCAATCGCTGCTAATGCATTTGGCATCAACGGCATCAAGATTCGCAACAACTACCTCTACTTTTCCAACTCCAACGCTGTCAAGATCTACCGAACCGCTATCACAGCAGCTGGTTATCCAGTCAAGGGCTCCAGGCCACAGCTCGTTACCGACTTCTCCAAGACTGTAGCATTTGTCGACGACTTCGCGTTTGACGCACAAGGAAACATCTATGCTGCAAGCAACTCGGACAACTCTGTTGTCTTTATAGATACCAAGTCTGGAAAGTCACGAATTGTGCTTGGTGGTGTTGATGAGATGACAGTTGCTGGCTCCACTGCTGTGGCATTTGGTCGTACAAAGAAGGATAAAGATACTTATTACGTGTCAACCGGCGGTGGACTGTTCAAGCCCGTGGGAGGAACAAAGACAGAAGGGGCTAAGGTCGTCGCTGCAAAGGCTTGAAGGCACAGAAAACAGTATGTGGAAGGTACTCTGTTACATTCTCGTTAGTGTATAAGGGATGCAGCCCATCTGAGAATGGATATCATTTAATATATGTTACTCAATTGTAATATTTACATGAATGGGTCATATCTTGTAATACATTTTGTCATGTCCCTACTGCTGCTGTCGTCGTCGTCTTAGCCACTCATTGTAAGCATCAACACATGACCAACAATACGTCCAATCGAGTACTTTCACCACTTCAGTTTCAGTGCACCTGTCATCTGCGCAACGAGAGTTTATATCTCGTGACTGAGATCTGGCGACTCTACACCGCCTGATGTCCCATTCCCCAGATAGCCAACGTCCACACCGGCTACAGACATTGTTTATATGAATAAGATGGCACATGTTGTTATGGTTTAGTAAATTGCAATACTGATAGTAATTTCACTAGGTTGTTTAGAATATTGTAAAATGGGGAAGCGGAATGAGTTGACCAGAAATTAACGCGTCTCTTATATCTTGGACTAAGTGTGATTCACGACATGTCTTTGGTGTCTTTGGTAGCTGCAGTCGTTCATATTTAAAGTAATGAATGTTTGCTGCAGTTAGGTTGCACACATTATCAGAATAATATGCTGTCGTCCTCGCATCACGGTTTATTTTTATGCAATCAAGTATAGCAAGGTCGTGATAGTACTGCACAGCGCTGTTGAATGGTATATAATAAGATCATGGGCTAGCCTAGTACGCTTGTCCATCCTGGATTGACCGTTCCAGTTCCATCAAAGTATACGAGATAGTAAATAATTGTGGTTATCAGATTAAAGACTGTCAGCGTGATACTGACGTCGGCTGTTGTGTCCATGAGGAGAAATCGCACAAGCCAACGATCAACGATACCACCTAGTCTTCCCAACCGGCCCCCTTCTGGTTCGACTGGGGGCTTTTCTTCGTCTTTTTCCGCATCCGCGCCTTGTTGGCTATCATCGGTTGGATGTTCCCCTTCTTCCGTCAAAGCTTCGGACGCCTCAGTGGTCTCAATTGGCAGGGCAAACAATCTACCCATGAGATTTAAAGCCTTGGCCACCAATATACTTAAAAGAATCGCACAGATCATCGAACCCGCAGCTTGAACCAATTTATCCAAAGCTCCAGGTGGCGGTATTTTAGCCTGTGACTTTGCCTGGCGGTCTTCATGTCTGCCTGGCTTTCTTGTTGCAGCCAAAGCCGTGATAAAAAGCCAGAACGCTCGAACAGGGATAACATGGGGTGAAGCCGTGATATCGAATTTTCGACGTGAAGCTACATACAGCATCCAGATAATAAGCTGTATTATCAGCAGCAGGCTGCACACAAGCGAGGACCAGGTACAGATTTGGTAAAAGGTGTCTGATAGCTGGAACTTGACTGAGAGAACGATTCTATGCCAGATCCAAAGTTGGAAGGGAGCCTGGAAGGGTAAGGCGAGAAGTACAATGATATCCAGAGAATTATCTCCTTCGTCTGGGGGAGTGAATGGTTCCTCAGGCTCCAAGCCACACAGGTCAATCAGAAGTCTGGTAGTGGTTGCGTAAAAGAAGACAAAGGCGCAGAACTGTGTTGCTGGAACACCTTCCAAGCTGATAGCTTTGATAATCTGGGGAAACACAGTAAAGATTGACAGCATCAGCTTGGCGGCAACGACGCTGACTTTTGGCAACGCTCGACGTGCACGTTGCACTGGCTTGGGTGCCCTGAGGACTCTGTAGGTGCTCATGCACAGCAAGATTGTGTCACAAATCCCATCGAGCAGGGAAACCCCTGGGATACATCGCACAAGGTCGATGTTGCCGCCGAAAAGATCCCGACCTGACATGCGACTGCTGGTAGAGGGGAGGACAACGGCTGCCGCGGCCAATGAAGCGAGGATCCAAAATGCGGATTGACCGCTGACCTCTTCGGGTGATTGTGCTTCAGTAGACATTACAAATGGTAATTGAAACTGGTTCTGCAAACATGATGGTTGAAAATACGGTTATTGTTGCGATGGATGATAAGTAAGACAAGGGGTGGCGCAGCAGGAAACACCGCCCCCCAGCAGGTGACTACATAACCCTGATTACTTTCACTGCAAATCTCTGTGGAGTGTTGATACCGGTAGAGTACTGTCCTAACCGAGGTAGGTTGTCACAATCCAGGCAGCAAACAGTGAGAAGAGGTAACAAACTTGGCTTAGCTTGTGCGACAGCGACGCGATTGGAATACATTTCCTCCCGGTGGGAGAAAAAGCAACAAGGAAAGGCAGAGGGAGAGGGGAAAAGTGAGAAATGATAGAAGGCGAATCACGATTGAAGCATGGCTCCCCATATCTGTAGATTACCGTATCATTTCGGGAAATTGGCCGAGAAAAGTCAGTCGCTAAGGCACGTTATCTGTATCTATCACTTCTAGATATCATCTAGCCTAGATAGAAGACAAAGGACATAAAGGCCGTCATTGATTTGCTCAACTGCCAAGTTACCTTACCCATACCCCGCTGTAGCTGGCTGACTTTTCTCGACCAATATCCCGAAATCATACGGTAGTCTATATCCCTCTCCAACCTCCAACATTATAGACATTGTTGATCTTGGGATTCATCCAAGATGAGTAGTTCATCCATATTATCTAACAACGCTGATGGGAGTTTCGTTGTGAACACCAAGTCAGAATGGTCATATCTGTTATCTGTCACAGAGTGGGGATACACATCGTCATAGTGCTTCTGCTTATCCCTACAGCCTCATGCGAGATCCGTTCCTTGTTTCGCAACTTTATCGACGTTACATCGGTTAAATCACCGATTCAGATGCTGACCGGTATGAAACTCTGCATATTTGTGTCACCTACCTTTTCCGCTTAAATCTTCTTGAATATATTAAACCTACTACGGAAGGGCGGCTATGGAAACAGCCGAGAGGAAACACACTCGTCTTGGCGCATTGTTGCTATGTACGAATGTTTATTGTCTGCCACCAGTCTCCGGATATACATATCCACTATGCAGATGCCTCGTTTCGGAGTAGAAAAAAAGGAAGTACAGTATGTGTAGAGAAATGCCCGGGGCGCCGGATCGACACATCCCGAGAACTCACCCTCAATCTATGCGGGCATGTTGTATATCTGCAACACTGAAACCCCTCAGGTTAGCAGTGAGGGTGGCCTCAAAATACGATATCAGAACATAGAAATTGTCTCGATATTCAACAATGTTCTCAATCTCGTTCTTAACATCTCTTGCTTTATCATTCTACGAAGATGAATTCAGTAGCTCAACAACTCATCGAGATATGGATTCTTTATGCCATGGGCATACTCATCATAGCTGCACGGGTCTTTTGTCGCACAAAGCTCGTGGGCTATAAGAACTATGATTGGGACGACTATCTCGTCGTTCTTGTCGGTGTACGCATGCATTCGTTCAAAAAGTTCTCAACTAACATCTGCCATCCGTTAGTTCTTTTGGACTGCTGCAGTCATCTTCGGACGAATCTTCATTCACGACGCCAGCGGACGACACACCTCTGACCTAGACTTCGAGCAACGAAAGAACATGGATAGAAAGGAGTATGAGAAATGGGCGTATGGCTCTCAAATGTTCTTTGTTAGTCTGATACTCAATGTCGTCATCCTCTGGACACTCAAGTTCAACATGCTTTGCCTCTACAAGCGTGTTGTTCGAGGGTTATGTACAGAACGGTTCGTCAAGCCGTTGATGGCTCAGGTGTTGGTGTCTTTTACCGTCATCATCCTGACTCTGGCTCTGACCTGTCGTCCTTTCAACCAACTATGGCAGGTTTGGCCAGATCCTGGGCGTAGGTCATCATATCATCTTAGCATCTGGTGTTAGGCTAACGACATTGAAAGCAAAATGCGTTCCGCAAAACTTGACCTTTTTTGTTCTAATCCTATCTTTCAACCTCAGTACAGATGTCTGTATCATGTTGATCCCGATCCCAGTCAGTCTTCCCAGTCACCTAACTCACACCTACTTACAATGCTTTAGGTTGTTCTCGGCATTCAAGCAAATCCTTTAAAGAGGTTCTGCCTCTGCCTGTTATTTAGTCTGGGATTCCTTTGCCTGTCTGCAGCAATCCTACGATTTATTGTGGTACTCAAAGTTAGTATACTGACTACTCCGGTCTTGGTCATGATTATACTGACTATCTTGTTTCCAGTTGAACCAACATGGGGGATCTGTTATATGGTCTCTACGCGAGGACTGCATAGGCATATTTGTCGGTCAAGCACCCATGCTCAGGCCACTATTCAAACGTCGCTTTTGGGTCTCTACAAACCCAGTATCCGCAAACTCAGTCACCTGGGGGAAGAACGGCCACTTGCAACATGTCCAGAACCAACTTGAAAGCCATGAAGTATATTGGTTAGGGCGTAAGCCCAATTCCAAGATGCATGGCCCACATTCAATCACTAGCATTCGGTCCGTGACAGGAAGCCAAGAACAGATCGTGCAAGGAGATCAGGGACCTATTGCAACACCAGAGCCTCGGTATGATCGTTCGAGCGGCATTGTAGTTGAGAGGCGAGTCGATATTGAGGTAGCTGGAGCTGGGGGAACATATACAGTCTTTGCACAAAAGACAGCGGTAGTGATAGGGCAGAGACAAATGTAGCTAGATCGCCAATAGACACAGTTGAACGAACATTCACCAAGACATCAAAAACTATCGTTGAATACTTTATTTTGCAACTTATGAATCAGGACAAAAGCAGGCAAAGCAACTGCGAGAAGACTGTATCGAGATGATAAAAAACGTCGAAATGGAAATCGTGAATACACATAAAGAAGTTCCAGACCCATCCGTGTGTACTTTACTTGTTCTGTCTTGCCAACGATAACACGTTTCTACTTGTGACTGCGCTTACGCTCACTGCGTTCGCCCTTCTCGCGCTCACTCCTCTCGCTTCGGCGGTGCTTCTTGCTGCTTGATGACTTCTTTGTGTTGGATGTCTGGCTCAGGAAAGATTGAGCATCCGAGTCGTCTTTAATCTTGGGAGCAGGTTCCTCTGCTGGTGCAGGGATTTCGGGCTCGGGGATAACCTCCTCTTCGTCCTTGGCATCCTCTTGATCGCTGCCCGCTGAGTCCTCCTTCTCCTTTTCCTTCTCCTCTCGGGGCTCCCTTGGTGTATCCGTGCCGCCAATGACGCGTGGTGCTCTTTTGCTGAGAACTCTGTTGATAGCAAAGGCTGCTAGGGTAGTGCAAAGACTACCAGCTCCGAGGACTGCTAGAGGGTAGTAATCGGCGCCCTTGACTCTTCTAGCGATGGTTGTTGCGACTGCAGCTGCGCCAAAGGTCTTGAGAGATGGGAAAGGCGCACCCTTGACTCGGAGGGTATATGCTGCGCCGGCTAGTGATGCTGTCAAGCCAACAAAGGATGTGCTGACTGTAGCTGACGTCTTCCATGGGCTGTCCTCGCGAATGGCGTTTTCGACGTGCCTCAAATGAAGAGTCGATGGGTACTCGTCATAACTGGGCAGGTTCATCCAGACGTAGTTACTGCCGTTGTGAGTCTCGCCATGGATGGCAAGATCGCCCAGATCGGGGAACTCAAGCGCGTTTCGGATGGCGATGGGGCGAGAGCTGGGGATGAGAACATGGAACATAGCCGAGCTGGCGCGTCGGCCGAGTCGCTTTCGGATGAAACGGATGTAAGCGACAAGGGCATCGAGGTTGTCGGAAAATCCGAGGAAGTTGCTAGGAAGAGGCTTATCCTGCAGAAGCTCGTAAAAGTCCGCATGCCACTCTGCGTCGGGGTGGTAGAGGATGTAAAGATGTCGGTCTGTTGATGCGGATCGGCACTGACGACCAACAAATCGGTAGACGTGTCCAGCGAACTTTGATGGCTCGCTCTGGTCGACCCAAGACTCGGTTTCCTCTGGGGGCTCAATGCCCATCTTTCGAAGGTTGGAGTCATAAACGACGTTGACCTTGTTGGAACCGAGTTGAAGCCTCGTTAAAAACCGTTGGAGAGGCTTTGACCACTCAGCGCCTCGGCAAACCTTGTCGAGACCTTTGAGATGAGCGTGGACGGTGGGGACGTTGCCGTAGTCCACGGTCTCGGCGACAATTTCGTCGCTCTCGCTTTCGTCGCCTAGAGCCCTGGCCCGAGCAGCCTTGGCCTCGAGAAAAACCTCAGCGTCAAATGGGATTTCATAGAGCTGGTGCATCGCGCCGCCGCCCTTGCCAGCGCCTGAAGGGCTGAGAATGCGAGCAGCTGCCTCTGTGACTCTCGAGCGACGAGAGCTCTTCTTGCCGTCGTTTGCTCCCATGATGCTGTGCTGGTGGTGAGATGAGATGCGGGGCAATGGGGGGTGAGGAGGCGATGTGGTCTCAAGAGACCTTGTTGTTTGTTTCTGAGACAAAAAGGTTAGTGGCCATCCTAGGATGTTGGATAGAGAAAGAGTCAAGGACCAGGAAGGGACAAACCTAGCGTATGTAGTAGTTAGATCTGTTTTGCTTTGGCGAGCTTGAGTGGTTCGTTGCAGATCGCGGGTTTAAAGGTATCTCGGTAGATTCAAAGCTAGGAATTATGCCAGTGACCTGGTATCACCATTAGCTAATCATGTTGAGTGATTTGAGCCAATGATAACTATCAGAGACAAGCTGACTGGAGCATGGATTAGGCGGTGAGGAAAATAAACGGGACTATCAAGAACAAGACACAATAAGGAAAGTAGTCTCCCATACTAACTATCACCGCAACTGACCCAGCCTTTCTTTTCAGTCTGCAGTTTTCTCTCGCCTTCCAATGCCAACACATGATGTGGCAAAGGCTTCACCGCCTTTAGGCTTTTTTTCTCTATTTGGGCGTTGGGACGTTTCAGGCCTGACACTTTATCTGCGTGCCACCTCATCTTTCTGCGCGTGGCACGTACAGCTCGATCCATTTCCCTACGATATGACATGTCTAATGGACAGAGCCTCTATCTCATCTTGACTTGTCGTCTTCTGTCTTGATACGTGGGGTCTTTGAGATCTTGGTACCTGAAGACATTGCGTCAGCGCGGGGTCAATTTCAGGTACGCGTCAGTCTTTTTGAGTCTAGTCTCTCTCGCTCGGTCGCGTCGGAAGATGCAGGTAATAGAAACAGACGCATGCCATAGATACCTAGGTAGTGATATGTGAGGCATGTGATCTAAGAAACTGTAATTTTTATACATCAGCAATTAATAGATGTAGAACTGTTAAATACTTCTGGCATACACGTGAATAGTCTGATGTTACCCCCTGATCAACGACCTAACATCACATTAGTTAAGCTGAGTCCCAGTAAAGAATCCCCCCTGCTAAGAATAGACACGGTAAGAATGAACAGGCCGAACGGACCAAATGGATGACGCTACAACTACAGCTCCAAGGTAGGGAATTTCATCTCATCTCATAACCCCTGTCATGTTGACGTGGTACATGCGGGTCGTAAGGCCGATGCCGCTTCTGCTCATATTGAAGAGTCACGATTCAATGGCACAAACGCCGCAAGACGGAGGAATGATTCATAAGTGATGATAATTGTAGCTAAAGTGTTAAAAAATGTCTCCTCATGCTCTTCTTACATTTCCTTGCCTCTTCTTGGCCATTAACGTCCCTTCACCAATATGAACATGTGTTACCCTATACATAAGACAAGTTGGTGATTTCATCCATGCGAGATCAAGGCCATGCCATGTGATCTACTGCGACCAATACATGGATGCAGTATACATAGAATTCAAAATAAAGGTTTGCGTAATATGTACTGAAAATAAACATTACACTTGAGGTCCAAAATAGCACGTAGCAGCATGCTGATAAGAATAACTAAACATCTTTTAAAAAAATAAACGGCTTCTCATGTCACGTCATTTAGCGACCCAAACAATCAAGACAGTCTTCCATCTATCAATGTTTCATACACCAAACCTTCAAAAACAGACTCTTTAACAACTGCACCGAACCTATGGGCTGTTAGTGGCTTCATACGCACGTGGAGCTTTGGGTAATTGACATACCCATGACACTTTACAGCCTTCTTCAGCTTTCGCGCAAGAGCACTCAGACTCCTCGTGTCCAAACCGCCAAAGTCAGGCCGACATCGAATAATGTTCCACGCCTGGATCGGCGTCACTTCACCTTCACTCGATAGATCTGGCGCTAGACTCAACAATCGCTCGAGCATTTGCGTTGGTAGACTGTTAAAGGTGGCCGATATTGGTGGAGGTGAGCTGATGGTAGGCGACGGGTAATCGCACGCTGCTATCAGCTGAGCGGAAACAGTCAGGGCATGATTGCTAGGTTCGCAAGGTTTGTCTAGGTCGCCGTGCAAGTGATCCAGACAAGGTTCCTCAATCCTTCATCAGTCATATTAGCAGGGATACTTGTAGTATAAATATGAGATGGGATGCAAGAGTTACTTACTTTAGCACAAACTCCACGCCTGCTGTCACTTGATCCACATCGCTTATACGACAATTATACGCGACTCCCCTCTGACCAAACAGGATGGGAGGTCTCTGAAAGCTTTCAGTTATTCCCTGGAAATCACCGAATGATTCTGGCGATATCATCTGCGGCGACGGAATTGCGTCTCTTGACTGTGTGCCGCCAAAGTCACTGAAGTGAAATGGCGAGGCACCGCTGGTTGACCCGGTTGTCCTTGACAAAGCAGTACTTTCTGAGGGAGGGTTGCTGCCGTCGACAGCCATACCTATCCATTGCCTAGACATTTGCTGTAGCGCATTTTCGAGATCAGAACGCAGTTGCTGGCATTCGCGTGTCAATTCTGCTTCGTTGGAGCGCGACTTGGCGAGTTCTTCTTCTAGAGATCTCGTGTATCTGTCTTTGCGATTACGATATGTCCTTTTTTTTTTTCACGCGTCAGCATCGTCAACAAAGTGCAGTCAGCACATAATTCTCACTGTTGGGCTCGTCGCAGTTGGGCCCGCCTCTTTTCAACTGGGTTTTCCTTTGGTTCTGTATGCAAGGCCGTTAATAAGGCTGGACAGGGATTAGGTCGATTGAGACCGACTGACCCCCAGGGTTAAAAATCCGGAATATGTTTTTACTCATGGCGTTTTTTTAATATAAGTGAAATAGCAGGTATGGAGGGAATGGGCAAAACAGGAAGAAAAGATTAAAGATCAATCGAGGTGAGACGAGACGTGACTTCAGCTGAGAGTTTAATGTCACTTCGCATTAGTCAGGCATCAGGGTTTGACTTTGGATGTGACGGCAAAGGCCAGGAGAGCGCTAGATGGGACCAAGTTTCAGTTGAGTCTCGAAGGGTTGGTTGGTTCTCTCGGCCTGTCGGCTTCTGCCACAAGTTCAGCCCCAGGATTGATGAGAAGATCAAGATTACCACATTGGGTTAAGCGTGTCGGAGCTCATTCATCCTGTCTCACAGTTTCTACAGTGATGACGAGAAAATTGCAGCGACTGACTGAAATAAGCACGGTATTACTCAATATGTGAAGACAACTGGAGATTATCATATACTGAGTCGCGATGTATTTGGTCAAGTCAAATACAATATTGTTTTAATGACCTAATTGCACTAACTCTTTGTTTATATCTTGTCTCCAATAGACAGTAGTGAGATACATACAGCCATGTCTTGGTCGTCTCAATTGAGATGATAGACACCATCCTGTGACTATATATCAACCTAACAACTCATTATTCTCAAATCAACCTCGCTTATTCGGATAATACGCTTATCCATAACTCTATCAATATTAACCGTTCGTCCCTGAAAAGTTTCACCAACCGTTGAATGCTATGCTATGGTGGACCGTTGATTATTCTGGGGTCAACCCGCTTGCGGTTAGTAAAACCCTGTCATGTTGCATTGAAACAGCAGGTAAAACGGTTCGACGTTGCAATGGAACCGCAACAAGGAAAGTGTGATTACACTTGGAGAGCGCTTGTTTAATGCAGGGGATAAAGACAGAATCTGCGGAATACAGGGGCCGAGATGCTTCCCAAAAGGGAAATATCGATTACTCGAGCCTGGGGTTCAGAATTGCAGATATTCAAGGCGGTTGATATGGAGATGTTGAATCAGATTTGCTATAAGAACAAACAGATCTTGATCTTCATCCAAATTATCTCACTCACTTCCATTCAATTCATCACGCTTTACCATTCTTACTTTCTCAGCAGCTGGTCTGCTATTTCTTTGTGCTTATTCCTCCACTCTTTCAGAACACTATCTTTTTTACCTTCAATATGTTTTCGACTTCCATCCTTCTCCCAGCATTGCTGTGCTTGACTCAAAAAGTCAGCAGCCACCCAGCATGCCGTCCAGAGATGAACAACAAGGCAGCCGCAATGGCCAAGGCCGTCTATATCCTCACAAACGATGAGACAAATGGCGTTCTCGCACTCCCAGTGGGCAACGACGGCACACTTTCCAAGGGTCAAGTTGCAAAGACTGGTGGTGCAGGATCCATCGCTGTGGATGCGGATGGTAACCCTGCCACACCTGACGCGTTGGTCGCTCAATCTGCACTGACAGTTGCTGGCAACGTAAGTCAAGCATTCTTATTCACAACTCTTCCAGCATTCGCTAATAATTTACTCAGATGGTCTTCGCCGTCAACGCCGGATCAAACACTCTCAGCATGCTGACTGTCTCACGAAGCGACCCTACGAAGCTCGAAATGGTTGGAAAGCCAATCGATGTACCCGGCGAATTCCCCAACACCGTGGCTGCTTCCGCCAAGAGCAACATCGTTTGTGTCGGTATGACTGGCGCCAAAGCCGGTGTTTCCTGCGCCAGCTTCTCTAACAAGGGTCTTGGCGCCATGGACGAGCTACGCCCATTCGATATCAAGCAGACCACACCACCCAAGGGACCTACAAACACTGTTTCGCAAGTTCTGTTCTCCGACGATGATAGCATGCTATTCGCAATGGTCAAGGGTGACCCAGCTGTGAACAATACTGGTTTCATGGCTTCATTCAACGTTGAGCAAGCCAACGGGGCCATGGCCGTCAGCAAGAACGAGGCCCGAAGCTCGCCTGAAGGAACAGCTGTGCT
This sequence comes from Fusarium pseudograminearum CS3096, assembly GCF_000303195.2. Taxonomy (NCBI): domain Eukaryota; kingdom Fungi; phylum Ascomycota; class Sordariomycetes; order Hypocreales; family Nectriaceae; genus Fusarium; species Fusarium pseudograminearum. The sequence continues at coordinate 7,631,414 of NC_031951.1, forward strand.
TTTCGGTTCACAAGTCATTCCTGGTACTTCAAAGGTGTTTGCCACCGATGCCTCATTTGGCGCAGCCATCCTCGATGTCGACGCCAAAACATGCGAAGCAACAACAGTAGCTACTGGTGCAGTCGAGGGCCAGGCGGCGACATGCTGGGTGGCTATCTCTCCCGTCACAAAGACTGCATTTGTTACAGATGTCGGACGCAACCGAGTTGTCGAGATGAGTCTTGAGGATGCCAGCGTTGTATCTGAGCTTGACTTGACCTGCAACGGTGACCCAGGCCTGATTGACTTGGCTGCCGCTGGTAACTTTATCTACGCTCTGTCCCCTGGTAACGGCACCACTGAGGCTGCTGTAACTGTACTCGATGTGTCTGGTGGATCAGGCTCAGCAAAGATGGTCCAACATTTTGAGTTGAAGGGTATGGCAGGAAAGACTGCCATGGGAATGAAGGTGATGATGTAATGGGGTCAAGGAGGTTCTTGTATAGATATTGTTCTAGTAATTGGATGTTTTGGAATAGCACAATAAATTGTTTAATAGTTCAAGTATCTACTCAATCTGGATTGTGACGAGCGCTATGGCCAGCAAAGTCAGCTATATCAAGGTCCGCGCCAGCCAGGATGATCTTGCGCAGGCCATTGGTAATTCCTTTCCACACAGCAGAATGTGCGACAGCTCTGCCGTGGCAATCCGCATCGGAAAGTTAGACGGCTGTAGTGACGCAAATCGCGTCATCGAGATCATACCCGGGGAACCCAAGGTGAGAGAATCGTCGATGATCAAAGTCCCGAGCAAAGGGAAATATGTCATCGAGGTGATCTTCTCTCGCTGTGATACTCATGATGCCAGCCTCTATTGACATGTTCCACGCCATATCGGCAGTCGTCGAGGTAAGAGATGTGGCATGTTCCAGATGAGGATCTGCTCCTCATTACAAGAGCACCTTGCACACACCAATCTGGCCATTGTTGTGCGCAAAGAGTGAAGTACGATACACAGGGTACTGTATGACAGTTCAACCATCGCTTGACTAGCTTCTAGGAGGTAATGAAATTGCAATTACACGGGGAGTGAAGATTGCAGATATCCTATCCTCCCATTTAGTAGAGTCAACACACCTCTGACTTCTATAAATGGATTAAATTAGACTCTATGACATTAGAAACAACGGTGGAGATGAAAGTCTGGAATTAGTGTACATGGCGTCTGGTGGTGGGGACGCCACCAAGGACATTGACACTGAAGCAGTTGTTAAATGGATCTACAAGCCAGGATTAAGGTTCAGCTGAGCATCTGATCTTCACTGTGCACAGTCACTTTCCCAATGATTGAGGGCGCCAAAGAGCGTTGCATTAAACGCCTCCAAGATATATGAAACTTTTATTTTATTTCCGTAATGCAGAAAGAGATTAAAGTTAGTTGAAACGGTGATGATTGTGAATTTCGAATATGTATAAAATGCTATCTACAAGGCATCGAAAACAATATCATCCACAACAACTATCACTCAATCAATCGCCACTATCAAACATGGTCGCCTTCTTCAAAACCGCGCTATGCGCTTCTCTTCTTTGTATCCAAGCATCAGCTGCAGTCGATCGCACAAATGCTGTCATCAGTGTTCTCGAACAGCACAAAGACCTGACTGCATTCTACCAACTCTTCACGTCAACTGGACACGGCAGTGGAATCCCTGAACCTGCCTTTGAGGCGCGCTTCAATGACAACAGCAAGGATGATGAGTTTACTATCCTCGCTCCTACCAACGAGGCCATCGCGAAAGTCCCAGGTCTTGCGCAGAAGCTTACCTCTCCGGCTGGCTATCCTCTCCTGGCTGCCCTCCTGCGTACGCACATTCTTCCTGGCAAACTCAGTCCCCAACAGCTTTACGGCAAATCTATCAGAGCCATTGAGGGCTTCTCAATTGATATTAGCGCAGGTGGTGTTATCACCACCAACACGAACATGATGAGCCTGACTGACTCTGATGTACGTGCTGGCATGCAAGCAAAGCTCTTGAAGGACAGGAGAGGAAAATTGATCCGGATTCCTGCTACAAATGGTGTCGTGTACATGGTCGACAACATCTTCGATCCAATGCTCACCTACTTCGGCGAGGACGCCCCCGACCATAACTCTTTGCCCGCCATCAAGCGCTCACCTTCCAAGACAATGAAGGACATACTGGCCGCAGATCCCGACACTCTTCGCGCCAGAGAACTACTGCGAATGCATGCTCCTCGCTTCCTCTACGACCGTCTTAACACAAAGCTCGCTGGGAAGGATAACTCAAAGGTGGTCTTCTTGGTACCTTCTAATGAGGCACTGAAGCTGTTCACCAAAAAGGCCGAGGAGCAGAGCAATGCTGATATAACAAAGTTCTTCCTCGCAGCGGGCTATGGTACAATGGATGGCAAGAATATCAAGGGCCGCGCCGGATTCACGCTCGGGGTTGAGGGAGGAAGAGTTATGAATGCAAAGGTTGAGAAGAGAGAGTGTGGCTCTAATGGTTGTATCTGGAGGATTGGGAGGGTGATTGATTCAGTCTACGGTCTCTTGTAAGGTAGCTTGATAAGTTTATGTTGTCAATTCCACATTATATAAAAGGCTCTTGCAATGCACTACTACTATAAAACGTGATATAATTTGTACTAGAATTGGAAAGGTGATTTTTCTGTTTGACATGAAAGACTCTAGTCTGCCTTGGAAGTTGTGTTTCCATGCACAAGCCCGTCCTTGCCCTCCATCTTTTGCCATGCACTATCCAAAGCATACACACTGATGCTGACCTTGACCTCCTCAGGTAGATCAGATGTGCTGAACATCATGAGCGTCAATGGCTCTGTGGCGAAGAACGTGTTTGTCACGCTGTCGACGCCTCCATTGAGGAAACCTTCAAAGATAGAACGATCAATCACGCCGCTTGTGTTCCATGAGCCGTCACTGGCTGGCAGACTTCCAAGAGATGTCTTGTCAGTGAAGAAGATGTTGTCGAAGCCGCGGGTGTTGCCACGATCGAGGAAGTACACTGCGTCGCCACCGAAGTAGTAGCCAGCTTTGACACTTTCGCCGGAGACCGGAGACATGAATGTGAAGTTCATCAATGCAGTTGAAGGGATGCCAAAATCTGGGAGGCCAGTGACGTTGACTTCCCAATAAATCGCGTTGGACTCAACATCGGAGTAGTCCACAGTGATGTTTGAGTTGCCAAAGCTATCGTTGGAAGCGAGCTCACGGCCCATGACCGGCTCAAGGTCGTAGGGCTTAGATACCAACTTCCAGCCAGCACGCTTTGCCTTGGTCAAATAGTTCTCGCGAGGAAGAGTCATGGCGCTTCGCCAGCCTTCATCTTCTGTGGGGACGGTTTGTGTGTACTGCCAGTTGGAAGCCCAAGCGATGGAGACGGGGTTTTCATCCTCAGAAAGTCCGTAGAACCATTGCCCGGCGTAGTTATCCTTTCCGAAATCCGCAATTCGCGCAGCAGCGTCAACGGCCTCAAAGTGGGTACCATTGAAGTGGCCGGGGAAGTATTCAGCGATAGAACCGCCCAAGGGAGCACCTGGGTTGATGCTTATCACCATGAGCCACATGTCATCCTGTTTCTTGCCATCTTCATCGTAGTATGGGATGGAGATCATGTTGGGACACTCATATTGCAGGCCGAGCAGACCATGGTGGGAAAAGTTACTGGTGGCGGTCCATTCTTTCAGATCAGGGGACTCAAAGATGCCGATGGCAAAGTCTTGAGGGTATGCAACCACCATGATCCAAGAGTCCTTGTAGCGAATGACCTTGGGATCACGGAACTGGGTAGAAGTGCTGGGGATGACTGGGTTGCCCTTGTAAGGCTCGAAAGTGTAGCCTCCGTCTCGGGAGTAGGCAATAGCTTGATCCTGAACTTCTGGCGATGATAGAGTCTGGCTTATCGTTAATTTTAATCACGCGATAGTGTAGTGTAGCTGGGTTCGAACTTACATAGATTGCGACGACACCATTGTCTTGGTCAGGGAAGAAGCCAGAAGTGTTGTTCTCATCGACAACCACACTTCCAGAGAAGACGTAGGTATCTTTCTCCGGGGGAAACAAGGCAATGGGTTGGTTCACCCAATGGTACAAGTCCTTTGATGTTGCATGGCCCCAGTGCTGGTTGCCAGCGACGAGAGCTGTAGGGTTGTACTGGTAGTACAAATGCCACAGGCCATCAGCATCACGGAACATGCCATTGGGATCATTCATGAAATGTTCAGGTGGAGAGAAGTGGACTTGGGGACGATAGGTGCCATTGTAGTTGCCAGGAACGGGTGTGCCAGTGGGAACAGTGATGGTGGTGGAAGACTGGGCAATGGCCACAGAATAAAATTGGGAAAGACCAACAACGGTCGACAAGAGATTGCTTCTCATGATGTGTCTGTTCTGTTCTGTGATGAGACAAAGCTGCTTGATAGAATATTGGTAGGACCAAGCTGCCCTTTTATATACACAGAGGAACACATCCTCCGACTTAGGTATTCTCCACTCTGTTGGTTTCCCGAAGAATTGAAAAAGGTGGGCGGCTTCCCCGCATATGCGTCTAACCTAAATCACGATAATCTGGAGAACAGTGATGTCAATAATGCGGGTTTGTATTGGGGTAGTCAAGGGTTGAAGGGAAGATGGGGTAACTTGCGCCGAAGGAACGAACTTGGCACAGTCTATCGGTCCGACAAGGCGTCGAAGCGAATAGCAATCAGGCTTAGGTTCTGCTGTAGTGACGATCATTTCTCGAACGAGATGGAATCAGCCATTAGCGATCTTTTAGCAAAGGCTTCTTGCCCACCTCTTTCCCTGCCGTTAAGCCGTCGTTTATTATAGCGTCGAGTATTAAACAAAGCCTGTAAGCTATGGGAGTCCTTGCAAATTATCAGGCACCGATAGGCCAGCCATGCCTCGGCCATTGAACGGAGACTCGACATACGAGGGTCCGTTGATGATCGTTGGTCCGGAGAGGAGGAGTGACCAACATGTAATTGAGGCTTTTAATTTCCTACCTTTGATTAATAGCGTGATATGTGTTTCTTACATGCATTGCCACACCTTGTGATTGCTCACGCCATGACCAGGGAGGCTGTTTCTGGCAACACCGACACGGATACGAAGAAAACACCGAAATCCTTTTGTCAAGTAGATTGTCACAATAGCGCAACAAGATTTTATATATTAAAATGAGTGAGTACCCTCATGATGGATATTACAAAGAATGGATATTCTCGCAGCGTGGAAAATGATTAGAAGTGGAAAATACAATATAAATACACGCGGCCATCGATTGGATGTTACCGTACACGCGCAAGTCCCTAGCAAGATCAGTAAGCCGACACGCGTGAGGATAACGGGTATACATTAAATGCATTCGCTGGAGCATCTTGTAGGAGAATACAATTCTGGAGTTTTATCTAAGATATCTGCCACTTCTTTAGACAAAGATTGGTCTCAACATGGGGAAATTCCTTCTTCTTTTTACACCAATAGCTTCAATTCACACGTGAATTGCCTGTATCTGTCACCCAAGGCTCGTCCGGGCCTTTGTCTGTTGTTTGGACAATCAGACCTTCTTTGCCCTGTTGATTGCTAACAATTTGCATCTGCTAACCTGTACCCGACCAACACTACCTGGAGCTGCTTCGGTGAAGATCACTTAATAGGTCACCCTATACCAATATATATATCGTCCTGGCAGGTAGTAGAAATATTAACATCGTAGTTATAGAAACTCAGAACAAGTGATACATAAAGTATGGTTCGAATACTCTGACTCATAAACTGATCTAGCTTTCATCCTGTGCGCTGCCAGCCACTAACCAAGCCACGCACTGCTTCTATCAGCAGGGGCAACTCGTCACCGCTCCTCTAATCATCCACCAACATGACACATTGATTAGAATTGCTTTTTTTGATAGGGATACTGGTTCCTCACATAATACCCCCCCACTCAGGTGGCCAACTGTCATGTCAGGCTGAGTTTGACCGGCTGAAACAGTTTATAATCCGAATATTTACGATTGGGTTTAGTAACGCGTCAAAGGTCACGTGCAAAACGCCATAGACTAATTTTAAATCACGACCCCTAAAAAACATGCATTTACCAGGCAACGCTCAACAAAACAAGACAATAATAACCATCCACCACAAGTAAACAAACGAGAGAACCATCGTTTCTCACTCATTCAATGGCACAGCCTGCAGCAGTCCCTGGTACAATTCAACATGTCCTAGTATCTGAACCGTACAACTGACTTCTGATGCAAGGCCTCGAACTAAAGCCAGGGACCTTGGGCAGACAAATCTTTCCTGAAAGTCTTTTCAGTGAAAATAACAACCCAGAGGATTTGCAACGCTATCCTACATTTATTTTCCAGCCCACCTACAAGGAATTCAGCCTTGAGGAACATAGATTCGCTGACTACATGTTGCTAAACCGTAACTCTGACCGCCCCGACAAAGCAGTCACCGAGCTTCTAAAAAGAAACACTTTGAAACTGTACGCTTACTACCTAGCTGCCATTACCCGCGGAATCACAAATACTGACGTAAACAGATTGTCTGGGAAAGGAGTTGAGATCTGTGTTGGCAAAACACCCTCTGAAGACGAAACGTGGTCTCTTCCCGTGAACCTGATTTCGCACCACTCGGCTTACTTCAAAGCCGCCTGCCTATGGAATGTCAAGGGGCAAATCAACCTCTTGGGCCATGACCCTTCCGTTTTCAGCCTTTTCGTCGAGTGGATGTACAACGGGAGCTACGATATCTCCGCGTTTCCCAGAAATCCCAGCATGCACGCAAAATGCTGGGTTCTCGGCGACTTTATCCTCTGTAGAGAATTCAAAAACTACGCCATGGGCCGTCTTTTTGACGAGCACGTAGCCACAGCATTCGGTATCCCTGTCGCTTATGAGGATGTGCAGTATGTGTGCAACAGCGCATCATCGGACTCAAAGTTGAAACTCTTCTACACGGATTTTGTCACAGATCAATTTGGTGATATCTACAGGTTGCGCGGCTATATGGCGGACTGGGAGAAATTCCTCGAGGACCACCCAAAGACTCGCTCTGCATTACTTCGGAAGCTCCGATATGGTCCACCCAAGAAACCTCGTGTCAAGAGCGTAACAAAATACCTCGAACCAGAAGAGGTTGTATCAGAGTCGGCGTTGAGGGCACAAGTAGACTTTGCCAAGTTTGCTGAGAAAAAGCAGGATGAAGGATCGAAGCCTGCATCTCAAAACGAAGTATCGAAGCCTGCATCTCAAGACGACAGCGAAAGGAGAGTAAGTACTAACCCTTACTACATGCCGAGCTTGACGTATCATATGCTAGACAAGAGAAGCTAACAAGTTGACAGAAACGCGATCAGTTCGGCTTCAACGTTAATGGCCTTCCGTCAGTACGAGGTCTCAACTGGAGTACAGCCGCCACTCCGCAGCTGCAGTTCTTTACTACACAGGATATAGCCAATGTGCCAGCGCCCAATGCTTCTTCACAGAGTGCTGTCACTTCAACAATACAGTTCTTTCCTCCAAAGAGTATAGCCGCTCCAGTATCAAATTCCTCTTCGCAGGGCACAGCCGTTCCATCAGTACCCAAGTCCTCACAGGTTACACCTGCTCCGACAATACAGCTCTTTCGCCCACAGATTAAACCCTTCTCCATAGCAGCGAAGTCCTCGCAGAGTACACCCGCTCCTTCAGCAGCGAACTTCTCTTTGCAGGGTACGGCTGCTCCGTTAGTGTCGAATGCTTCTTCACAGGTTACAGTCATCCCATCAGTGCCGAGTTCTTCACAGGGTATTATAGCCTCTCCAGTACCGAGTCTGTCTTTGCCGGGTTCAGCCGCCCCGACAGTTCCGAATGCTTCTTCACAGGAACGAGTCGCACCATTAGTACCGAAGTCTTCTTCGCAGGATTCAGCCACCGTGCTGCCAGTACCAAATTCTTTGCAGGGCACAGCTGCTCCATCAGGTTCTCCACATGGTATAGTCGCTCCGCCAACACAGTCTTTCCCTCTACAGGGCTCAGCCGTTCCGTCAGTGCCAAACGCTTCTCCAGAAGGCATAGTCGTCCCACTAGCGCCGAATTCCTCACAGACTACACCCGCTCCGCCGGTACCTAACTCTTCTTCTCGGGACACAGCTGCCCCAGTGGACCGGGTTGAAGGAGAACAGGAGAAGGAGAGTGTTGGTGATGAGACAAACACAACCTCGATTGCAACCCAAGATGCAACAATCAAGGAATCGTCACCGAGCGGTAGTACAAGCGATGATGGTTCAGAGACACAGAATACTCCAGGTTCGGGTGAAGAATGACAGGACTGCAATCGATCCATCCTATCTTACAAGAGGACATATTGAGAAACGCAAGACAACTCTTGTATATACAGGAAACATGCCGTCAACGGTTGGCTAAAATCTACATCATAAATACTAATGAATGGCAATCCGAACCCTTTCAACCAACTTGTACTCATTGTGATCCGTCTCGTCTCCTTTACTGTTCCAGCGGGCGACCATAAGCATCACTCGTGATATCACGGCGGGAAACGCCAGCAGCCTCCATGAGTTTTCTAGTGAACTCGATACGCTCAATGCCACGCATGGTTGTGGTTCGTCGCTGCCATCCAATCTCTGTAGGCAGACGCTCGTTCTCTGTAGTAGAAGTATTTGTTAGCCTTGTTTGAAGGAATGCCGACGCACAGAACGCAAAGTGACATACTAAACCAGTACTCAATGTACTTCTTCTCTACCGTGCCGGTAGTGCCATCAGCCATGATCTCGAAGAAAGAAGCCATCTCGCCCCAGCTGAAACCGTCAGCCAATTTTGACAGCGAGTGCTGGGGGTTGGTCTTCTTCGAGGTTGCAAGACGACCCATTCGTGCCTTTGCAACTTGCTCGACAGTGATCATGTCGTCGGGGAAGTATGTGAGAGTCTCAGCCCAAACAGTTTTGTTGAAGGGGTTTGGGTCAGCAAAGAAGGCGTCAGAGCGACTACAAAAGTTATGTTAGATATGTATTGTGAATAAAGCTGCGGTTGAGCTATGACATACCTGATAGAAATATCGTGCTCAAGGATATTGTGACGGCCGAGGTCGGCCAGGTCGAAAGTACGGGTCGCGGGATAGTCGGGGCTTGTCCTGATGGCCTGGGTGAAGAGAAGGAGTGCATCACCCTTCTCGATGTTGAAACCAGCAAGCATTCCATCGGCAAGTTTCTTCAGATCGATGTTCTTTCCGTCATGGGGAAGGTAGCCATGGTTGGCCAGCGTGTTGAGGCCTGGGCAAGGACCACGAGCTTCATGCAGCAGTTAGAGACCAGAAATAGGGACATATTTTGGAGGGTAACTAGACTATAAAAACTCACAATCATTTGCACCAGGAGCAACCCACTCTTGAGGAGTCCACTCGGCACCGGCCGTGGGCAGAAACTGAGGGAGAGCCAAGGCGGGTGCAACAGCACCAGAGGCAGCAATCAAGGTAGAGAACTTCATGTTGGAGTTGTTAGGAAGAAAAGAAGGACTGTTATCGAACCTGTCGACACTGGGGTTGTGATATCCGTCGAGGAGTAATGAAAGAATGACTGATGTCTAGAATGTTGAGCAGCAAGATAGACAGTTACCCAAGGCTTTATATCTTTAAAGTCTGGAGATTATCCTTACAACCGAGGCTTGGACATGCCAAGATCCGTCTTATTTACGTCAAACTTTCACACTAAGTCGGAAACAAAATATAATGGATGGAATGCAAACATCAAACAGCAAGTAGTGACGAAATTCTGTAAACAAGGTTAATTAGTTATGGCACGGTTGCGATTGGTCGCTGACGGCTAAGTAGACTGTGACAAGTCACTTTTGTTTTGTGAAGTTTATATTAATCCTTCGCGAGAATTTCCAAATCAGGCAAAGACGATGACTCGTTTCCCTGGCCGTCACTCCACACCATCTTCCTAAATAGCCAATGCATTTGTTTCAGATAATTATTTCTCCGATTTTCAGGATAAGGAGCATCATATGCAGGCCTAGGAAACATCCGAGGCTCAAGGGAAGTAGCCGATGCTTGAGGCCGTTTCAAGTTTGTGGAGAATCACAACCGATCTGCAGAACTTCTCATATCACCAATCGGATTAAATTATGATAACTTAACGTAACGTGCTAGAACAAGTACCAGAAAGTAAAGACATTTGGTGGTTGGTACAACTAAAAAGGCAATTTTACCTTTCGCTTCCCTGCGTCAAGAGTCATAGAAATTAGGGCACAAAAGCAACCTTATTCTCGCACAATAGAAAAGCAATACAGAAAGTAAAGACATGGACTTGCCTTGACGCAGCAGAGGATTTGGTTATTTAGAGAAGAAGAGACGAAATTGTTACGTGAGTTTATACTGGTAGCATAATAATATACTGTCATTTATTTATATACATAAAGCGTAGAGTTAGTTGTTTCTACTACCCACTAGATCTGCTGCAGGGATCTAATGTGAATAACACATCTGGCGACTCATCACTATGAAGAATCGCGCAAATCCACCCGACTCGTTTGCAACCACAAGAGGCCTGCACACAGATCTGCTGGCCATCGAAATGCACCATTTCTCCCCAAGTAATTCAGCTATATACAAAGTCTAACTCCCCCGCAGAAAATAAAAAGAGACACGATCCAAACGCTTAGCCAATCTTGGAGATCAGGAACTGAGGAGCAGGTCCCGCAGCGTCGGCTTGATACATAAAGTGAGCAGCGGTGATGATCAAAGTTCCAGTGCAGACAGCATCTCCCACGTTGCAGTAGATAGCAGTGCGGTCCTTGGGGTAGTTGGGAATAGCGTCATTGTTCTGAGCGTTTTTGGTGTATCCGAAGAGGACGCAACCCTTGACCTGGTCCATAACCTTTGCGTCGAGTTTGGAGATGGCAGCAGCAACCAATGCAGTTCCTTGACTGGAAGAGAATCATGGTTAGTAAAAGAATATCTTTTAGTAAGAGCAAGTTGTTTCTTACCTGTATCCACCAGTAACAACTGGAGTGTCAGGGCACTTCTCGTGTGCCATGTTATAAAGGCGGACGGCTTCATTGATACCAGCTGGTGAAGAGCCATCCGGCATAAGGTTGCCAGGCACATCAGCCGTGTATGGGCCACCAACACCTTGAACCCAGACTCCACCCTTTCCATACTTGGCTTCAAGCTTGCTTGCCACAGCGGGACCTGTAGACATGCCCTATGTATGTTAGTGAGAATACCCCCGGAAGGTTGAAAGAAATGGCTTACCATGTTACCTTGCTCGGTTGTGGCTCGGGCAAAGATAAAGATGGCCTTGGGACAGCTACCAGCAGCGCCTTGCTCGAGGTCATTGCGCGTAGAGCCACCAAGACCAGCAAGACCTCCAAATAAGCCTCCGCCAGTGAGTCCTCCTCCAAGACCACTGCCGCCGCTACCCAGACCACTGCCGAGGCCGCTACCAAGGCCGCTACCTAGACCGCTGCCAAACTGACGGGCCTTGACATCCCCAGTAGGATGAGCGCTGGCCATGCCGGCTATGAGGGAAAGAGCTGCGAAGAACTTCATATTGATAATTTGAAGGATGGGGCTGTGGAAACTCTGACTGGGCAGGAGATAGATATCGGAAGAAGGATGGAAGACAAGAGTCTGTAAGAGGACCGGCCTGTTTCGTAGAAAGAATGTATGAGCTATGTAGAAGAAAGTGGCTTGGGATGATGAGGAAGTTTCTTAGTGTTCAAGAGGATGAGCAAAGCTCTTATAGCTTCACGAACGACTTCCTGATATCCATTATCTTGCCGACTTTCCGACTTTCCTACAAATTACAAAGGAGTCTTACGGGACTCAACTGTTTCTTGGCTCTACCGATTCTGGCTAAGCAATGCCGTTTCATCCCCACTCGCCTACTAGACAGACTGGGGGTAGCAGACTAAAACGCCGTAACCGTACTGCAGATCGCTCGGCTTCCTCCGATTTTGTGGTTAGTGTTTGTTTCTTAGCGCCAGACAAACTGAAACGAGGTCATAGCAAAAGCAAAAAAAAGTACTACACGTGGACAATAGCTATCATTGTGGTCAGCAAGTTAAGTTATCTTGGACGGTAAATCAAGGTCACACCCCATGTTTCTATTCGTATTTACGGCTTAACGGCATTCCGGATGAAACAATGTCCTTTTCGGGATGATAGATGGTCAAAGATGAACGGTGATGTTCCGAGGGCCCCGAGCAAGTATGTTCTAGAAGAAGTTATCGTTGGTAGATAGCAGTTTTGAGATTTAGTTCAGGCAACCCTCGGCCCGGGGGAATTATCCTTGTTGAGCTTTAGTAGCGAGATAAGAGATGTGTTTTCTTTTTCTTTGTGGGGGTATTGAATCCATCGCGCAACTAGACTAACGTATAAAGAACGAAACCAGCAACACAATCTTTCTCAAGTTGTGCACCCGATGTATCGGCTCAAAAGACTTAAACCCAAGCTTCTAGTCTTACGAGGAACTCTCAGGTAAAGTGGTCTGATGTATATGGGGCAAATGTCCCTGACAGCTTTGTTTGTACGTCAGACGTTGTATTAACTCCACCACTTGCGATGGCGGCAGTGCGCTTTGACAGGTGCCTCGCGTGTCTGTCTATTAGCGGTTAGACCACCATGACTAGCCGTTGCGACTGACATATCAATCTCTGACATCTCCACCAGTCGTCGGGATAATTATAGCGTGTGTTTGCTGCTGGGGATGGCAGGATTTGTGTTGCATCATGTCTGTGACTGTGATTGTACCTCGGTATTCGTAGACATGAGTCAGGTCATTCTGGACGTTCTTATTGTCCGGTCACCCGTAGAATAGGGTCAGGCCCACAACTACACACGTAGTGCTAGGAATTTCTATCTGACTCGTCTATTAATCTCATCTACACGCTCAATGTCAATGCGTTGAGTATGTCGGGAAGCATAACTAATATAATGCATAGGTATATCGCTAGTTTCATGCCAAATGTTGCTGTAAATGTCACATGGAGAGACGAGGTAGTCTGGCCATCGAATAAACTTACATCTACAAACAATCGTCACAAGCTCTATTACACTGAAAGCTTAAGAATTGGGATTTGCATTACATCTCTCTGTATATACCGGTTTATTCAAGCCAAAACAAACTAATCAATCTCCTTGCCAGTCATTTCTACCTCATTCTTCTTTCCAAGGACTTCCTTCTCTTGATGGACGGCAACATGATTGTTGAGCAAATGGCTTGGATCGTGGATAAAGGCGGCCGCAATCATTGCCACCACACCCAAAGGAATTGTAGACAAAAACACGGTTCTGAATGCCTTTGCGTAGGTGTTTTTGAAAGCGATATTCGTTGCGTGGAGAACTGACTCTGTAACTCCTGGTACCTTGGCCATGGCGAAAGGCACACCAACCGCATTCTGGATGACTGCAGGGATCAGAGATGGCAAGTCTTTCGCAGAGTACCCCGCGCCAACAGCAGCCCCAGCAATGTTCTTAGCAAGGTCTCGATTAATGATAGAAGTCACAATCGTGCTGAACATGGCGTTGCCCAATGATCCACCAGCGCTGCGGAACGTTCCCATCAGTCCGGCTGAGACTCCGAGTTCCTCTTGCGGAACCAACAAACCAGATGAGACATAAGACAAAACGGTAAGCCAGGTAAAACAGGCCTGACCGAACATGGGCAAGAGCATCCAACCGTTCTTGTTGTGAGGAATCACACTGGCGTATGACGCGGTGAATGCAGTTTGGAGGAGAAGGGCGAAAAGGAATTGATACCGGATGTGCTTGATCTTGTGAACCAACGTGGGCATGATCCAACCTCCAATGATACCCGAGACATTGGCAGGAATAGATATGTAGCCAATCTCAGCAAGATCGTTGGTAAACATGAATAAAGTCCCCTGGTTACCAAGCGTGATCATTGCCTGCCAGATCATACCGCAAACAAAAAGAATCACAAGATAAACAGTGAACTCCCTATACATACGGAAGAGCTTGAGAGGAAAAAGAGGCTTCTTCGCGATAGTAAAGTCATAGATAAATGCCGCGATAAAAACGCAAGCACCTATCGAGATGCACGATGCCACAAGTGCTGTGGACCTGTGAGCAGCACCAAGAAACGTGATGCCGACCAGGAATAAGGTGAGACCGGTGGCGAAGAGCAGTAGTCCGATATAGTCGAGTTCTTTGACTTGTTGCCATCGTGTTTTCTCGTAGTCGTGCTGCGGGCGTGACGGAGGGAAGTAGCAGATGAAGGTGCCGACCAGACACACAGCAGCGTACATGATGGTGATGTAGTAACACCATCTCCAGGTTGCCTTGATGTAGAGTTGGGTTGCAATCAGGCCACTGAGAGAGCCCCATGGGATAGTGATGCAGAACTCGGTCCATCCAATGCCAATTCCTCTAGATAAATATATTAATATCTGACAAGGGAGAAGTGTGGTTGGTTACCCACCTGTATTTGTTCGGGAGAAGCTCGCTGATACCAGGATAGGCTACCATGATAACGCCGGCGCCAAACCCTACGAGAGTAGTTCCGGTTACAATTCGTAATGTCGACTCAGCAAGAGCGCAAACAATCTATTTCAAGGTTGTTAGACCACCCATTTCTCTTCAACATAGTGTTCAATTACTTACTGCACCGACCAGGATGATAGTCTGGCCGCTCAAAAGAACCCATCGTCGACCAAAGACGTCGCTCAGGCCTCCAGCAACGGAGAATGACACAGCTGCGCCGATGGACCAACCACCAGGAATCCAAGCAATGTTATCTGTGTCTCCGAGATCCCTTCCAATTTGTTGAATGATCTGAGTCGGCATGAGAAATGCCGTTGCGATGGCGGGTATGTAAGTCAGGCCCATGAACTACAGACAAGGGTTACGTCAGCCGTGGTCAGATCGTTGATTATTATTCCGTAGTCACTTACGAAAACTGCCAAGATGGTAGACCAGGCAACCTTGGGGTTTTCCTCGAATTCGGAGTTTTCAACATGCTGAATGACTGAGGATTGATCCTGCGACTGGTCGAGAGTCGGCTTCTTTGCATCGCTGGCGAGCGCAGCCACTTCTGGAGTAGACGCCATGCGGATGGCTATGAGTCTTTGATCAGAGTGATTGCAGAAGAAAGCGATGGTGACACTCAGATATACTCTGAATGGTCTGTCTGAGAATAGCTAGCAATCTGGGGAAGACGCTCGGTCTCTGGCGTTATATACTTCAAGATCTTGCTATCAACGATTACCCCAGGAAATTGAAATGCGGAGAGCCGTGAAACTAGTCTCGTCAAACGTGGAGAAGTTGAAGATTCCCCGCGATCTTGTTTTGTAAAGACCTCGGTCAGTATGTATGTAGCAAGTGGTAAAAAAGGGGTCGAAGGTTTATCATTAGTGCCGGTTTGCCGTGTCTGGGTCTAAAATGAAGTTAGACTGGATCGGGTTATACTTTGCGCCGCTATCGAAAAGTCGAGACGCAGATCAGTACACGGAGCGTCGGCAACAAAGGCCCACAAGGGCATGGCATGCTTGTCCGGTACATGCAGTAATTAGATGAAATCAATAGATAAGGCTTGGTAAGACTTGACATACTTGGTGTTGACGCCCTCATTGGTTCAAGATCTCGGTATTTGGGATACCGAGATGTGTGGCTGGAAACAGGATAAGCCAGTTCATATAAAGCTTAAGCTGCCTACTGCGTCGGTTATTGGATTCTTCGGTTGTTCTTTGCGGTAGTTGTTCAAAATGGCCTCTAATCAAGGTAGAGAGTTAATGACGAACTTACAAATCTCCAGTATCAGCACAAACTGACGGATAGTAGTGCTTGCTTGACCAGGATGCGATGAACATGTCGCCATGACAGAGACTCCATTCTTGGACCCAGCAATACATATTGCTATAGAGACATAACTGGACTCTCGGTATACAGGCATGGAGAAGATAATGCTGTACTAAGCTGACAATCTTCAGTGCGATATACTCAGAATCTGTCCCTCAATATGCCAAGACAAGCGAAGCCTGGTTAGTAAACGTGGGTCTGTCGGGCCGCCCAATGTGGTATTCGGCTCCTGATATCAATGACCCTGCTGTTTCAGGCCGCGAATCCCAAGGCCTCATGTCTGAACTAAATCCACTCCAGCACATTAAAGTATGTAGCAAACGCGCACACGAACAGAAACGGTATGTATCGAGAAACAGAGTCGCTAAAGTCCGCACCACAGTGTTCAAAATGAGAAGTGTCACCGAGGTCAGCGTTTGGGCTGGAGGACGTTGCGATCATTAGGTTGTGTAAGCAATATCAAAACCTATCTTCCAAGTTTAACCATGGCGTTCGTAGCTTTAACGCCACTCGGTAGACTTTTGTGAGGGCTATATGGTTTCTATCTACAGCAGCTCTTGCTGTTGTTGAATCCGTTGAAAAATATATTCAGAGTCTTCTAGCGATATAAGCAGCAGGCGTTATGGTTGCATCTCCCATATTCTAACGACGGTGGGTGCATTTGCAGAGGTTTGGTACGGCATAGGTTCTGTAGCAGTCTACCTCGGTTATCTATCGTCGTTCTCTCCACCTTTGGACTGTTCTCGTAAATTGTTTCGATTATGTCTGTAATTGCTTTTACTTTGGCTGATCTTCTAGTCTAACAAGTCACTTACTCTGACCCTGACGCAGCACTAGATGCTGTGCTGGTTGTAGGTACGAATGATGTACCTCGTGCTAGAGAGGAAACTGCAGTAAATATTTCACTGCCGATAGACATAAGGAATGGGTCGGCTGTTTTAGTTCACGATGTATGACTTGGCTCGGCAATGCTCTCGGGACTGGAAGGTGGGACGATGCACTTTGTTCCACGGCAGTAGGGTCGATGTTAGTGGCACTTTCTGGGGGCCTTATCTGGTCTTTCTTGTCTGGTAGTGAGGGGACGGACAACTCAACCTTGTTGGGACATCGAGATGATGCTCCTGATTATCAGGAAACACGTGGAGATAACCGATCTTCCGCTTGTTCGGTAATGCCACTCGAGGTTAGAACAAAGTCCATGCTAGCAGCGAAGCTAACGCCTTCTGTTGGGGTCGGGTCAGAGACGATTCCAAATATTCCTTATCCTTTATCAGAAGCAAGCGCAAGATGAGTGGGCAAGTGCGTTATGCACCGGGGGTTCGTTCTCATTTTAACTTAGTTACCTATAGATGCAGGTAATAATAAAAACACAGAGTTATCGGGATGTTTCCTGCTGTATTTCTGTTGTTATTGCAAGACTTCGGAGTCAGCATAAAATGAACTTCGAAGACGGCGGACTCACTGACGTAGACAAAGGCAAATCGGTAACATATTGTGTATATAATGCGTAAGAGATTAGGTACGCGTTGCAATATCTCATTCTTGGGATTAATTTGTAAATATATAGACTTGATCAATTTGTAAATGTCTTGGTTGGTTTTTGTAGATAACATTTCACATAAAGAAAAGAGTTCCAGCTCCTCACCCTAGAGCGCCGCACTTAAGGTACTAGAGAGCCTAGAACGTCAAAATGGAAAAAGACAAAAACAGCCGAGTAATTATTCTATGAGGTAGAGGTAGCAAAAACGGTCATTTATAGTTTTAGAGTTAACATTCCCGCAATATCTAACCACATCAACTAGCAAACATAACCACAACTCTATCATAATACTCGGGAATAAAGCTAAAAATTGTCATTGCAAAATCGGCCCAATAGTCCCATTTTGATTCAAAAACCCTTCATTGTGACTCGCGTGCACTTATCTTGCTTCATCTAAGCGAGACTCTCACTGCCCTATGTTCGAATGGAGCCCATAAGCACTAATTACACCGCCAAGCCTAGTTCAGATCTGAGCTTCTTCAACGGCCATCCCAGATCCATGGCTATGGTGAAGAAATCTTCATGAGCGGGGAATAAAAGGACACCCAACTCCACAAGTCCGCAGGGGTCTTCGGGATGCAGTCCTCGAAACGTCCACTTAGAGCCGATCTTATGATAAAGACGTTACGCCATGATGAGCGCTTGTAGGGCATAAAATTGGACCGGCTAAACAGAGTGTCTATTTCCTCGGCGTTATAAGCTCATCTGGTCGCTTTGGATTCTTCGTTCTTTCTTTTAAAATTCTTGAACATCATGGATTCCAAAAATACTTGGGAGACGGTTGACGTCAGAGGCATCGCCTCTTTCAAGAGTGTAGCTACTCTTGTCAGTGTCTGGTTTTTGTATCGTCTATTTGTTGCTCTGTACAACATCTCACCTTTCCATCCCCTGTCTCGTTTCCCTGGACCTAAAATCGCTGCTGTCAGCTACCTCTACGAGGCTTACTACGACTGGTGGCGAGTGGGACGATATGGAAAGGTTATCCGTGATATGCACGAGTGCTACGGCAGGTCAAACAATTTTCAACTGCGCCCGATCATTTCTGACACACGCAGGCCCTATTGTCAGAATCAATCCCGACGAGCTTCACTGCTCAGACCCATATTTCACCGACGAAATTTACGCTGGTCCTGGCCGTGTTCGCGACAAATGGCAGCATCAACTCAACACTGGAGGCGCTGGCCCTGTCTCGGTAACAGGTTTCTCAACCGTCAACCATGAAGTCCACAGAATGCGAAAGGGAGCCCTGTCAAAGTATTTCTCTCGGTCGCAAATGCTGAAACTCGAGGGCGAAGTGCGGGATTTCTCACAGATGACAGTGGAAAAGATGCTAAGATACGCGGGTGGCGAGCCTTTCGATGTCAAGGAAGCCTTTAACTGTTTCACAGCGGATATTATTTCCCAGTATGCCTTTGGCGAGTCTATGGGTTTCATTGCTCAGGAAGGATGGGAACCTAACCTGGCTACTTGGGTCAAGTCTTTCTTCCAGAGCGCGTACATGATGCGACATAACGTCTTGGCGAGAAAGATGGCTCAGTTCCTTCCCTTTTTGTCTGATTATCTTGGCGAGGATATCAAGGCTGTTATGCGACAAATGAATGTGGTTATTCCAGGATACATCAAGGCCGCGTTGAAGAACCCTGATGGTGGACGAGTGTTTGCTCAAGTCGTTGAGTCAAAGACGCTACCAGAGTCGGAAAAGTCTCTGTACAGACTATCCGGTGAAGGGTTCAATTTTCTGCTCGCTGGTACTGAAACCACGGCTGTAAGTCAACCATGTCTTGTGTTTTGACGATGTGTCGCTAATGAAATAGGCCACTCTCACTGTCATCACGTACTTCCTCCTCGACAAGCCTGATATTTACAAGCGTCTTATGGCTGATCTAAACGGCCTCGATCCGGAGAACCTTAAGTGGACAGACCTCGAACAACGTCCGTACCTCTGGGCTGTAATCCACGAAGCTCTGCGTGTCATGCCTGGTGTATCCCATCGATCTGCCCGAATCGCCCGGGAAGAGGACCTCGTCTACCAGAGCCAAGACGGTAACACCAACTGGGTCATTCCCAGAGGCACACCCATCGGCATGACATCCATGATCAACCACTGGAACGAGGAGCTTTTCCCCAAGCCTGATGAGTTTCTGCCGGAGCGGTGGTTGGAGAATGGAAAGCCAAACTACAAGTTGCAGAAGTTCTTGATTTCGTTTGGAAAGGGAAGTCGTGCCTGCATTGGCGAGAAGTAAGTTCTGGTCTGTCTTTGTAACTCTGAGACTTTACTAACAAATTTGCAAGTCTCGCTTACTGTGAGGTATATATTATGGCGGCTCTTATGGCATTCCGTGTCATTCCTCGAGCTCGTCTTTACGAGACAACTATTGAGGACCTCACTTATGATCACGACTTGATTGTGCTTCAAACCAAAAAGGGATCTATTTCTGTCCGTATTGCTATCTCATAGACAGTAGAGTAATCTGGTATACCTATTTGATAAATACAGCGCCCATATCTTATTATCAAATGTCGCAGTCCGTGTCAGTATCCGAGCCTTCTGGCATTTCCGGCTCAACGTGCTCTACAAATGTATGATCAGGATTATGCATCTGTCTTCGGCTCTGGAAACACTTGAAACAAAGGATGAACACCTCTGAACAGTCAACACAATTGTAAAGTGGCCTTGGAGTGAGCTTTATCAGGTCAGCTCGTTAGTATCCACTCTGAGGACTTGGGATTCATTACTTACAGAGAAGCAACTAGCACAACTATTAAAATTGTGGTGTCCTCCAGGTGATATTTCGTGGAATTCCGGATCCCAAATCTGTTTGGTTCCGTCTTCGAGTATTCTTTCTCTTTGGTCTTTTGGTGGCGACAGAAACCACAGTCCTTCCAGCCCCCAAGCTGTATAGTTGGCCAACTTGAGAGCAGACCATTTACCGTCGTAGCTCACCGGCCAGACGTCTGCCCCGTAATCTCGAATAAGGATTTGGATCTTCAGAGCTTCTGACCGACTGTTTTTGCAAGCCCACATGAGCGGCGTCCACCCGTCATCGTCTCGAACATTGATATCGTATCCTTGGGGAAGCAAGTCGATGAAGTTGCCAATGAATGACCAATCACAATGGCCTGCCGCAAAGTGTAGAGGTGTTCGGCCATAATTATCCGGTGACAGTAGATCAGCTCCTGCTTTGATTAGTAATCCAAGGGATCTGTTGGATGGTGAAAGTCTTGCATAGTGCACTGCTCGTAAGCCCTGGTCGTCGGAAACATTGACGTCCGCGCCATGTTGAATGAGATAATGAACAAGCTTCCTGTCCGCATCTGTGGCGGCGAGAATGATAGGATACGTGCCACATTGGCATCTTGTATTGACATCGACTTCCCTTTCCTCGATGAGGTATCGACATATTGCATGGCGGTAATTGTGAAGGAATAGTGTACTAATGACCAGACATAATAACGATTCCTTGTTGGGTTCAGGTCCAGGTGCGTTTACATCTGCTCCCGCCTCAAGGACGAGGCTGAGCAGTGGAAATATTTGATGTATTCCTGCATATTCCAATGCGACTGCAAGGTGCGGAAGACTTCCAAATGTTGGGCCATAGATGTCTGCTCGAGCACCTCCTTCAATCAAGGCTCTGGCTTCTTCAACTTTTCCTTGTTTCACAGCAGCAGCCAATGGTGTCAAACCTGCAATATTACGACGCCTTATATCATTTGTCAACAATTTCAGAAAAACAACCATCAGAAAAGAAAATTTGCATACTCTTCGGGCTCGGGACAACCTGACCACCATTTGAAATTTGCCGGGTGATGATCGAGCATGAGATCTTTGTATGTTGCTATGTCAGGTGGATCCTCAAATACGAGCTTATGTTCGAGCTGGCGGATATCGGGAGATACCTCTGGCTGATAGAGATACTCCCCTCCAACAGAATCGGAGGCATTTGATTGCGACATAGTGACGATGTGTATGATTGTGCCGTACTGAAGAATACCTAGAACATGTAGATACGAAAAGATATAAACTATATTTTATTCACTTGGCCCTTTCTAGCTAAGCGAATCTTACGTGAGATATTGCCATTTATGCGACCCGCTCTCGGCAGATTTTATTCCCGATCATGCCATGAGCTATCCGTATCCTTTCCGTATCAAAAGACCTGTAGTATGTGAATAAATGCTGCAGCACTACCGATAAAATCATGCAACCAATCATAGCAGTAATCAATTTTGTTTCTTCCTCGGGAATGTAGATGTAGATAAAGTAGCTAGAAAAAGACGCCGGTATTAAACTAAACATAGTACCAGAAAAAACTGACTATATAAGACAGATAAACGTAGCTCGACGTGGTTGACATATCAGATCAATACAATCTCAAGTGCCACTGATTGACCCATCTGCCTTTAGTACACGCCAGGCAGGACTCTCCATCGGACCTTGTTCTTGTACTCCTCCCAATCCTTCCCATACTTCTCCGAGCAGGCGTAATCGTCTCGTCTCTCGCGATGAATAAGCAAGAATCCGAACCAAGCCGAATACAAATACGTAAACAGCATTCCCCACGGCGCAGCATCACCAGGTGTAACCAATCGCCCATCAAGCATCTTCGCCACTTCGGCTCCAGCAACAGCTGTACCTGCAGGAAGAATAACGTAGCCAGCGGCTTTGGTGGGCAGGCAGAAGGGAAGGGACTGAATCCAGTCACCCAAGTAGTTCACATGACGAGCCATTCCCCACCAACCGCCTGTCAAGAGCTTTGTTCCGCGCTTGGTTTGAATGTAAGTCATGTTCGCGAAGGCTGGGTTGTTGGGATCTTTGCGGAAAAGGGCTTTCTGGTTGTTGGAAGAGCGGAAGATGTAGAGACCAATGCAGAAAACAGTGCCAATTGCTCCAACGCCGATGGGGCCCAGGTGAACGGGGTAGACGGAGAGATAACGGCATTGGGTTGAGTAGAGGAAGGGCACCCACACAATGTCACCCCATGTAAGCATGAAACCCAGTCCATCCGAAGTGATATCCATCATGCCCAATAGTCCAGCCTCGGAATATTGCCCTTCAAGAACATAGTAAGCCTGGATCAACGCAATGACCACGATACTATCTGAGACAAAGCCATAAGTTCTGTATTGTTTCGCGATGAACGAACAGTTAAGCAAGATCCACCCAGTAAGGCCGGGTCTCATTTCCAGCCACGCCTTGATGTCAATCTCGCCAAAGAAAGGGAGAGTCACACGAGGGTTGAGTTCACGACCGATGAAGTAATCGTAGATGACTCGTCCGGTACGGCCTCCCACAGCGACCTCTCGGAGTTCAGGGTTTCCGGGCTTGATAGAGAAGCTGCGGAGATAAGTCCAGATGGAGATGATATAGGTGAGGACTGTGCTTGTTGTGAGAAGCTGGATATAGTGGTCGGTAATCCATGTCCAGACGGGGAAGTTGGCGCCGTAGATGTAGGTTCCGATAGCGCAACCAGTCAATTGAACAACGGTAGCAGAGAAAGCTGCCCAAAATCAGTCTATAGTCCAAGCCTAGGAATGGTGTTTTTCTTACAATTAAAGCGATACTCAAGGGGCTTGCCAGACTCGCGCAGTTTTGTACCAAGAACGACCTGAGCGGGCATAATGCGGTAAAGCACAAGACTCAAAAAATAATAAGCAAAAAGCCACTTCGTGACTTCCCAGGACATGAATCCAGAGAGACCCTCTTGAGGCCAGGGAATCTGAGACTTGAGCTTGGCCCAGCTTAGAGTTTTAGGATCAAGCAGAGCAGGTGCGGGGCAGCCCGATACATCGTTGCAGCCCAAGTAGAGAACTTGCATGAGAATTGGAAGACCAAAGACGATACCAGTGGCGCCGAGACTGAGGTTGTTAGTATACAAGGTTGACATGACACGCGATGGAGTGGAAGGGACTCACGGGCCACCGAATTCATAGCGAGGAGAGTCGGGAGCCTTCATGATGATAATGATGACGACGACTGTATGGAATCGGGGTTTGAAGGATGGCTGTCGAATAGAATGCTGAGTCAAATCTTTATTCAGTGCGAAGCCGTGTATTTAATAAACTTCTGTATCGTGAGGACGACTATCGTCTCATTCTCAGATCGACGGAACAGTTTGGCCCGGCCCACAGTAGGAAGACAATTAAAATGGAACAAGGAGAAGTTGAAACTGTTTGTTTTCCTTTGATCTAACTGCCAATAGATATTCAAGCGAGTGGCCCGCGCCTCAAAGCCCCTTTAGCGTTCTACTAAGAGGATACGGTGTTGAAACAAGTCAGCAATGATTGGATGAGACATTCGGATGTGGAGAGTCTAATCTCGTTCCAATACGAATACGACGGACCCGAGGAATCCGTTTGGTGAGATCAAGATACAGCTGCTTATCAATAACAAGATGAGGTGTAACATGGCGCGTCATGTCATGCACAAACACCATACATATTTAGATATATACACATCTGCTACTACTTATTTCTTGGCCAGAATCTCATTAACTTCATCCAAATGGGAAGAAAAATTGTCAACCAAATCGTCCCACATCTTGGGCTCATGCTCGTGCTTCTTGTCACTGTTCCATGCCCAATCAGTCACGGTAAATTGTCTGCAGCTCTCAAACATGAAAGCCACAGCGCCCTTGGAGATCTGCATCTCAGGTGGGGGTTGTGCCGAAGCTGCTTTGAATTCCTTTTTCACCGTCAGCACTCTGTATAATTATAGTAGAAACAATACGACGCTTACCTCGTATGCGACGCCGTGAGGGACCCAACCACATTCGAATGAAATACCTCCAGGCTGGAATTCATCTGATCGCCCAGCATACTCTCCGTAAATAAGACCCATCAGCTCCGAAGCTGCGTTGCGATGGTAATACGGAGGACGGTACGTATGAGACGCGACATCCCATCGGGGCGAGAAGATAAGAAAATCTGCCAAAGGGGCATTCTCGTCTCTTCCACGAGCAGTAAGAACACAGAAAATGGAGGGATCAATGTGGTCCACGGAAATTGAACCAACGTTGACAAACTTGGTCAAGTCATACTTGTAGGGCACATAGTTACCGTGCCAAGCAATCACGTCGAATGGACAGTGGTTCTGAGTACTCTTGAAGAACTTACCACCAAGCTTGTACACAATCTCCCATGGGTCGTCACGGGTGACATTGTAACTTGCCTTGGGGTACATAAAGTCTCTTGCATTAGCAAGACCATTTGAGCCCAAGGGTCCAAGCTCGGGGAGTTCGTAGTGAGTGCCCCAGACTTCAAGGATATATCCTCGTGTAGGACCGTCCACGTTGACCTTGAAGCGTTGGCCGCGCTGGATGACACAAATTTCACCAGGTTGGACGTAAAGATGACCGAACTCAGTTTGGATGTCAAGGGCACCTTGCTGGGCGATGATCAAAAAGTCACCATCTGAGTTGACAAAGGCGCGCTTTTCCATGCTCTTTGTGGCAGAGAAGATGTGTGTTGCAAGACCTTCTCGAAGGGTTGGGTCACCCGAGCCTGCGATGGTCCGGAGACCTGAGATAAAGTCTGTTCCTTCATTAATTTCGAAGGGAAGCTAAGAATATCAGAATGATGGACGATAAAGAGGAAATCCTTGACTTACCCATGCCAGTTGTGTTGGAGAGATTCTGACTTGAGGGTTCAGAGGCAGGAAACAACTTTCCGTGCCGTCGATCTTGGGCATATCCGTCTAAAATCCGAATGTCAGCATGCACAACATTATCACAAAGTCGGACCTGCATTGAACTTACAAAACCCTGGTGAGCCACGGCAGGTCTGGATCGGTAAAGCCAAGAGTTCCTGTTGGCCTGTCTGGAAGCTCCAAAGGAATCCGACATCTGCTCCGCATAGAGTCCAAACCTCACAACTCGTGGGTTGTTCTGGCCTCTAGGGATTGTACCGGGAACAGCTTCAGACTCATGATGGTTGTTGAAGCCAGAAAGATATTCATATGGATCATTATCTCGTGTAGCAAAAGACGGAATGGAACCGTCCTTTTGGGTCTCTGCCCAGTGAAAGATATTTTGATAGTCAGTCTTTTGCGCCATTGTTATCAGAATCGGGGATTAAGACGGAGGAGTTGATAAGACAATAAAGATAAAAAGAAGCACCGAGATTTCAGTGTCTTCATATACTGATACCACACTTGTTGCCAAGTTTTCCCCGCTCGAAGGATGTGTCGTCGGCAATTGATGGGGCACTTTAGCGTTTGCTTATTAGTGGTTGACGAGGGGAAGGGACCCACGATCGACGACGATGTTTTGCTGACCAGTAAATCAGTCAGATAATGTGTGGATACAAAGACCAAGAAACCAGCGTCTTAACCGCGGGTAACATATTAGTCAAACATTAGTTATATCATATAGAGCCGGTCATTGTAACGCAGGATATGATATATGTCGTATCATGTCGTCATTATCCAGTTTCATATTGTGTGTCACGCCATGGATATGTGTCAAACTCGTCAGAAGATGAGAGCAACCAGCCAAGAGCACTTCCCATCAAGCCAACAACCTGCTACGATTAAGAAACGTTAATGCACTTACATGATTGATAATACATAAGCATGAGACCTACTTCTCAACTTTCCACACGTTGCTACGGCTTTAAGCAACTCGAGTGATACATGTGCGGTCAGCAAAGTCCGACATAACTCAGTTTGAATAAGGATTGGACCATTTTACCCCCTCTACTAGTCCAACACTCAATTCTCTACAAATTCTATCAAATCTAAAGCTTTTTTTATGTTATGGTTACTACTCTCATTGCATATAGTAAGCGGGCAGTCCGGCGAATTGTTCATACATGCGGGGCTAAGTGTGACAGATGAGAATAGTGAGATGAGAGTTAGCCAAGTTAAAGCAGCAAGAACTATCATGTGCTACACTAGGACAAAAATTAAACTGTACATCTTTAACTTATGATGAATTACTCATGGTAAGTGAAGCATAGTACAGAATAACCTAGGTGTTCTGCCTCTCTGGCAAGCAAAGTGAGTATCCGAATGGAGTTTAGGGTAGCTAACGTGTAAGTTTACCAGAGCCTTACAGACAGCACTTAAACCAGTCACCTGTGACATTTGGTCTAATTCGTAACAGGTAAGACAGGTCCCTTGAAGTAAACTTTATCAGAGCCTCTCTGCTAAAGCAGATTAAAGATGTGCTGGCCGACTTTAATCTGACAGGATGCGACCCGGTTATCTGGGTATCCGTTCAAGGGTCGAGGCCTGGTCTAGTTCAGCCCAGCCAGGCACTGCGGCTATCAACGCCAGTACAGGAACAGCATACCAGTTGTAATTAGCCTCAAAATCTAGACCATAGCTGCAATCCGTCTGAACGGCACCGAGAAATATTACAAATAGCTGTTAGTGGCAATAGCTGGCCGGAAATAGTAAAGCTCTCACTGCAATCATATTTTGCTGGCTTGCTCTACGATTCTGTCCCAAGTAGTAACAGCAGCTGTGGCCAAGACTCATTCGTAATGTTAACATTTAATTTATCACTGGAGTGGACAAATAATTATTGTTGAAAATTATTAAGGGTTCTATTTTATTTTGGTCATTCAAATACGTAATGCTAAACTAAGAAACATAACAGTTGTGATGCTGGTAGATTATAATAACCATACAATGAATATGCATGCCGCGTTGGCTATAATACATGTCGTAATACTGAGCTTATAAGATGATGCGCCACCGACAGTGAGCGGAGCATTAGGTCCTTGTGAGTCGTCGCCATTTCCATTGTTTTTGGAGTCCGAGTCAACAACGGGAGGGCTGTTGTTTTGCGATAAAGGTGGCCCTGAATTGCCATCAGGTGATAATGATGTATCCCCAGGAGCTGCATTGATACCAGAAGGGGATGTTATGTTGGCCGTGTCATCTGGCTGGTTGTTGTTGTTGCTGACAGGTTCACCTCCACCAGATGTACCACCAGAGGCAGGAGCATCAGCTGGGTTGTTGGCAGTGGCATCATTGGCATTGCCAGGGATATTCGACTCTTGATCTTGTGAACCCGTGGAGTCATTCGAGGAGGAGGAGGAGGAGGAGGGAGATGAAGGCCCATTCTGCGAGATAGACCCTGCTGGTGTGTCACCAGATCCAGAACCATTGCCCGTTTCGTCTGACTGCCATCCCTTTGCGCTAGAGGTACCATCCAGGCCTCCAGCATTCTGACCATTAGACGAGTCATCGCCATTGGTAGATCCTGTACTGTCCGTTGCAGCATGATGGGAGCTCGTATCGCCGAGGCTCTCATTGCCGTTCTGATCCTGTTGACTGCCGCCATTGCTAGGCGCTTGAGGTTCAGCGCCGGTCTGGTCTGAAGAACCCGGAGTAGCGGGATTACTTTCGGCATTCATGCCGGTATCACTGTTGACAGTTGTTGTTTCAACAGCTTGGGGCGAGTTGACCTGATGGACCCAGCCCATTGTAGCTTGTGCTAGGTCAAGAGGTTCAACAAGATATCCAGAGGAAGAATATGCCTCCACAGATTCGGTAGGGAATGTCAAGGTGGCGACCTGAGTGCCTTGGCCACCACAAGCACTGCACTTGACTATTGCTTGAGTAAAACCGGGCGGGGGAGCCGTTTCAATAGGCGGTGCCTCGCAGTCGATATCTGAGCAAGTTTGTGTAACGGTGTATATCTTCTTGGTCAGGCCTTGCGAACCAAACTCTCGATATGTCCGTGTGTATTCATTGTAGTAACCATCTGGGCCACCAATGACAGTGACGAGGGGTAGAGCAGTAGTAGTCAGACAAGGTTGGTAGGCCACTAAGGCAAAGGAAGGAATTATAAAGCTGAGGCCGCTTACTAGGATTTGTGACCTCATATCGCCGATAAAAAGGAGTGACAATGAAAAGAACGTGTATGTACAGGTACCTATGCAAGGAATCTCAGTCAGAGTTGGATAAGGAGCGAGAGGACATTTTATTAAATGTGTAAGGCACTGTAATGGATAAAGGAGCCATTGCAAAATAATCTTTTAATCTAATTAAGCTACACCAAAATATGTGGGTTGGTATTGAAGGTTTAGACTACAATGTTGGCAATCTAGAATGCGCCTGGAAGAAGCGGGCTTACCGACCATGATGGAGCCTCTGTAGGGCAGCATATCAATAGAGGGTCCAGTCGCGCTTGGGAGGTGCCTGGAATGCGTTCCGATCAGTGGCTGCTCATCCAGTATTACGATTGGAACCCTGAATCTATCGTTCAAGAAGTGATCAACGTCCCATATCAAGTTTGGCAACGAGACAATAGCTACTCTAGAGTGATATTAAGACTGTTGTAGACCACACTCTGGAGATCATCAAGGATGACAAAATTGTGACTGAAACAATGTGTAATTGCTTCTGCATGCGAGAATGTCTTAGCCACGCGTGTGTCACCTGCCAAGAGGGACCTGTCTGGCGAGACTTACACAGGTGGAAAGTTTATCGCAGATCTTGATCTACATGTCGCAGGGCATCGACGTCTTTGTCTTAGCGCATGGAACAAGGCAGCCCTTTCGACAGCTGTCATGCAGGAACAGCCGCGAATCCAGACCACTTGCCAAGACAACCTCCTCAGATGAGGGGACTGCCAGCTCCATGACTCGGTATTTTCCTTGGCTCCTCTTCCAGGCGACTGGTAACTTAAATTAATGAGACTATTCCGTTGTTGGTTAATTGTTGAGATTTAGCATGCTCAGAACCCCGTTGCGGAGAGAGCTCCAAGACAGTAGAGAGACTGGTATGTAAGTGGCTGGCTCCAGCAATTCTGACTGGTGAGATGCAAGATCTGAAAGCATATTTTCTGTAAAGCTACAAGGATAGCTTTCAATCTTGGTCTAGAGCAATCTAATGCTATAGCTTAGAGCGAACAATTCCCTGAACCAGGAATGCCCAGGCCGATTATCGTCCTTTTGCAGCGTAGTAATTCAAGAGCTTTATTATTTCGTCCCGAGCTTAACGTGTGTCTGTACTAACGTCCCTTGTTTGGGTAAATCGTCAAGTACACAAAACTTCTTCTTCTTTTTTTCTCTGGTCTCATTTCGAGTTGCCGTTCATTCACCCATTCATTCATTCATTCATTCATTCATTCAACATCCACGGCTTCACGGGACCAACACAACTAACCTCCCATCGCGGGACCTCAATTAGCCATGTGGCTCACTAACATTACCCGCTACGGGGCTTTCTTTTGTTTGTTTACTAACGCAGCAGCTAGGGCACCAGAATTCGAGTGCAGTACTGGCGAAAGAGTTATCCAACTCCAACCTATCAGAGTAGTCAATGGCACAAGGACTTCTGATGCTACAATTACACGGTTTGTGAAATGGATCAGATGCATTGTGCGTTTCTAACTGCTGTAGAACATTTTATGTCCCTCCCAATGCCTCATATATCACAACCGCCGTCTTTGGTGACGGACCACCGACTACATACACAATCCCGCCACAGGGCACGCCTCCGATTGGAACAGTGATCGTAAAAGAGCCTGTGACTACTATCACTTCATTCATTCCCTCATTAACGGCCGAGCGAACTCGAACTATAATTCCAACCAGTCCCGGTGACCCAACAACTGTCATTATCGAGCGACCCGAAGATAAAAAAACCGACCACACAGGCAACATCCATAATCCTCAAACGAGAATTGCGAATCCAGATGAGACAACGGTCTATCAAACACCAGATGCTCAAGCCCCCGTAACAAGAACCGTGCAGCGGGAAGATACAAAGACCCTCATTATTGATCACACTGATGAGCAGGGTACTGTTACCGTTAGACGACAAGATTACACTACAATTACTCGCGTGAACAGTGTGGACGTGCCAATTACGCGAACACTTCAACCTGATCGCCCGGGAGATGTGAGCACAGTAGTTGTTGAAGTACCCGCGACAAAAGCTCACTACACAACAATTGTGCAAATAGGTAGTGTCACGGGAACTGTCACGTCTACACAAACACCGAGCGATCCCGATGGAACGGGAACCGTGATTATTATTATCCCCTCAAGCCCTGATCAATACGCTACAATCACTCGTACCGGCACTGGAACAGCAACAGTCACGTCAACTCAACAGCCCAAGGGCTCTGGGGATGTTGGGATTGTCTTTGTTGACGTGCCTCCAGTTGCTCGACCGGTCGAGACCATCACACGTTATGGGACAGGAACAGTACCGATAACGTATACTCTGCAGCCTGATGGCCCTAGCGGAACAGTTACGGTTGTGCGTGAACTTCCTTCCACTAGTGAACCATACGCGACTGTCTCTCGAATCGGGACTGTCACAGAGCCAGTCACTACCACACTCTCTCCGGCCCATCCTGGTGAAACTGGTACAGTCGTCATCCTTCTACCACCGGTCAACACTCGTCTTCGCCATACTACGCACTACGGCAGCGTAACAGCACCGAGGACAACGACCACGTTCCCAGACGGACCTAACGAGTCAGGCATAGTAATCGTCGAACTTCCCAACCCTCTTACAACTGTGACTCGGGGAAGCGACATCCCAGCTCCTACTACCATCACACCAGATTCGGTGCAACCTGGGGAAACGGTAACAGTGGTTGTTGTCACTCCGATCAAGTATTTGACAACCACGAGGACCGCAGCTGGAACAGGGTCAGAGACTAAAACCATCACACAAAAACCGGCTGATCCAGACGGAACAGGGACAGTTATTATTGAGCTTCCACAAAATGCGATACCATTCACAACAATCACTAGCTTTTGGACAGGTTCCACTACTCGTACAGTCACTCAGCCGCCTGCCAACCCTGGCCAGACCGGGACATTTCGCGTGGATATTCCTAGAGAGTACATTACAATCAGTGATTTCTGGACGGGCACAACAACACGAATCGTCACTCAAAATCCTATCGTACCCGGTGAAACTGGTACAGTCCACGTTGATTCACCAGGAAATGGGGCGGAATATACCACCGTCACTGGATACTGGACCGGCTCAACTACTCGCACATCAACCGAAGATCCCTCTGAGCCTGGTAAGACCGGCACAGTCCACATTGACTATCCTGACACTCTGAAGTATGTTACTGTATCTCGTTTCTGGACGGGTTCAACCACACGCATAACTACAGACACCCCTGCTGGACCAGGCCAAACTGGTACTGTTCATGTCGACTTTCCTGCTGATAGCGCGAATTACGTTGCTGTAAGCGAGTTTTGGACTGGTTCTACCACCCGAACAGTGATTGTGCCTCCAACCGGGCCTGGAGACACGGGCACGATTCGTGTTGACTTTCCCACTGGTGGCATCCGCTATGTCGCTGTCAGTGAGCAGTGGACTGGAACAACAGTACGCACGGTCACTCTTCCTCCTTCGCGCCCAGGTGAGACGGGTACCGTTCGTATTGATGTGCCGGCTATGCGTTTTGCCACTGTCACTCAATATGGATCTGGGTCAGAAACTCAAACGCTTACGCAGACGCATACTGGCTCTGGTATGACTGATACGGTCATCGTCATAATCCCTCGCATCACTTCGTATGTTACTGTTACAAGTACAGGCACAGATTCTACTACGCAAACATTTACCCAGAGTCCTTCCGGAACTGGCAGAGTCGGGACTGTGGTTGTCGAGGTCCCGCCTAGTTATGTCACGACTACTGTCACGGGCACCGGAACTGCTACCAGGACTATCACCCAATCGCCAACTCAACCGGGAGAAACTGGGACAGTTATTATTGAGCTGCCTCCTGGCGCTACACCGTACGTGACGATCACAGTGACTGGCACAGGAACCGCTACTACGACCCGCACCACTACACAAACGCCTTCTAGGCCAGGCGAGACTGGAACAGTTATTATCGAGTTACCTCCCGGGGCAATTCCGTACATAACAACTACTGTTACGGGTACAGGAACTGCTACTGCCACTCGAACTTTCACACAGACCCCGACCCAACCTGGTCAAACAGGGACAGTGATAATCGAGATCCCTCCTAGTGCTACGCCGTATGTGACAACCACAGTGACCGGTACAGGAACTGCCATCACGACTCGAACTCTGACCCAGACCCCAACTCAGGCTGGTCAGACCGGAACAGTGATCATCGAGGTTCCTCCCGTGGTAATTCCTTACATCACAACCACTGTGACCGGTACCGGAACCGTTACTACCACTCGAACATTAACCCAAACTCCAACTCAACCTGGTCAAACCGGGACAGTTATCATCGAGCTGCCCGCTAGTACAACTCCGTATGTAACGCTCACTAGCACTGGCACTGAGTCATTTACCACGACCAACACCTATGCGCCCACGGCGTCAGGTCAGACTGGGACTGTTGTCATTCAAGTCCCTTCTTCAGCTATTCCTTTTGTCACAACGACCTCTTATGGATCAATCACCGCGGCTTACACAACTACTATAAGCCCTACTCTTTCCGGGCAAACTGGTACTGTTGTTGTATTCAGACCTCAATCATGGTTTACAACCACTCGCTATGGAAGCGTCTCAGTGGCTTCTACCACAACTCAAAGCCCTGGAAAGCCCGGCGACACAGGTACCGTCATCATCGATGTACCTCAGCCTTACACTACGATCATTCGCTATGGCAGTGTCACAGCCTCTTCAGCAACAACCCAGACCCCTAGGAATCCAGGAGATCCAGGCACTGTTATTATTGATCTACCACAGCCGTTCGTGACAACCACCCGTTACGGCAGCGTTTCCATCTCTTCCATAACGACACAAATTCCTCGCAATCCTGGTGAAACTGGCACCGTCTTGGTTGATCTGCCTCAGCCCTTTGTCACGACGACTCGTTACGGGAGTGTCTCGACCTCTACCAGAACCACCAATGGCCCGCAGAAGCCCGGAGATACAGGCACAGTTATTGTTGATTTGCCTCAGCCTTTCACGACAGTAACCAAATTTGGTTCCGTAACTGCTGCCACAACAAGGACTCTGACTGGGTTTAGTCAAGGAGCTACTGGTACTGTTATCGTCGATATGCCGCAGCCTTACACGACGGTGACTAGCTTCGGCGCTGTAACTTCTGCAACAACTAGAACTCTCACTGGTTTTAGCCAAGGAGCTACTGGCACTGTTGTTGTTGACATGCCTCAACCTTTCACAACAGTAACTAGCTATGGTGCTGTGACCTCTGCAACGACTAGAACCCTCACTGGGTTCAGCCAAGGTGCTACTGGCACTGTTGTTGTCGACCTGCCTCCACCCTACACAACCATCATTAGGTACGGGAGCGTGTCTGCGCCTGCTACTCGAACGCAGACTCCAGCATTTCCCGGACAGACTGGCACAGTATTTGTCGACCTTCCTCAGACTTACACTACTGTGACAAGCTACGGCGTTGTAACTGTCGCTACAACAAACATCCTCACACCGGCAACCGCAGGTCAGACTGGCACAATTCTTATCAACCTTCCCAACCCTTTCACGACAGTCACCAGCTATGGAACCGGAACTGTTACGGGGACCAGTATTTTTATGCCGGCTACACCAGGTCAAACTGGTACTGTTGTCATTCACCTTCCCCAACCATTCACAACCACTACGAGATTCGGCAGTGTCTCTGCACCAACAACTTCAACATTTACACCAACCAGTCCGGGTCAGACCGGAACAGTTTTAGTCGACTTGCCACAGCCATTTATAACTACGACGAGATTTGGTAGTGTGTCCGTACCGATAACCTCAACATTGACACCAACTTCTCCCGGTCAGACTGGCACAGTGTTAGTCAACTTGCCCCAGCCATACACAACTACCACTCGATTCGGTAGCGCGTCTGTACCAACAACTTCGACGTTGACGCCAGCTAGTCCAGGCCAGACAGGAACAGTCCTGGTAGATCTGCCTCAACCATTCACAACAACTACGAGATTCGGTAGCGTGTCCGTACCGATAACTTCAACATTCACACCAACTAGTCCAGGTCAGACCGGAACAGTCTTGGTCGATTTACCGCAGCCATTCGCTATATTCACAAGGTTCGGAAGTGTCACAGCTTTCAGCACAACCACCGTAATGCCTACCAGTCCGGGACAAACCGGTACTGTCTTCATTGATGCGCCGCAGCCCTATACTACCATCATACGCTATGGAAGTGCTTCCGTTAGCTCTATTACTACTCGATCCCCAGCTGCACCTGGTCAGACCGGCACTGTTTTCATAGACCTTCCTGACCCCTACGTTACCACCACACGATATGGAAGCGTAACTGCCAGCAGCATGACCATCAAAGCACCTACATCAGCAGGACAGACTGGTACTATCATCATCGATCTGCCGAATCCATATGTCACCAGCACACGATATGGAAGCGTGGCTGTCAGCAGTATTACTACCAAAGAGCCTGCGTCGCCGGGTCAGACTGGCACCATCCTGGTTGACCTACCGGATTTATACGTAACCACAACACGGTACGGAATTGTGACAGCTAGTAGCATTACCACTCAGACTCCAGCATCGCCCGGGCAAACCGGTACCGTTATTGTTGATTTGCCTGACTCCTATCTCACAACTACCCGATATGGTAGTATCACAACTGGTAGAGCTACAACAACCCAGGCTCCAGCTGCGGCGGGACAAACTGGCACTGTCATCATTGATTTACCTAACCCTTATCTGACAACTACTCGGTTTGGGAGTATCACAATTGGTAGATCTACTACTACTGAGGCCCCCGCTGCACCGGGACAAACCGGCACTGTCATTGTTGACCTTCCAGACCCATACATTACTACCACAAGATACGGTAGTGTTTCTGAAAGCAGGATCACAACGCAAACTCCGACTTCACCTGGCCAAACGGGTACTGTTCTCGTCGATCTACCGTTCTCGTACTTGACTACGACAAGATATGGAGTCATTTCGGATGGACGTAGTACAACTACCAAGGAACCAACAGCAGGCGGACAAACTGGAACCGTTATTGTCGACCTCCCTGATCCATACGAGACTTCAATCAGATATGGAATCATCACTTCTGGCACTAGTACTACCACCAAGGCACCCTCTGGTCGAGGTCAAACCGGTACAGTCATCATCGACCTTCCTGACCCATACCAAACTACTACCCGATATGGTGTTATCACTGAGGGTAGTAGTATGACGATCCAGGCACCGGCTTCGGCAGGGCAAACTGGAACTATCCTCATTGACTTACCTAACCCATATGTAACAACAACTCGGTGGGGAGGCATCACCGGTAGTAGCAGCACGACAACACAATCGCCAACGGTTCCAGGAGAGACGGGTACTATTATCATTGATCGTCCCGATGCTTACACCACGACAACGAGGTTCGGGAACGTTGCAGGCAGCAGCACCACCATCACCATTACGCCAACAAGGTCTGGAGAGACAGGAACAGTTATTGTGGATTATCCTCAACCTTTCATGACTATCGCTCGATATGGACGCGTTACGGCCAGCACCGTTACAACTGAAGAGCCCACAGAACCAGGACAGACAGGCACGGTCATCATTGATCTTCCACAACCTTTCACCACTACAACTAGATTTGGCGTTGCTTCAGTTGCTCAGACGACCACACAGAGCTTCCAGTCTGGTGAGACTGCGACAGTTCTGGTTGATTTGCCTGACTCTTATACCACCGTATCTCGCTATGGACTTGTCACAGCCAGCACTATCACCACCCAGTCTCCGACTGCAGCCGGAGAAACGGGTACAGTTATCGTTGATCTGCCTCAGCCTTTCACTACCACAACTAGATATGGTGTTGCATCGGTAGCACAAACAACTACACAGAGCTTCCAATCTGGCGAGACCGCAACAGTTCTCGTCGACCTACCCCAGTCTTTGACTACCGTAACCCGATACGGAAGTGTCACCATCGCGCAAACAACAACGGAAACCTACGCTCCAGGTCAGACTGGAACCGTCATCGTGGATCTTCCTCAGCCTTTCACAACCTTGACTCGTTATGGAAGCGTTACGGCCAGCGAGATGACGACACAGTCTTTTAATCCGGGTGAGACAGCAACAGTAGTCATCGACCTGCCTCAAGCGTTCACAACTGTTACCCAGTATGGAAGTGTGACTCTCGGCCAAACAACTACAGGGCTTTTCAGCCCAGGTGAGACGGCAACTATCTTTGCGGACCTCCCTCAGCAGTTCACCACCACCACTCGTTATGGAAGTGTTACTGCTAGCGAAATGACTACACAGCCATTCAACCCTGGTGAGACTGGCACTGTCGTTGTCGATCTTCCACAACTGTTTATAACCGTTACTCGATATGGAAGCGTGTCTGTCAGTACAATGACCACGCAATCCTTCAATCCTGGTGAGACTGGCACTGTCCTTGTTGATCTTCCGCAGCATTTCACCACTACAACTCGTTACGGAAGCGTAACAGCCAGTGAGATAACAACAGAGTCGTTTAATCCTGGTGAGACTGGTACTGTTATTATGGATCTTCCTCAGCCGTTTACAACCATCACTCGATACGGCAGTGTTTCTGTCAGCGAGATGACAACGCAGTCTTTCAACCCAGGCGAGACTGGCACTGTCTTTGTAGATCTCCCTCAACACCTCACTACCACGACTCGCTACGGAAGTGTGACAGCTAGTGAGATAACGACACAGCCTTTCAGTTCAGGCGAAACGGGCACTGTCATTCTGGATTTACCTCAACCATTTACAACTGTGACTCGTTATGGCAGTGTCACGGTAAGTGAAATGACAACTCAATCGTTCGTGCCAGGCGAGACAGGAACGGTTATTGTTGACCTCCCTCAACCATACACGACTACCACTCGCTATGGTGTTTTCCAGGGCAGTGATCCGAATGGCGTAACGCAAACAGAAACGCCCCAAGCCCCTGGAGAAACAGGAACTGTCATCGTTGATCTTCCTCAACCTTATACAACTGTGACCCGTTATGGACTTGTTGATACTGACCATGAAACAACGACAACTGAGTCCCCGACTATCGCAGGGCAGACAGGCACTGTTGTTGCCAATCTTGCCCAACGATACGTGACTACTACTCGCTACGGCTCGGTCGATCAGGCCCACGAAACGACACAAACGCTGGGGCCTTCCAGTCCAGGTGATAATGGCACAGTTCTTGTTGACCTAGCCCAGCCCTACGTAACAGTCACAAGATATGGTTCGGTTGATACTGATCACGAAACAACCACAACAGTGTCAGCGACTGTCCCGGGGCAAACAGGTACCGTCATCGCCGATCTCGCTCAACGGTACATAACCACAACCCGCTACGGAATAGTTGATCAGGCCCACGAAACAACTCAAACGCAGGATCCTGCTGCCCCAGGTGATAACGGGACCGTTCTTATCGACCTTGCCCAGCCTTACACAACAGTCACGCGATACGGTTCAGTCGATATTGACCACGAAACCACTATGACAGAGTCAGTAGCTGGCCCAGGACAAACAGGGACAGTTATCGTTGATCTCGCCCAGCGATATGTGACAACAACACGTTACGGTTCAGTTGATTTTGCACACGAGACTACACAAACCCAAGTGGGCAGTGCTCCCGGAGACACTGGAACTGTCATCGTCGACCTCGCTCAGCGTTATGTGACTACGACTCGCTACGGTTCAGTTGATCAAGCCCACGAAACCACAGAAACCCAAGCCCCAACTTCTGCCGGAGAGACTGGCACTGTCGTCGTTGATCTCGCCCAGAGATATGTGACTACAACCCGCTACGGTTCAGTTGATTTTGCTCATGAGACGACACAAACCCAAGATGCTAGTTCTCCCGGAGACACCGGCACCGTTGTCGTGGACCTTGCTCAACCATACGTGACCACAACCCGTTTCGGTTCAGTTGATCAAGCCCATGAGACGACACAGACTATAGCCCCCAATTCTGCCGGAGAGACCGGCACTGTCATTGTAGACCTTGCCCAGCCATACGTAACTACAACTCGTTTTGGCTCAGTTGATCAGGCCCATGAGACGACACAGACCATAGCCCCTGTTACTGCCGGAGACAATGGTACCGTGATTGTCGATCTTGCCCAACCGTACACTTCAACCACCAGATACGGCTCCGTCTCCTCTGGTGCTGAGACCACTCAGACACAGGCACCCGCTGCGCCTGGAGAGACTGGCACCGTCATCATCGACCTTGCCCAACCATACGTAACTACAACCCGTTTCGGTTCCGTTGATCAGGACCATGAGACGACACAGACCATATCCCCTAGTGCTCCAGGCGACAATGGCACTATCATCGTGGACCTTGCCCAGCCATACACTTCAACCACTAGGTACGGCATGGTCAGCATTGGCGCCGAGACCACCCAGACACAGGCACCCTCAGTACCTGGAGAGACCGGTACTGTTATTGTGGATCTTGCCCAACCCTACACAACAACAACTAGATACGGATCGGTAGACATTAGTGGTGAGACCACTCAGACTCAAACGCCTGCTCACCCTGGGGAAACTGCAACTGTGGTTGTCGACCTCGCGCAGCCATACACGACGACTACTCGATACGGTCTAGTGCAAGCTAGTCAAGAGACCACTCAAACACAGTCCATCGCTAACCCAGGCGACACCAGAACCGTCATTGTTGATTTTGCCCAGCCTTATTCAACCACGACCCGATATGGGTTGGTCGATGTATCCGGCGAGACCACGCACACAGAAACCCCAAGCAACGCAGGAGAGACAGGTACCGTTTATGTCGACCTTGCTCAGCCCTACTACACAACAACCCGATACGGACAGGTTAGCGCAGGTGGTGAGACGACTCAAACACAGGCCCCAAGCAACCCAGGACAAACAGGTACAGTTATCGTTGACCTTGCTCAGCCTTATCTGACCACGACCCGATATGGGTTGGTTGATGCTACTGGTGAGACCACACAAACAGAAACACCCAGCAACCCAGGAGAGACAGGTACGGTTATCGTTGATCTGGCGCAACATTATACAACTACAACCCGATACGGTCAAGTCAGCGCCGGCGGTGAGACAACTCAGACACAAACAGCTGGTAACCCAGGAGATACAGCTACAGTTTTGGTTGATCTTGCCCAGCCTTATCTGACAACAACCCGATACGGGCAGGTCAGTGTAGGAGGGGAAACAACGGAGACACAGACGCCTACTTCTCCCGGTGAAACAGGCACAGTTCTCATCGATCTAGCTCAACCGTATATCACAACAACTAGATACGGGCAGGTTAGTGTAGGTGGCGAAACAACGGAAACCCAACCACCTACTGTACCCGGCGAGACTGGTACAGTTCTTGTCGATCAACCGCAACCTTATGTCACAACCACTAGATATGGACAGGTTGACGTAGGTAGCGACACAACACAGACACAGACACCTACTGTAGCCGGTGAGACAGGCACAGTTCTCATCGATCGACCTCAGCCTTATGTCACAACAACTCGTTATGGCATAGTCGATGTGGGTAGTGACACAACACAAACGCAGACAGCTACTGCTCCTGGAGAGACCGGCACAGTCATTGTTGACCATCCACAACCTTATGTAACTGTCATGCGCTACGGAATGGTCACGGCTAGCACAATGACAACTGAGTCGCCTAGTGTTGCTGGAGACACAGGAACTGTTATCGTCGACTTACCCGAGTCGACCGTCACCGTTACGGAACTTTACACAGGAACCGATACGATCACAGGACCAACCACTATTACCACAATTCCTGCGTCTGGATCAGCCCCTGGCACAGTCATCGTAGCCACACCGCCTACACGACCAGTCACTATCACAAGATTCTACACTGGAACAGAGACTTTGACAGGACCTACTACAGTCACCACGATGTCTGGGTCAGGAACCGATCCAGATACAATCATCGTGGAAACTCCCCCTGCTACGAGCACGCGCTTTTACACTGGTACTGAGGTCTTGACTGGTCCAAGAACTGTAACAACCATCACACCTACTGGCACTGAGGCAGGCACAGTTATCGTCGAAACACCACCAGTTACGAGTACACGTTTCTATACTGGCTCGGAAACTCTGACGGGCCCAAGGACGGTAACAACCATTACACCTACAGGCACTGAGGCTGGAACGGTTATCGTAGAGACACCCCCTGTTACCATCACACGTTTCTACACTGGCACATCGACTTTGACTGGACCAAGAACGGCAACGACTATCACGCCTACAGGCACAGAGGCCGGAACCGTGATTATCGAGACACCGCCAGTAACAAGTACACGTTTCTACACTGGTACCGAAACCTTGACTGGTCCAAGGACTGTAACAACTATCACGCCTACTGGTACCGAGGCCGGAATAGTAATTGTTGAGACACCGCCAGTGACAAGCACCCGACGGTACACTGGTACCTCATCTTTGACCGGTCCAATCACTGCAACGACGATCACGCCGACTGGAACTGAAGCTGGAACGGTCATCATCGAAACACAAGGTCCTACCGTCACAAGCACAAGATCCTACACTGGTACAAGCGTCTTGGGAGGACCAACAACAGTTACTACAATTTCGCCTACTGGTACCGAGGCCGCCACGGTTGTTGTCGAGACTCAGCCACCCCAATATGTGACCAGTACTAGACAGTACACTGGTACAACTTCTCGAGCGAGCGCCATGACAGTCGCAACAGTCCAGCCCTCAGGAACTGTCCCCGGCACATACATAGTCGAAACACCCACTCCTCCCCCCTCTTTCAGCTGTGACGAGGGAGGATACTTGATCCAAGTGACAACTCTGTATCGACTAAACCTGGTCAGCGGTGTCAACAGTCAGGTCGCTACTGGCATCGGACCAGGAGGAACCATCAACCCCATCACCTACAATATCATCGACGACTTGATTTATGGTATTGTTCAGATCGGCACTTCAAGTGTTCCAAGAAGTCAAGTCATCCGCATTGGAAGCACCGGATCTTACACTCTGATGGACACGATCATTGACGGTAGCTGGAACAGTGGAGATACCGACGATAACGGTAATTTCTGGATCTCTCAGTCTGGTAGGGCATGGGCCAAGATCGATGTCGATCCAAGACGTTCTACCTACGGAACTATACTGGCAAGAGGAACCGCATCACCAACGAACGGTATCGCAGATTGGGCATTTGTCAAGGGTGGCGGTCGTTATCTCTATGGCCTTCAGTCAGCTGGTACCAGCAGTTCCAAGACAGGCGTGGCGAGATTCAGTCTCGACACTCAACAGTGGGAGAACCTTCACGATCTTGGATTCATTTCTGGTACCAACACTTGGGGTGCCGTTTATGCTGTTGGACCGATGCTCATCTACGCGTCTGAAAATACTTCAGGTGTTATCTATCGGTTCAATCTTGCGACGTATGAGAAGTCGTTGGTTGTCCAAGGTCCCAAGACATCTACGAACGATGGTGCTCGTTGTATCAACGCTTCGCCACCAGGATCAGGATCTTAGTCTGTTCAAGGTGATGATATAATCATCTGCCTGATTAGCGATTGGGAGGAGGTGGCGATAATTATTCTTGTTTAACTTGGTACATTCTTTCGTTTTATTTCCTTTTCACTTAATGGTCATCGCATATATCAATTTTCTTTGTCACATAGTCCATAGTTCAATTACAAGCAACTAGTCTTTCTTAATCAACATCATCGAAGTGATATTCATCTCCTCCGTTTGTATTCTGCTCGTTTAACTTCCCCATCCCCAACTCAACATTGTCGCATCTGAAATCGTGCAATTCAACGTCTATATCTTCTTCGTCTTTGCCTTCACTGGCTTCACCTCTGGTGGGTATCCTGACCTATCAGTCAGTTGCCATTCTTCCGACTTCTTAAACTCTTCTCGGATCGGTTCCAACAACTCATTGAGGGCCTCGATCAGTGCTGGCTTAATAGTCTGCGGTGTCAAGATGTCTTGCTCGTAGCCTTGCTTGAGCTTGTCGATGCCTTGGTAGACAAGAACATCTCCATCTCTCTGCTCCACCACGAATTCCACCGTGCCCTTGAGTGCAAGGATGCGAAAGATGACATGCTCAATGAAGGCAATTACGCCGTTTCCCTCCACCACTCTTGGCACGCAAAGTGCTTTTCTGATCTTCTTGGACACTTCTTCGGGTGTGTCCAAAAGTCCAATCTTGGAGCTTGGATCGCTTGAGCTCATCTTTTGTGCTTGTCCAAGACCTGGCACCAAGACATTCATCAGATGTGCCCTCTTCTTATATCCGATCTTGGGTAGATTCTCGAGGGCGAAGGTGAAGATTTTCCGCTGGTCAATACCACCGAGCTCTGCATCGACTTTGAGGTACTCCTCGTCTAGCGCCTGCATAATGGGGTAGGTCACGCCACTAATAATAGGGTCATCGTCTTGTTTGACCACCTCGGAGCTTGCTTTAAGCGCAGTTGAAAACGTTGTCATGTTCTCCATCTGTGAGCGATCCATAGTGTACTTTCTGTCCCATTGAAATGAGCTTCCGATAACAAACTCGAGTCGGTCGGTGCTGACACCGATAGCTCGCAGGAGGCTTTTGATCACAAATTGGTAGTAATCGCATCGATGGGGGATTAGCTGGGCTGGTACGCCCACGCTATCGAAGAGTCCATGGACATCAGCGATGAGTATCTTGACGCGACATCCAGCTTCAAGAAGTTCTGCGATCTTGACCATGGGTACGAAATAACCGCAGTGCGGTTTCCCCGTGGTCGCGGTGCCCCAGTAGATTTCTAGTGGTCGTTTCTCGATGAGGACAACATTGTCGATAATCTCAGGGTTGAGGATCTCAGCCAGATTGGCTTTGATCAGACGG
The DNA here is from genome assembly GCF_000303195.2 of Fusarium pseudograminearum CS3096. Classification (NCBI taxonomy): domain Eukaryota; kingdom Fungi; phylum Ascomycota; class Sordariomycetes; order Hypocreales; family Nectriaceae; genus Fusarium; species Fusarium pseudograminearum. Next base: position 7,674,552 of record NC_031951.1, read on the forward strand.
AGCGATTCTTCAGGCGTCATTGTCACCTGGCTTCGTTGCTTCGGTGGCCAATAACTGTGTTGTCTGGATGGAAAAGGAAGAATAAAGGAAAAGAAATATTTTGCAAAAGAAGGAGAAGAGAGAAAGCTTCTTATACAACATGTGACGGTGAAGAGTCACACTTCAGAATAAACCTCCGCGACAACACCAAAGTTTGTTCCAGGGCAAAGCTCGGATAGGGCAGAGCAATTTCTAGGGTTTCCAAACTCGAATAAAGAGATCACGTCCAATGGCAAAGACGGATGGGAGGAACTTAAATCATTATCAATTCAATCTAGTATCTATAGGGTTGGGACTATGTATGCATCAACTCAAGAGCGCTGTTCGAAGTGTCCGACATCGGCTGATGTTCTTTCCGTCGCTGTTTAACCATTTTATGAATAGCGCCACCAGTATATATCATGGAAACAACCACGCCGACCACAGAATAAGCGATGATCAGCGTGGCCGACGCGCCAGATAATTGCAGACCAAGGCCGCCATTGATGATTCCAAAAATCATGATGCCTCTGCCGTACCAGATATGAGCATGGCTGATGGTTGTTCGTCGCTGGAACTTGACGTAGTTTCTGTGATGCATCCATCCCAGGACCGGTTGGACAATCATCAGGACACATACGATTCCTCCGAGGACAATATGAGGGTCGCTGAAAGACTGCAATGTGTTAGTAATTGCATCGTGTGCTGAGTGGTATGCAACTTACATCTCCGCTGTGATCTGCGGCAGCCTTGCCAATCCCAACCCCAACCCACATGCCAATGAAGGCGATCATCTGCCATGAAGCGTGGATCTTCCATTTTCCGATGAAAGGCATGAGGACAGAGCCGATGGGGAATCCCAGCAGAAAGACGACTGCCATGATGGCACCATGGATGGAACCAGTATGGTTCTCACCTCCACCGCCACCAGAAACGGCATTGTCGCTTTTCTGAGTGCTAGTTGAGTTGGCGAAAGGGTTGCCATTGCCGTTGACGCTAGCCTTGGAAAGGTCGACAGAGAAATCGTCGGTTCCGTCATGCTCATTGATATCGGCACTCGTATCGCTTGTGTCTAGGGAGCTGCCCTTCTTCCAAGCACTGATCCAATGATTCGACCCCGTCAAGTCAATACCAGTCGCACCAGACCAATGTATGTTTGCCACCATAGTCTTGTTCGACGTGCCGCTTCCGCTGAGCAGTTTGACATTTCTCATGCGATTATACGTTGGCATGTCATGACCCTCGCCCTTTCTTGTACTCAAGGTCACGTTGCCTGACCCGTCCTGGTAGATAACGAACATGGTAGAGCCGCTCATGCGAGACCCGGTGCCCAGGGCGATCCATTGGTAGTCGGTGGGAGCTTCGAGGCGAAGGTATAGATCATTGGAGGTCGAGGAGGTTGATGGGACTGCCCAGCTGTAGCAGATTTTCTTTGACGATGCATCGCAGTAGGATGCTGGGGAACTGTGTGCTGTACTGGTGACTGGTTGATCTTTAGTAAGTCTCTGTAATACCGTGTCTCAATAGAAATGTCTTGGTACTTACATAGTAACAAAAGGACCAAGGCAAGGGTTTTCTCAATCATGATCTTCATTCTAACAATGTTCTGTGTGATAATATCGAAACAATATGGGAAAGAAACTGCTGGATGCTTGTGAATGCAATCAGAATATGGGTCTGAATCAAGTCCCTTTTGTATCCCAGGTCAAATATCTCGTCTCTCCTGTAAGTCTACTGCGCTCACTCTACACCATTACAAGCCACAACGCCAAGCCTACGTAACCCTTCAACCCTTCAACAGTCCGCGTCGCTCTTTAATCAAATCGCCGGCATTAATTCCTCAATCGGTCCAATGAAAACTATACTAACTCTGCTGACCGTGTTCCAGACCGGCGGTAACTCAGCCACATTTCATCCCAAATTAGACATTCCTCAGTTATTATGTCAGATTTTGTCGGTGCTTTCATGGATCGCCGCTAATGGATCTCCCGTTCTTGGCAAAACGAGAGACATGGTCGTGGATTCTAGACACTTTCAACGTCAGGACTTACGTGGCCTTGAGTAAATGGTCCGGCTCAATTGGACAAGTGACAATGGCTATGTTGGCCATGCGTTTCAAGTCTACTTGTCGTATCCATAAGCCAGGGAGCGAATATTTCCTGCACGTTAAGTCTAACTCCAAGTCTAACTTCAAGGTTCTCACAACAGTCAAAGTACTGACGCGGGCCAAGAGGCATGAGCAAGATGGCTATGGTGAGATTTAAGCAATCCGACGCGTAAGAACTAAGCAAAAGTAGTCAAATGCTTGATTCAGCGTTGTTCAAGCCCAAATTAAGACTCAGCCGAACGGATGACGCTGGCGCTGTGGCATGGTACCTGTCATGCTGATGTTCTTATTGGCTGACTGAGAACAACCAATCCTTCTGGACACTTTTGAATGCTTACGCCAAGCTTTGCCAGCTGCAAGTGTTTGCATGTTCAGTAAGCCGCTGTATTATATTTTCTATCAATTCCCTGCGATCTAGTCAAAACCCCCCCTGTTGGCTCGGACACGGAGCCTCGGTCGTGTACGGCCGAGCTCGCACAACCGGACGTTCTGATTGGCCCAGAGCTTCTGTAGATGATGTTGTTTTTGACTGCATCTAACCACTTCACTTTAGGAATACAGGTAATGGCTTAGCATGATTCGATATTCCGGTCTTGAGACGTGGCTAGCCTGTCAATCTTCATAAATTTCTTGTTATTTTGTTCCAATGCGCTATATTTACATCTAATCATCGTCATCTGACTCGTCCCCTGAGTCATTATCAACATCGCCTGCTTCGTCACCACTATCCTCATCACCACTACCTCCATCCTGGAACGCATTGGGGACTGTTGCAACAGCCTTTGGTGAGATCCCTACAGGGTCTAGCGCCTTTGCAGCAACGGCATCAAACCCAGTACTCTTGGCTTGAGCGAGTCGGGCAGTGAAAGGTCCAAAGCCCTTCTCATGAAACCCTAGAAAAGCGGCAGGATCCGAGGCATCTCCTCTTGGTGGTCTCTCCGATAGCGCCCATCCCATAACCGCATTTCCAGAGGCGGCTTCGGGTCCTAGACCTAGTGTGCTGTCGAGGCAGTTCTCGCAAAGAAATGTGTAAAGCAACGAAGTTGCATTGACTGATGTTCCATCAGGTATGGGCCTGACCTTGAAGTCTCCCTTGACCACAGCTGGGTTATCTTCGTCTATAGCTTGTCGGAAAGATGACATGACTCCTCCTTTTCCATCAGGCCACGCCGCCAAGATAAAGTTTCCTTCCATATCTCCTGTCAGTCCAGCTGCACCCCATCCTTCACCATTGGCGAGAGGAAATTGTAGCCGGCCGATAAAAGAACCCGCTGTAGTGTTTGTGGCGGTGTTGGCGTCTGGTAGTGCGAATGCAAAAGTGAATGAGGTCTTGGAACCAAAGAATCGTTCCATGGTGAGCCCCGTCACTTGGTCGACGAAAGGTTCTGTGATTTGGCTTGTTGAGGAGGTAGGCTCGTCATCGGCTAGCGCAAGTGCGGGAAGAAGTAGACTTGTGAAGAGGATGCGGTGGGGGTTGATGTGTTTTCGGGCAGGTCGCCTGTTTTGGATATTTCGAAGAAGAGGCATCTTGAATGTGAGTTGTTTGAGATGCGTAGAGAACAATAATGTTTGTTTGAAGAGATAGATAGAATGAAGCGAAGTGTGATGCTTTCTGAGCTGTGATAATTATTCCATGATGCAGGAAACGACATATACTTATATCAGTCACCGGGCCGAAGCCAAGACAAATGAAAATAGCTTCAAACCAAAGACCTGCCTTTTTACCCTTAAAGATACTAAATACAGCAAGCGACCGTTACAGTCTTAATTGAGGTCGGCCCAAGATACCGTCTTGGCCATAGACGGACCTCCATCGTCTCCGAAAAGGCCTCACGACCGTCTCCGTTTGCAACGCCCCTCCGTTCTATAACCGCTGACTGTTTGGTTTCTACTATGAATAGCACATTGTTTGAAGCTGTGGCCATGGGTTGCAATTGGGCTTGACGTGACTGGTGGAAAGTAGGGACGAAACGGTTTGAAACATTGACAGAGCCTGTTTCCCAAGCACAGCAGGTTGACTTGGGGCATGAAGGCATGGGACGTTGAGTTGAGGGTGTCAGATTTAAAAAGTCAAACAAGTCGTCTTTTGATAATAGTCCTGACTACATATTTTTGTCACCTCCTAGAAAAGGCACATGAAACACGTCGAGGGGATTCGCGTTTTGTCAACGGTTTCGTACCAGGCATGATGGGATGCTTCGCTTAGCATTGCCGTTGACCTCTTTTGAAATGTTCCTTTGTTCTCTCATGTTTAAGCGAATGGAAATATTTTGTTGAAATCACGTTGTATCATTGGGTAAACTGCCAGATCCTCGACTGTTGCCAGTGATGGAAATTGAGTATACTTAAAATAGCTCAACGTATCATTGGTTCAATTTGGTGGAGATAGCTTTGAGTCAGTAGCTTATCTGTGATCACGTGCCATGACTCGGCAAGCTACAGTCGAATCTTAGCAAGCGAGCACAGCCACGGTAATGTTTTGTTTTAAGAAACTCAATTGCATGTCAGAATTCTTCGATACCAGACCATACAGCACAAGACCCAACTCTTATCATGTGAAAGTATCTCAAACTTGGAAGATAATCTTAAGAAAGCCTCTAGTCCATCGCTTTATCAGGTGTTCAGGGCCTCTTTGTTCAGAATTTAATTGTTAAACAAATTTAATAGAGAGCATAGGGTAACTCACAGCCACAAACCGCGCCACACTCAGTACGCGTTCCCACACGTGCCTTGGCATATAACGTCAGCATACGTCAATCAGCTGAAACGCAATCTCATTTCTCTAATCTTAAACTCATCTCACCAACCAGATAATCCACCAAGCGAAGCATCACCTGCAACCTACATCAGATACCCATCAACATGTCTTCTTCTCAATCCTCTTCACAAGAACTCTCTGATATGAGAACCTCCCAGCCTCTGGAGACAGACCAGCCCAAGGCCCAGCATTCCATGGGTAAGATATCTCTTGTCACGACGCGTCGCTAGAATCTTGCGCTGACTCTATACAGACCCTCAAAAGGCTCCCGAGACTACAGAGCCTAGCCTCGAACTCCGTGGAGGTGGTGCCTGCGATGGCAGACTTTGTGGCATTATTCCTTGCCCCATTCCCGTCAACTGCTGGATCATCCCTTGCCCCTGCTGTTAAGTTGAGTGAACGCGGTGGAGAATAGCCTCTTATTGGCCGGTACATATGCAACGGTATGGGTTTTGTACATAGTCACTGAATAATTAATGCGAGATGGGATTTTGTTATGCAACTTACAGACCCTGTTAGGATGTTGTTATCTTTCAAGAGTCTGGCTCGATGTTACACAAAAGACAATGAACAGTCAATGACGTAACCTGCATTATTTCCTGGGCTTTAGGACTCTTTATAAATTAAGACGCGGTATCTAAGTTCTCCCTCTACTGTCACAAACGCTATAATCGGAGTATTTCAGATACAGCACCAAGCATCACCCAAGATATGAGAATGAGGACTGTAGATTATCTAACACCCATTCCAGGACATTGGATTTTGTGGTAAATGGGGCCCCATCCTCGACCCGCTGTATCGTGTTCTAGAACCCCAGCAACTCTGACGATCGTTAATGTCATTTCAACAAGGCTACTTGAAACTGTTGTAACAACTTGCTATATACACTCGTATAAAGGATGAACAGAAGCTGACAATATTGTCGAAATAACTTGTAAAACATATACTGTCACTTGGTGGGTTGGTTGTCTTTAGTACGAAAACAGCATACTGCCTTTATTTGTGTATCATTCTTTTTCACAGCCTTCTTTTACAATTCTATTCACGATCGTCTTTTGCAATTTGCTTGTTCAGTGACTGTTTTGAACGATACAGGGGATATATGAGGCTCAACAAATAGTTTGCCGTTACCAACTGCCCTGCAACAAAGAGTAGCCACTGCCGAGGTTTTCCATGTGCACCCCTGATCCCCAGCTTTACCGAGGTTGGCTGACCACGTGACGTGCCATTGCGACGCGCTTGTGACATGTTAAATACACATTCCATCACCATCACATGCTGCTGACAGCTATTTCCGACTTGAACAAACTCATCAAATCCGTTATTTTCTAGCAAGTTTCGTTGCATCATATAATCATGGTTTTGTCACAGAAGCAAGGCCGTCGCGAGACGCTCACAGTCGTCGACAACAGAACAAACCAGAGCTACGAGATCCCCATCACCCATAACTCCATTCCAGCAACAGAATTCAAAAAGATCAAGGCTGAGGCTGGAAATGATCGTCCAGAGGATGAGACGAACCAGGGTCTCAGAGTTTATGATCCCGCCTACATGAACACTGCCGTCGTGCAGAGTAAAATCACATACATCAACGGCTTGGATGGCGTTCTTCGCTACCGCGGATACCCCATCGAGCAGTTGGTGGAAAAGAGCGATTTCCTCGAGTCTGCCTATCTCCTCATCTACGGAGAGCTTCCCACAAAATCAGAGTATGACGTGTGGCACGGCGAGGTGATGCATCACACATACATTCACAGCGACATTGAGAACATGTTCAAGTCGTTCCGCTATGATTCTCACCCCATGTCCATGCTGACTGCCGCCTTTGCTACCCTGGGAGCGTTTGCCCCGGAAGCCAACCCTTCTCTCGCTGGCCAGAAGCTCTACACCAACGCGGCATCAGGCAACTTGGAAGCCCTTCAGATGCTGGACAAGCAGATTCTCCGTATCCTTGGAAAGGCGCCCACTCTCGCTGCGGCCTCATACAGAATGCGCCAAGGCCGACCTTTCAACCGACCAGCACAGGATTTGGGATACACTGGAAATTTCCTATACCTCCTGGACCATCTCTCCGAGACCGACTACAAGCCGCATCCCGTTCTTGCCAGGGCTCTGGACAAGCTTTTCATCATCCACGCTGATCACGAAGTCAACTGTTCCACCGCCACAGTCATGCAAGTTGGAAGTTCCTTGGTGGACCCTTACAGCGTCGTCGCTGCAGGATGCGCAGCACTCTACGGCCCATCCCACGGAGGCGCTTCCGAATCAGCGATCCGCATGCTGATCGAGATCGGATCCCCCGAGAACGTCCCAGCATTTATGCAGGCAGTCGAGAAGAGGGAGCGCGTTCTTGTCGGATTCGGTCACCGCGTCTACAAGAACGTCGATCCTCGTTCTACTGCCATCCGCAAGCTCGCCGAGGAAGTCTTCGAGGTCACCGGTAGAAACAAGCTCTTGGACACCGCTCTCACACTTGCCGACTATGCCCGAAAGAGCGAATTCATGCGCAGCAGGAACCTATACCCCAATGTCGACTTTTACTCTGGTCTGATCTACCAGGCCATGGGTTTCCCTCTTGACTTTTACCCTGTCTTGTTCGCTGTCCCACGATGCGTTGGATGGCTGGCGCACTGGAGACAGATGATGTTGAACTCTTCTGGTGTCAAGATCTGGAGACCTCGACAGCTGTACATTGGAGAGGGTGAGAGAGAGTATGTTGAGGCTAAGGACAGAAAGGCCAAGGCTGATGCTACGGTCTTTGATGCCCCTGTCAAGGTTGGACACGGTGGAAACAGTCAGCGCACTCTACTTGCTACCTCCAGCAAGGAGTTGAAGAGTAAATTGTAAGATGTGAAGGATATAGTGCTGGTATTTGGGTGTATATTGCATTCTATTTAGCGTTCTTTGTATGTAATCTGGGACATATATCTCAATGAATCTAGCCATTCAACGATAAAAGATCCGCGTGTGCATATTCATATTTGTGTGAACCCTTCTTACCAAGCATCATCGGCCAACCAGCTCGACTCTAAAGCTGGGGGCAAGGTTACTGGCTTCGTAACATTTATCTCTATATCCTTCAACTCAATAATCGCCTCCAATTCTTTGTGTCGCGCCATGAGTTCCTTGCACATGTTGTTCCTTTCTCCCCAGAGATAACGGTCATTCGCTGACATGGTCATTGCGGCGTCGCCAGCTCCCATCATCATCGGAATCGTGACGGGGGCAGCCAGGCCACCTGTCAGTAACGTCAAGAGAGCGGCGCCAGCGCGCGAACGATTCAAATCCGTGTTGCGTTGAGCGTATTCGACTCGGAGGTTGGCAAAGTGGTCGAACATCTTCTTGCAAATCTCCGTCGAGGACTTTCCGACAAGAAGGAAGGATAGTAAGATGGCATAGTCGACGTCGTTCCAGTAGGTGTTGACATCATTCCATCCCTTTCGGAGAGAGTCAAAGTCTTTGTATTAATCGTTAGTAGCAGGTTCGAGATGGAAGAAATACTTTTACTCACGTTCGTTGACCTTGACAATATCTTTGTATTCATTCACCGTTCCAATGTACTGAACTCTTGAGATAGCCTTTATTCTATCTTCATCCCATTGTTGTCCTTGACTGTGTGAATGTCCTGGCTGGTGGCTCCAGTAAAGACCCGTCGTAAATTTCTCCAGAAGAGTCTTGCGAGAATACCAGATGCTCCTTGGAATGAGGCAGAGTGTCAACTGGACCTTGAAAGTCGATGACAAGATAATCGCCAGGTTTGGTGACAACTCGGAGCTATCCCAGGAGATGAGTTCTAGAATTTCGCTGTCGAGATCCGTGTCGATCTGAAAGGGGTTGCGCTCCTCAAGAATTGGGGTTGTGACTAGGACTGCCACCCATCGGTCTTGCTTTGGCTTCTTGGGATTCTTGGCCTCTGAACCAGGTGTATCTTTGTTGAATGCTCCTGTGAATTCCTATCAGAGAGTTGTTTCGCTCATGTTGCCTGTTTGTACTCACCGCTACCAGTTTGGCGTAGGATCCAATCAACCAGTGCACGCACCATCGATCTCAGCTGCAGTGAGAAGTGATGCAGTTTGTCGCCTGCGGTGGCTACTTGATTCTTCACCAAACCAACAATTTGCTCTGACGGGGGTGCGATCTCGGGTATCTGGACAGGAACAAAGTACTTCACCACCGCCGGTGCTCTATCCCATTTCTCGTTCAACGAGATAACCAAGTCAAAAATTCTAGAAGTAACATAGGCTAAAATAGGAATAACGGCAAGATTTCGGTATAATTGGTACCGTTCTGGGCAAAGAACAAAGAGAGTCGCGACGATGGTAACGATGCAGACCAGCTGCTGTTTCGCTACATCTAAATCGTGTCGGCGCTGGGGCAGAACCGCCGGAGGGGGCGAGCCGGGGGCCATGCTCTCTTACGTCTGTGATCTTAAAGAAACAGACAGGGATTTGATAATTGGAAGATGTATGAGAAACAGAAGAAGAAGAAGAAACAAAGAACTGATGGGGATTATTGAGTCTTGGGGTTGATGTCCACCGCTTAATACCAAAACCCACTGACTAACTGTCTTTGGCGATCAACACATGGCGCACTCGACTTCCAATCAATAACCAAAAAGCCCCACAACTACTTTCATGCACTCTTACGTGTCTGACAACAAGCGAACACGCGAACATGTCAACTCATGTATATGTATTGTATTCGGATGATGTGCAGTTGTCACGAAGGAACACTAGGTCAAAGTACTGACTGAAAGCGCCATTACAAGGGACAGTACAAGGGTACATTTTACTAGCCATTCTAGAGCCAGGAATTGGGGAGACAATATCTCTAGTTGAAAGATATATGGAACTACTAGCAACATTAAATGGCAAAAGACCCCATCCCAGTTACCCAACCTCTATAATCTATAGTCGGATAAAATACCCTCTACCCGATTAGAACAAGATCTCTCCATGTTTTTTTTATTCTACGCTTATTAAGCGTTGACGTCCTTGAATCCCTGTTGCATAGCCTTGAGGTGGCTCCAGTCGTTGCTGTCAAGAGCAAGAGCCCAGGCCATAACACTCTTGACACCGCGAGTCTGAGCCATGAAGGCAATCTTCTGGGCAATGAGCTCAGCAGTATCCCAGGACCAGAAGATGCGGGTCTCGGAATCCCAGTACCACTGGCCTCCGTTGACGGTGTCGGTGCGGCCGTTCTTGAGAGCCTTGTGGAATGAGTTGTTAATGTCAACGCCATCACACTTGCCGAAGGCAGATTGGCAGCCAGTGCCGCAGTGAGCGGGAGTAGAGCCACTGTAACATATTAGTATACACGAATTAATCATCCCGGTAAAGAGAACTTACCACCAGCCAGAGGCAGCACAGCAGGATCCTGCGGGGCACTTGAAAAAGGTACCAGCACCGCAGGTAGCATCAGTAGAGGCAGTCAGGTTAGTGGGAGCAGCAGCAAAGTTGGCAGCCTCAAAGGTCATGGAACCGGACTTGCCGGTGTCGCTTCCATCCTCAGGGTTCTCGAGGAGCTCGGTAGGGCAGCCGATGGGCTCAGTGCAAGTGTAGCCCTTCTTGGTCATGAAGTACTTGGCGTAGAAAGGAATTCCGAGGACAAGCTTGGAGGGAGGGAAGCCAAGAGAGATGTACTTGTCAATGGCACGGGTAGCGCCGGCGATGGAGACGTGGTGGGTAGTGTAGTGATCACGACGGTTCATGAGATCGTAGGTCATAACCTGAAAAAGTCAGCAACATATTCGTTAAGATCAGAAAGGTGGACATACGTTGACATAGTCGACGTATTTGTTGATGAGAGGAGCCTCAGTAGGAAGATAAGCGATCATGTCACGCTCAAGAGCAGGGACAGCGATGGAAAGCTCCTTCTCTCCAATGAACTTCTTGATCTCCTTGAGAAGCTTGGGGAAAGCCTTGATCTCGTAGGTCTTCTTGGAGTTGGGGACTTGCTTGTAGTCCTGACCGTTACCACCGGGGTACTCCCAGTCGATATCTAATCAATCACATCAGCATCGAGACAAAGGTTTAGCGCGAACGGGATACGTACCGACACAGTCGAAGCCAAGTCGGTCAAGAGTAGAAGCGACGTTTCGGGCGAACCTCTCGCGGCTGCGATCGGTCTTGACACCCTCGTCAAAGCCAGCGTTGTCACCCCAGCCACCAACAGCAAGGCAGACCTTGATGTCGTGGTCGAAGAGGCTACGGACCTTGTCGAGAGGCTGGAAGGGCTCGTACTTTCCACCAGGCTGGGTGGTGAAGAGGGAAGAGTTGGCAAAGGACATCATGACGTGGGTGACGCCGCTAGTGATATCCTTGGAGGGAAGGTCCTTGGTGTGCCATCTTTTGTCAATAGTTAGCGGGAAGGGATCTTTGAAACATTAAGTCGGGTGGCGTACTGGTCATAGTAGATGATGTTTCGGGAAGCGCTGGAAACAGCAGCGGCGCCGAGGCCGAGGAGTACGGAAAGATGCATGGTTAGTTTGCAAAAGAAAGTAAATGAATGAATGACTAGAAGAGTAGTGTTAATGAGAGTGAGATGTTGTAGTGTTTTAGAAATGTATCTCAAACGAAAGACATGCTCGCCTTATATATATCGAAGAATCAAGAGTGTGAACAAAGGCCTCAACGATCAGCGCGTACCGAGCGATGAACCAGACGGTTGAAAAGCCTCTTTTCATGCTAAAAATTAAGTTTGATTGGGCCCTGACGGGTTTTGTTGCTCCGTGACCGACATGCAGTTGTACAATGCAACCCTGCAATGTTAAAAGTGTCGTTGCACAGAGTTTAATTGCGTTTGCTCGGAGGATGCCGCTAGGGGTTTGCTTTGAATTTTACAACGCTTATTAGGGGCACACTGACACGGTAGCATTTCATCTACTGTCGTAGGCAGTTACAGCCCAAACTTAAAGCGTGCACGCGCCATGGCTGTGAAATTGGGGAGACGAACTGGACCACTCGGTAGTTTGCAATGGGACAGGGGACACTCTTGTGGGCGGGGGATCAAACGATGGAGAACTACCGACAGTTTGGGAGTCTCTGAGGTGCCGAACATTCCGATCTAGTGATTCAGTGTTTCCTCCTTGGTGGATTAATACACGGGGAACTGGGGATCGCTAACTGAAGGTTCCAGATACGATACAACAGTAATTGACCATCCCAATATCCATATCACAGTCTGCTAACGATGCCGTTCTCCCTCTGGATAAACCAATCAACAGTGACAGACACGCCTTCTTCCAGCGGGACTCTCGGCTTCCACCCTAAAACCCTCTCTGCAAGACTCGTGTCTGGTTTTCTCCTCACAGGATCATCTTCTCTCTTCGGCTCCAAGCGAACGGGCACGGGTTGATCGTAGCCCGTTTTCGCCGCGACGACACGCGAGATTATATCTGCAATCTCGCTGATTTCCATCTCCAAGTCGCTACCGATATTAACCGGTCCATTCTGGTCGCTGTTCATCAGTGCCTCCAGACCTCGAACACAGTCTTGTGAGAATTGGAAACAACGCGTTGCGTGTCCATCGCCGTATATGACTATCGGCTCCCGCTTTAGAGCAGCTGTTATAAAATTAGGAACGGCGCGACCATCTTCTGCTTGCATGAAAGGTCCGTAGGCGTTAAATATCCGGGCGACGCGGACTTCTAGACCGTGTTCGAGTTGGTACGAGTACCCTAGAGCCTCCATGACTCGTTTACCTTCGTCGTAGCATGCTCGGGGGCCGAAACAATTGACATTGCCCCGATAGCCTTCATCCTGGCACGGTATTTCAGCATCGCCGTAGACCTCTGTTCCGATTGATTAGCGAATGTAGGCAGACTGGGAGTGCATTATTGCGGCCGTACCTGATGTACTAGCGAGAAGAACGCGCGCGCCTTGCTTGACCGCGTAGTCTAGGACATTGGATGCCCCGTTAAAGCATGTTTGTAGTATATCGATCGGTTGGGTTTCGAAATGAACAGGGCTCGCTGGACATGCAAGGTGGTATATTTGCTCGACCCCGTCGATCCAGGGTATGGGGTCGCGCACGTCGGCTCTATCAATCAGTGTCAGTCAGAGCGGTGATAACTGCATCTGCCAAATGTGCTCCTACTGTATGTATCGTAATCTTTTGTTGGATCGGAATCTGTCGAGGTTGGTATCTGATGAAGTCCATAAAGAATCGAGAACGACGACTTCGTGGCCTTGATCGAGCAGTAACTGCACTAAGGTGCTGCCGAGGAATCCGGCTCCCTGGTTAATGTCAGCTCTGTACCTTGTCAAATTGTTGTCAAGACACCCTACACCAGTCACTAGAATAACCATACTGAGCGAGTAATAAATAAATGTAAAAATTAATGCTAGCAATTTTGATGCGATAAAGAAAACTACAATATTAAATTTGCAAAGGGAACTTTCCCTGGCGTGCCCTTCAATAAATACACATCATCAGAGTCAATCGAGCATCATCGAATCCATTAAAAAACGAGACATTTCAGCTCTCAGCTCGGACGGCAAGCGAAGATCATATCCCAGTGTAGCCCTCTTAGCTCAATATCAACCGAGCAGATCCTACGTCATGCTCAGCTTTCGTTGGTCAAGCTGGGAAGAGATGGAGGTTTGACGTATGCGGCGTTACCGTGTCGAACCCAGATGCAGCGAGGCTTGTGACGGAGTAGGCACTGATTAAGAAGTGATAGTCGCTAGATATGGTGCTTTCAGCTGGAATTTGGGCTACGAGCCCACCTTTTATGTGAGACATTGACCGTCAGCATGGGTCAAAGCGATGCAGATTCACTTCGACTAGACAGCAGAGAATCTGCAACTAAACAATGGCAACTTTGGCTGCTGATACGTATATGTGACGCCAGTATCCGAAAATTCAGATATACAACGTGTTACTTGGCTAAATCCATTGTTTGCAAGTTGTACTCCATGACCAAGACATTGTTTCTCTGGCGTTTCGGTAGCCGATTGTGTAGCTGCCTGTCATAGGGGACTGTGACATTGAGGTCACAAGGTTTCACAAGTGACTTTCCAGATAAGATCAAGTAATCTGATCAAGCTTGAGAGTCACGCGTTGCTGAATAAGAATGTGCAAGACGATGACATTTTATGCCCATCTGAACCTTATATTAGGGCAGGGCAAGAAAACAAAAAAACAGGTCCCGTGTGAGCATTGGAGTCATAATGCTCGAAAAAGTATAATTGAAGATGCCTATTATCAGGTGCAAGACGATGAGTTTTGCACAACCACATATATTTAAATCGAATAGCTAGGTTAGAGTCTACTAGTAGCGACAAGAGGTTCGAACAGGTTTTTGCATTCAAAACTGGGGTGTAGGAACTTGTAGATAAAGAGGTATGTCTCGTTGTCCAGGTTTTCAGGGTATTCCGAGTAAATTATAGCTAGCCACTCTGGCAAATGCCATTTATAGTTTCGTACTCAATTGAACGATGCTACTGGCTCGCCAACATTGACTCCATCACGCCTTGCCATGTTTTATAGTTGAGATTTGGCGGAACCTATTTCTCCGTCCCAGAGAATGCCAAAAGGATAAAGATCTGCGGCATTATGTACAATTCGCGGCATGGGCAAATAGCCAAGCCCAAAATAGTCTATACCCCGCTGCGGAACAGCTCCGTTTGTCTTCTTTGAGGACTCAACATGCTCCGAGATTTATACTTGCATTGCTTGATCACGAGATGGGCTTCATCAGGATTGTAGAGACGGGAATACTATTGGCATGGAATCCGCCAGTTAGAGGGATGGCGGCTATACCAACATGGTGGGCAGTACATATATGGGAAGTTATCTATTCAAGGAAGAATAATCATATATAAAGTGGTTTCAGCATCCTATATGATATTCAATATATGCCTTGTCCAGAGGAAACCGTTGTGAATATCCCAGTAACCCACTGTTAGCATCCGTCATGTTATCGAAGCTTATTCTCCCGGCTCTTGCCAGCATTCTGTTTCAGAATACGGCAGTTCAAGCAGCTGGAGACATCGACTATCTCATCACATTGTCAGCTTCTCATCAGCCAGATCTATCTCAAACACTAACACGCAATCAGTGGAGACTCATACTCGCAAACATGGTTCGACATCAACGGCGAGAAACCTTCCTCCAAGAACCCCATCGGCAACCCTCCCTTCCCAGGCTGGACAGCATCCGGCGGACCCAACTGGGTCGGTAGCATCGTCACCGAACAGAACAACTCACTCGTCCTGGCATACAACTATGCCTACGGAGGTGCCACTGTGGATGCAAACATCATCAAGCCTTACCAGGATACTGTCAAGAGTATGGTTGATCAAGTAAAGCAGTTCTCCGACTCAATCGCCAGCAAGCCAAGCTATGCACCATGGAATGCTCAGAATGCCGTTGCAGGTGTTTGGATCGGTGTCAATGATGTAGGAAACTCGTTTTATCTCGGCAACATGGCGGATATCACTGAGAGAGCGGTTTCGAGATACTTTGAGTTACTCAAGGTTATGTATAACGCTGGACTGCGAAAGTTTGTTCTGTTGAGCGTTCCTCGTAAGTATAGATCAAGATACAACTGTTCTTGGAGATATAGACTAATACCCTTTTCAGCAACTCAACTCACCCCAACCATGATCAAGCAAGGTCCCGATTCCAATGCTATGTTGGTCAAGTCGATCAACCTATACAACAGCAAAATCGCTTCCAAGCTGCAGGCATTCAAGCAGGCTAATTCAGGCATCAAAGCTATCGTTGTCGACACCTCTGTTTCATTCAACAAGGCAATCAAGAATCCCACTGCTTACGGGGCACCGGATGCTACATGCTTTAACAACAATGGAAAGTCATGCGTAAGTGGTATTCCCAGAAGCGTAGCTTCGTTTGCTGACGATTATTAGTTGTGGTTCGATGATTACCACCCTGGCATCGCGATCAACAAGCTTGTCGCAGAACAAGTGGCGACTGCCCTTGAGAACAACGGTTTTGGGTGGTAAATTCTTTGTTCAAGGGTGCTCCAGTGGATTTAGTGTAGCAGATACTTGTCATCAGTCGGGACATGTTAGTCAAGAGATCCGTTCAGTTAGTCAATACATCCCATGTAAAATTGATCCCACAATCGGATTATAGGACCTTCCGTTCGTCTGCTGATGGTCTTTCGTCAGCCCTATTCCGCATCTATATACAAGCTGCGATGCATGCTACGATGTGCTTACCACTTGGCGGATCTAAGATTGCAACAACTCTTGTTGATTGGCCACTTCGTTAGGTTCCCAAAGTCTGATTAAGTTGTTGTTCATATCTGTCAAACCCCAGTCAAAAGTCCATTCTTATTATGTGGTCAAGAGATTCATAAATACAGTTTGAATCTGCTCTTCACCTTTCAACTAAGTGCCTTTATTTCAACTTTCATCTCACACTCTAAACCGCAATTATGACTTTCCCCAACGACCAAAAGATCGACTTTAAGGTACGTAACTACCAGTTCCCTTTTCGGAACCCCGTCTAAAACAAGTACAGGTCTTCCAAAACACCATCAACAATAAAACAAGCCCAACAGCCCAAACTCGTCATGGCATTTGCCCGAGTACAGAAGAGCCACTCTGGGAGAGCCCAGTCTCTACCCAGGAAGATGTCGATCGTGCTGTAGACGCTGCCCAAACGGCTTACCCTCTTTGGCGTAAACTATCACAAGATGAGCGTGCTGGGTATTTGGTCAAATTTGCCGACGCTATCGAGGCGCACAAGCATGAGTTTATTGACCTTCTCGGCCGTGAAGCCGGTAAGCCACCTCAGGCTGGAGCTTTTGAACTGATGCTTGTTATGGAGCATGTTAGGAAGACGCCTGAGTTGAGACTCAAAGAGGAGAAGCCCGAGGACAATGATGACGTGAGTTGCATCATGCCCAAGAGTAAATCAGAGGTTGACTGACGTGTCCAAAGCGAACTGCCATAGTGAGATATGTACCGTTGGGTGTGGGCGTCGGTATCGTTCCATGGAACTTTCCTATGATTCTTGGTATTGGCAAAGCATATCCAGCCATGCTCGCCGGAAATACCTTTATCTGGAAGCCATCACCGTATGCTCCATATTCTGCTCTCAAGCTTGCAGAGATCGGAGCCAAGGTTCTTCCTCCAGGTGTCTTTCAAGCTCTCAGTGGGGGAGACGATCTCGGACCAATGCTGACTGCGCATCCTGGCGTGGCCAAAGTAAGCTTCACGGGGTCAACTGAGACGGGAAAGAAGATCATGGCATCCTGTGCATCCACGCTCAAGCGTGTCACGTTGGAGTTGGGAGGCAATGATGCCGCTATTGTGTGTGAAGATGTTGACATTCCCACTGTTGCTGGGAAGGTAAGACTTCCGCGCTTCTGATGTGTTGATGAAGACCATTACTTTCTGACCTTGATACTCAGGTGGCTTTCTTAGCCTACGTCCACAGTGGACAGATCTGCATGAACATCAAACGAATCTATGTCCACGAAAGCATCTACGGCGATTTCCGTTCCGCTGTAGTTGGCTTTCTCGACAACATGAAGAGTGGTGGCTTTTCTGACCCAGAGGCCTTTTTCGGACCGATACAAAACAAAATGCAATTCGACAAGCTACAGCGTCTTTACGGAGAAATCGATAAACAAGGATGGAAGTCTTTGACCAGCACCAACGGGGCTGCAAAGCCAGAAAAGGGTTATTACATCCAGCCTACCCTTATTGATAACCCACCTGAAGACTCGGAGATAGTCCAAACTGAACCCTTTGGTCCAATCGTGCCCATGATGAAATGGTCTGATGAAGATGATGTCGTTGCCAGGGCTAATGCATCCAACTTGGGCCTAGGTGCATCAGTCTGGAGCAAAGACGTTCCTCGCGCAAGGCGAATGGCTGAACAATTGGAAGCGGGTAGCATTTGGATTAACACACACTTTGAAGTTGCGCCTAATGTGCCTTTTGGTGGGCATAAGAGTAGCGGAATCGGAATGGATTGGGGAGAGGTGGGACTCAAGGGGTGGTGTAACCCTCAGGCGTACTGGGTAAAACACTCTGGAGCCTAAGCGATGGTAAAGGCGTCTACTCTTCGATCATGATTCTAGTATCACTCGCCGTCCACAATACATTGCATACTAGTACTTACTTGTCTTTTACGTCAATCATGACTCGGCTGTGAGGACTTTCGAGGATCTGCCACTGAGTACCTAGATATATTATGTTTATTCAGGCTACAAAGGACCAGTCTTTAACATATGGTGCTAGCATAGTAGTGTAACCAATCTATTTATTATTACAGTAGGCACATTAATTATCGATGCTAGCTTATGAAGAGCCAGAATTGTCGGCACAAGACCAAGCTGCCGATCCTCCCGAGACTTTATACGAAGCCATGATGTCAACCACAGAAGCATAAGTTCCAGCCACAGTCAAGAATGTCCCCAGTACGATGATCGCAAAGCTCCATAGAACTCCAATATACCAAGTCGCAGATCTATCCTGCTTCGCGCGCTTGAAGTTGTCATACAGCCACATACAACCCATGGGCTGGAACGACAAGGATGTAGCGAGCAATGCGCCGATGAGAGAAACAAGGCCGCTGAAAACAGGGATGCCACTGGCAATCACATAGGCCACAACGGTGATACCAAAAGTGCATCCAATCCAAGACGCCCAGTGGACGAACGTGTTGGCTGCGAGATGCTTGGAACCTCTCAAAACGCGGACAAAGACGTGCTTACTCGCCAGCTATCAGTGCGTAATGTGTCAGCTTCGGTTACTTGCAACTTTTATGCTGCTTCAACTTACATGACAGGTCAACATGGTAGTAACAATCAACCCAGGAAGTGCAATTCCATAGGTGACCCTCTTGATCAAGACGCCCGCTGATCCAAGAGCAGGCGATGCAACATACGAACCACAGAAATAATACACAACACATCCAATAGCGATGTAGCACGCACTAATGACCGTTTGGCACAGAATTAGTGATCTCGTGTAGTGTCTAGGGTCTCTCATCTCAGCCGCAATGGAGAAGAAGGCTGGCGTGCCTGCATATGCAAAGACCAATGAGCAGATGGCTGAGATGGCATTGGTGAAGCTGGGTTTCTTGAAGAGGTGGTAGTCTGATACCCAGACGGCGTCCTTGGGTGCAGCAGCTGGTCGGTCTTGAATGCCCACAGCGACTGTGAGGATGATGACTTTAATGATATGTCAGCGGCGATTCCACAGCAACGATGCCTGTTGATGAACACATACCAGAAGTTATGACACAGACTAGACCCAACCAAGCGAGCCAACTTAGTTTACCTAGTGTACGGATACTTGCAAACATGAATCCAGTGATGGCTGCCACCGCGACAAAAACAGCCGTGCAGGTACCATGATTCGACACAGCATTGAAGCCAATCGACACACTCAGCATTGCTGATCCGCAGACAAACGTCCAGTCTGAAAAGACTCTGTCAGTGATAGCTCCGGAAAGGCTTAGGTCAGCACCGTGGAGTACACTTACAAAGACCAAAAGCAAAGCCAAAGATCTCTCGACCCGCTCGGCCAAACATCAGGCCTCCTGCGTCGTCGATGCCGTATACCTCACGATGTCGAAGCTTGAAGATTCCAACTATGTAATCCGACCATGTCGTGATAGCTGCCACGACACAAAGGCAGATGAGGCCGGGGATCATTCCTAGGGTATCGAAGACGGAGGGGATAGAGAGAATTCCAAGACCCAATTGCGTCTTCATCATGAGACCAGCAGTTCCAACCCAACCGACCTATGCAAAAGATTAGTATTCATTGTCTTGTTCTTCGAACGTATGATGGTCAACTCACATTGCGATAGTTTGGCCCATCATCGCTGATCTTGCCAAAAACAGCATCATGAGCATGCCCAGGATCATCATGAACTTCACCTGACAAGACCTGACCTTCTTGGTCAACTTTCTCGGAGCCGAACATGTTGATAGTAGATCAATCCAGCAAGTCAATGCTCAAGTCTTCTCGTGTTCACTTTCCAAAAATTCAGAGAAAGGAAAGCGACCCCGACTACGAACCCCATTTTGTTCTAACACGATATCTGAAATTTCTCCAATTCTTTTCACTTTCCCTCCGATAGTAAGCGCCAAGAGCATGCAATGGATGTTTTTATGACATTGATCACGATGGATCAAGTTTAGACTGGCAAATTTCTTCAGACAAGATCCCACTTGGAGTGACAAGTTCCCCGATGTCGGATGTTGGGGTCAGATGGGCAGCATGATGATTGGTTAGGATGGCAAGGGGTGAGATTTGTGTGGATTATCTAAACCGAATTGGAGAAACTGTGTCGTTTTTCGGAATGTGACGAGGTTGAGATCATGGAGTTGATGGACATATATGCCTCATTACAGAAGGGAAACAGGACAGTTTAAATATGAGTGCCATTCCCTTATGAAGTATAACCAGAATCTATTACTGTGGGCTCAGATACCGGCTACGCGATGCCATCGATGCCGCGTGGCAGCGACGAGAAACAGCAACAAGCGTGTCTCAATGATCGGCTATCGATCTTATCTTATCTTATCAAGTCCGGGAATGTGATGGCCAGGCTATCATCTTCTTTCCCAGTTTCGATAATGCGAAAGAATAATGAGTATCTAATCTATGCGTTCTTGGGTCAAGAACTTATCGATTGCCATCATCACAACGAAGTACGCGTGAGCCGATTGAATGCGCCTGAATGTTGAAGAACGGATGGCAAACATCAAAGGTCTTGGCGTGCGGCATTTTCACTGTTGATCTTTGCCTCCGTCTAGCCGTTGCCAACCGAACGTGACACTTGCTTTGCCAGGGCGACAGTCAACTTCTGGTTTCAACTTATCGACATGCAGTAGCAAGCATATACAGATTCATTCTCCTCAAGACATTACAATCTACAGATTTATCTTCTCGTGATGTGATGTTGATAAGCTGGGTATGTTCCCGGGTGTAGGGTAGACATGTCGTCATCTTCATGATTCTCAACATCCTCAAACCCTAGAAGCATCTTCATTGCAAGCAACGAATGGTTTCATGTATTCTCAATTACCATCTCTCGTTTGAAGTTTGCCAAGAATGACGCGTCGAAAAATAATTAGATGTGCCACGTGCGATGTGCATGCGCCAGATGTTTCGTAAAGTCGCGCCGAGATCTGATAAACTAAGAACCAATAGGCCGAGCCTCAATCTGTCCAGACCTCTTAAATATCCCTTCAACCGAACTGTCATTCGTGTATTTCGAACTCGACAGGTATAAATCGCGGGGAAGAATGATCTAACGACCCCAGACGGTTGGTAGATCTGGAGTCTAGGCTCTCGATAACGGACTTCTCAGCTGCGCTACTCACGGCCTTCTCGCCGTTGAAACACGAGTCGTGAATTTGACAAGATTTGCTCCAAGTCAATTGCCGTTAAGCCTCTAACGAAAAGGATGCGGAATGAGACCGAGAAAGTCCCCGCTTGGCTACCGGAGCCAGGTTCTTGGGTATGGAGACGATTGAGATTGGGCTCTGACTTGGTTTGTTCGAGAGCGTTCTGATCCACATTATTAGCAGTGAAAAATTGGCTATGAGGGTCTTGTTATTGGTTGTAGAGGTGTCGGTCTCTCCACCCCCAGATTAGCTGGAGTTTGCTTTGGTCTGTGGAGAAATTGGATGGACACTGAGAGAAACACGAGTTTATGCGATGAGATGATTCTCCAATGTTCTGTTTATCAGTGAACTTATCACTTTGCTTCTATAAATCATAGAAGAACTATAGAGTATAATATCCCGTTCTTCCTTATGAGGACATATACTCAACTGACTGACCAACTCACTGACTACAACCCTGTACCCTTCTGACCTTCTCCTCTCAGCAGCTAACGTTGGACAAGACTCGAGCTAGTATTCTTCAGGGCAACATCCCGCACAAGCCAAGCAAGACTCAGCAACAGTTCCCCGGGCACCTCGCCGATCCAACCCATCTTCTCGTCTCCCCTCTTTTCCCCAGCATCTTGGTTAACTTAAATAAGAATATTGGGGCCGCCCCTTGGAATTCTCCATCTTTCCCCAGATCCTCAAAAACATCTCTTTCCCCGCATCAACTCTCTTTTTTTCTTTATTCTACCCATACCTTAGATAGTCATATTGGGTATCTTACAACATGTCGGACGAAAAGGTCTCGGCTGTTGCCCCAGCGGCTCACGACACAGACCCCAGCAAGACCCATCCCGATGTTATCGACCATGCGCGCTCCGCAGCGAATAAAGAACAGAACATGACCCTCATGCAGGGCATAAAGCTTTATCCCAAGGCTGTCGCATGGAGTGTTCTTATCTCGACATGCATTGTCATGGAAGGATTCGACATTGTACTTGTCAACAACTTTTGTAAGTTTTGACAGCAACTAACTTTGCGTCGCAATTACTGATGATCGCAATTAGACGCCTTTCCCCAGTGGAACAGAAAATACGGAACTCTTCAACCCGATGGCTCATATCAAGTGTCGGCAGCATGGCAAGCCGGCCTCAGCAATGTAAGAACACCCTCAATTCCCCAATATGATAGCCAATTAACTTGAATAGGGTGCCAACGTCGGTTCCATCATCGGTCTCTTCCTCAACGGTTGGCTCTCAGAGCGCTTCGGTTATCGATACACAATCATCGGCTGTCTCATCTGGCTCTCGGGCTGCATCACCCTCTTCTTCACCGCCCAAAACGTCCAAATGCTCCTCGCCGCCGAAATCCTCTGTGGTCTGCCATGGGGTATCTTTCAGACCATCTGCGTCACCTACGCCTCCGAAGTTTGCCCCATCGCCCTCCGAGGTTACCTCACCACATATGTCAACTTCTGCTGGGGTCTCGGACAAGAGATTGGTATCGGAATATTACGATCCATGATCAGCCGAACGGATCAGTGGGCCTACAGAATCCCTTACGGTCTGCAGTGGATCTGGCCTCTACCTTTGATCGTCGGACTTTGGCTTGCGCCTGAGAGTCCTTGGTGGCTTGTTCGCAAGGGTCGTGTTGCTGATGCCAAGAAGAGTCTTTTGAGACTGACCAGTCTCAACCGCGAGACGGATTTCGATGCAGACGAGACCGTAGCTATGATGGTGCACACAACCGCTCTCGAGGAGAAGCTCACCACCGGAAGCTCATATATCGATTGCTTCAAGGGTGTCAACCGTCGCAGAACAGAAATCGTCTGTATGGTTTGGGCTATGCAGAACCTCAGCGGAAACTCGTTTTCAAACTACTCTACCTACTTCCTCGAGCAAGCCGGTCTGTCCACCAAGCACGCCTATTCCTTCGCTCTTGGACAATATGCCATCAACATGATTGGTGTGTTTGGTGCTTGGGCATTGATGAGCCGGGGAATTGGCCGTCGCACACTCTATCTGTATGGACTGTGCGGTCTCTGCACTGTCCTCTGCGTCCTTGGCTTCCTTGGTCTCGTCCCCGAGGCTGACCGTGAGAAGGGTGCTCTTGCGACTGGAAGTCTCATGATTGGATGGGCTGTTGTTTACCAGCTTACTGTTGGTTCCGTGGCCTACTCTCTCGTTAGTGAGCTTCCTTCTCGAAGACTTCAGATCAAGACCGTTGCTCTTGGCCGTATCTTCTAGTAAGTTTTCTCCGCACGAATATCATAATTAGTGACTAACAAATTCCAGTGGTATTGTCGGTATTATCAATGCTGTTTTGACACCTTATATGCTTAACCCTACCGCCTGGGACTGGAGCAACTATACCGGATTCTTCTGGGTGAGTCCTACCAAGATTTCTGCGAGCGACCATGAACTAATCCATATTCACAGGGTGGTATCTGCTTCCTTTGCATCATCTACACCTACTTCCGCCTCCCCGAACCCAACGGCCGTACCTTTGCTGAGCTCGGTGTTTTGTTCGAGAAGGGTGTCAGCGCTCGTAAGTTCGCCACTACAAAGGTCGACGTCTTCCACGAATCAGTCGATGAGCATGTTCTCGACGAGCTCAACAAGGTCGATACAGCCACAGTTGAGACCGTGGAGAAGACGGCCGGCAAGTAGATCTTGTAACCCAAGACAACGATGCCATGCTGTAGCTGGACTATACAACTGTTTCTTACGACTTAGGAAATGGTCTGTATATATATAATAACGTAAATTAATGAGATATTGACTTCATGAAATGGTCTTGTGCCTCGTCCTTGTGATAACCAATACTTGCAAGTTGGAGATCGGCTAGTTGCATTTTGTGTATTTTACGTATGCATGCTCACACGGAGCTTTGTCCATATTGGTAAATATTCTCTGTAGATCTATAATGCCTCGGCAACGAACTCCACCCTCCAAGCTTCTGACTAGGCTTGGCCTTGGCCTTGGAACAGAGGGAGCAAAATGTCGGTACGGCTTTTCTTGGGCTAGTCATGAATTTCAAAGTCTGATAAACATGCCGGTCTAAAATGTGCATAAGACCCCTTCGATGTGTGTGAAACACTGCTAGTCCAGCCGGACACTTATTCTACAGGAAGCCACTGACTAGCCAATTCTTTGATATTTCCTGGGAAATGATCATCATCCACCTGAACACTCTCCCTCTTCCCAAACCATTCGTAAAACGCTCGCAAGTTGGCGAGCTCGGGATCAGACAGAAGATCCAAGCTGCACAAGTCTTTGGCAAAGTGTAAGACCGAGTACAACACGCAATCTGCAATATTGACCTCAACATCGGTGCCGTGGTCAAAACGTCCATCTGCTTTGTAGTACTTGTCCAGCAGTCTCAAATTCTTATAGCAAAACTCCATAATGAGCTTTGCGGTGGTAGGATGCGTTACTTCGAGCGTTAGGAATAATACAGTGCCTTTATGACAAGCAAACATGAACTGGCTCGTGATTTCTTCTGCGAGAGACAACATGTCTCGAACGCGGCCTCTTTCTGCTGCTGTATCTCCAACCATACTACTTTTGGCATGCTTGGCGAGTTCCATCTCCCAGTCCTCTTTGGGATTCTGGCAAACATCTTCAAAGTATTCGAGGATTGCGACCGATTGCTTGATGAACGACCCGTCGGGAAGTCGTAGGACGGGTGCTGTGCCGGCTGGTTTACCAGGAGCTGACAGCTTCCCGTTGTCGACAGTGACTTCGGTGATTTTGATGAGTGGTGAATTAAGAAGACCTTTTTCGGCAAGGTAGATCAGGACTCGGCGGGGGTAGACACCCCATGAGAGGACGAAGAGCTCAAGCGGAGGATTCATTGGAATAAAAGTTATTGTTGAATGTGAGAGTTTGTGGTGATACACGGATGATTAGCCATGGTAATACGCTCCTTTTATAGTCGAGGTTCAGGGAACCATCTGTGTAGTGAAGTCTCCGTCGGGTCATCAATTCGGAGAGTTAAGCAATTTGGACGGACACTTGTAGTGTGACTGATAGGCTAGTTAACGTACCGTTTCAGGAATTCGGAAACTTTATGAATAGGTCAGGTTTGATTCGGCTAAGATGGGGTCAGCAACAGGGGTCAAGGTGACAAGCTGGGCGAGATAACTGACATGGAGAGTCGGATTTGGCTAGTAATTTCCTAGGTTATGCTAGAAGGAGAAAAAGTAGGTTAAAGAGCAGGTCTCATAGTGCTTTTCTATTGTACGGGAATAAGGTTACGCTTATGCCCTACTTTCTATAACTCTTAATGCAGGGCGCCGAAGGCATATTTTACTTGAAAGTGTACCAACCACTCAATGAATAGGTCAGGTTCAGTAACTTCATCACTTGCGATACAAGTTAGACAATAATATTTACATTGGTAACTATAAATACTGGAGAAAATAATACAGCGGTCCCAATAGAGAGACATAACTTCAGAAACGTTTCCAGCTGCCGTATTAGTACTTCTTAAAGAACTTGATGGGAAACTTGGTGCCCATCTCCTTGTACGCAAGAGGGTTAGGATGCAGACCATCTCCAGAATCGTACTGAGGGAGCAGCTTATCTCCCTTTCCAATCAACGAAGCAAAGTCAACCGTGTGGTCAAAAGTCCCATTGCTCAAGATCCACTCGTTGATAGCGACCCTAGTCACCTCTCTCTCAGGAGCATAGTACTGGTTTCCGAGCATTTGGGTAATGGTGGCTCCGATGCTGGTCATGCCAGCCTTCTTGATATCGCCGGCAATTTGTTGGTAGGCGGCGATGAGACCATTCTTGACCTTCTTCTGGGTGGCGGCGTCGGTGGCGGATGGGCCAATGTCGTTAACACCTTCGAAAATGACAACGAACTTGGCACCGGGTTGCTCAAGAGCGTCTCGCTTGTAGCGTTGAAGAAGGGGAGGGCCAAGACCACCCTGGAGAATCGCGTTACCGCCCGCAGCCATGTTGTTGACAGCGACGTTCTTCAATCCTGAGGCTTGGAGATGCGCAGCAAGTGCATCAGACCAACTATAAACGGTAAGTCAAGGTATTGTCAAGTTGTTTAGTGTACTCACCGATCATTTGTGTCATCAGTGCTGCCTCGTCCATCAGTGATACTATCACCCAACAGAACAACAGCAAAGTTATCCGCAGGAGCCCAAGCATCAACACCGTTAGCAAAGTACCAATGCTTAGTGCTTCCTCCAGAAACAGAAGCAGCATTCACATGGTTGCCATTCTGCATCCAAGAAGTAGTTCTGCTACCAGGGTGTCCGGTGATGGTGTTTCCAGCTTGACCTTTCTCGGTGTACACAGACAAAGCAAGGTTTGACAGAGGCTTTAGTTTAAAGTCGATAGGGTCAGAGTAGACAATCTCTCCTGCAGGCACAGAGACGGACTTCTTTCCGTTAAACTTGAGCGTCTTGGCGGTTTTGGTGTCAATTTCACCAACACCAGCCTTTCCACCAGCTGGTAGAGCGATGGTAGCTGCATTGATGGGCAGTTCCGTCTTGCCGAAGATGTTAGAAAATCGAATTCTAATTTTCTCGGCGCCAATTGACATGTGGAATGTCTGACGCAGCGTAGTGTTTAGGAATTGAGCAGCAAGATCTGGTCCTCCCTTTGAAACCTTATTAGTACCGATCGCAGCCTTGAACGTCTACTAGAACGAAGTACTTACAAAAGGCGCTGGGGCAAGATTGGCAGGCTCGACAATCTGAGGCATAGACGCCCATGAGCCAACCCAGTGGCGTTTCTCATTCTTGCTTGGCGCAGCAGTGCTTGAGAAGGCCAAACCGGCTATTAGCAAAGCCTTTGTCGTGATACCACCAAACATGTTTGCAAGATTGTAGTGCTACCCGCAAAACGAAGGACTGGGAAGGTAACGATCGAAGCTCAAGATGGGACGACGATGTTAAATAGTGGCTATAACATGGATAGTGTCAAGCTATAATAGCCCATTAGGCTAAATACATAGTAAATCATGGGGGATCGACGTCTGAAACCACTTTTGCCGACTACGACTTCTTCCAATTGATGGATCTTGTGCCTCCGCAATGCCGGATGGGTCTTGGCCTAAATGAAACCCTGTTCTGTTTATAGCCGGTAGACGACATACTCGGTTGTCAACGTGATGACCCCACTAAGTATCATCATTCATCTCTACTCTGCCTCGAATAAATTAATAGTTTGCTAGTGGTATGTCCAGGCAATTGTAGCATGTTATTTGAGTTTGTTGTAACGCATACAACTAGTGACCTAATTCTAATTAATTCAACATGTGTTTGCTTGACTCGCTGACCATCCAAGCTGATGCTTATGTCCTTCCATTAATCTTCATTTTGGTACTGTTGCTACCCGCTAGAAATGGCCAATAGAAAGTTCTGAGTATGTTTGTGTTTTTCAATAAGTTGATGTAATAGACTGACGCGAGAAGCAGGAACAGATGTAGAGAATAAACAGAGAATGAACGGTGAACATGGAAGAAGCGATAAGCTATACATGAACGACATAGAATAATCGCATTGCGCATAGTCTCGATACTATCATTCCTAGAACAGAATAATTGCTAGAGTTAGAAGACACTGCCCGATGCAATTCATCCCTCTACGCAGTTAATTATAGGCAGTGGGCTAGGGCTCATATTGATGCTGTTGTACTACCTCGCATTGACCACAACTGATTGCACAGAAACATAGAGGAGATAAATCACATTCATCGATACTGACAACTACATACTTGTATAGCTATATCACTCTGAACAATAGATATAGTTTTTGTTGGAAATCTGACCAGGAAACCTTGCCACGTGCAACAGCACATCCGTATATTAACAATATAGGATGTCACACCTAGAAAGTATCATCAAACAGATTCACCGAGCGATGCACGTTTGCCACAAGAAACGAGAGATGTTACCTGGAAAGGCTTCCCGTCAACGAACCATATCCATGAGTTCAAACCAATCGTAGTATTTCTAACTGCAGGCTGCCATTGTACTTCACCTGTAGTATACGCAATCCTCAACAAATAACAAGATTGCTTGTCAGTGAAGTGTTTTCTTTGAATGAAGCACGTCATAGGAGAAAAAAAAGCAAGCTAAGAGGCTCTGCAAATATCAATAGCCCTTTCCCGTGCCTCTACAATTTCTATTCTTCCTCTAACTTCTTCATCATTTTTCGATATACAAGTCTTGTCTCTTCTTCCAGTAATAACTGGTCGGGTCTTCCATCCTCTAGTGCAGTGCTTGTGCTCTGTAACGTAAGTTCACACCACATACTCTGATACTACTACTGTGAGAAAGCCCTTTCTTAATGAATGATATAGTAGCACCCTCAGCTATGACGATAGACTACGAAATTATTGACCCGGATGGGGACACTTGGATCATCATATCCTCCCCGACTGTATCCCCTGAGGGCACGGATGATACAACCACTACCGATGATCCAGTGGCTGTAGAAGAGGTGGCGACTGTAGGGGAGTCCGTTGCTGAAGGGCCAGGGGGTATCCACGACCATCCTATGGCTCTTGCCACTGATGAGACTGCGAACTGCCAAGAAGGTCAGATCTAGCAACTAAAACGTATCTTGTTATTGACGTACAACTGACCAATGTCGCGCGGCTGTATAGGCAACGATCCAGTAGCAGAACTATGGATCAAGGTGTCCAGAAAACATCTCTCAGTGGCATCTCGACGTGCTAGGATAATGTTCCAAGGAGACTACCTTGAAACTCAGAAATCGGAGAGTGATGGCCATTATCACTGGAAAATGGAGGCTTTGTTTCATCCTGAAGCTCTGTCGATCGTCTTGCGGATTATCCATGCACAAAATCAGGGTTTGCCGGATAGCGTCACGCTCAAGATGTTGGTCGAGATTGCTACAGTTGTAGACGATCTGCAATGTTCCGAAGCTCTATATTTCTTCACCAGAGCGTGGACCAGTAGAATCTCCCAATCTATTCCGTCTCACATGTGCGACGACCTTATTGAGTGGATTTTTATTACGTCCGTGTTTGGACTGGACAATCGTTTGAAACATGCGATGAATGTTGCAATGATGGAAAGCACCAGGCGCATCGATAATCTAGGACTCCCTATTCTCCCATCGATCATCGGTATGAGCACCTTATATTTGTAATCATGATTCTAATCAGAGCAGACAGGATTGAAACGAACAGACAGAATCTTTTAAAAGATCTCGCTGATCAGCTGCATGCCGCCTTAGGCAAACTATGTTCAGGAAGCCCTTGTAATGCAGCCGAATGCGTTTATGTAATGGTTGGGGCACTGACAAAACACATGAAAGAGATGAACGTGCTCTGTCCGCGTCCCGAAAGTCCTTTTCCAGACTTGAGTCTGTCCTCAGCATTTGAGGCTGTGCGAAGCTTCAACTCGCCGTCTCTTTATCTCCCATCCGACAGTGCGATCCGCGAATCAGCCTTTAGATGTAGTCCTTCCTTGGAAGACTCTCAGGAGAGTGTTTGGGTGCTGGAAGAGGACAAAAATCAGCATCAGATGGACTGGTTTGGAGAGGTGAGACAGACGAACCAGACAAAATCCACAACCGATACCCCCAAGCAGCTCAGAGCTCACCAGTGTCGACTACAGACTCACCTAAAGCCTGGGATAGATCGTTTGAAGGCCAAGGCCAAGGCCCTGAATCTGAGTGGTGCATGGATGGGCTTGGGATAGACCTTCAAGGTTTCCACTCGGTTATCTTCAAGACTGAAAGTGGGAAACAAGCTGATAGAAAACCTAGATAGACAGTGAAAGATGGCCTTATAACTGGTATGAGCTGATGCCTAGCCCAATCGTGAAGCTCTGACTGTGTGGTAATCTTGTGACTCCCCTTGGTCTCAGACCGAGGCAGTGCCAAGGTTGGAATGAGAAGTGATGTCTATGACTATATCCAATCGGAACAAAGGGAATTAATGTTGTAGACGGGAGATTTGTGCTTATTGCTGACCTTTTGCTCGATGAGGAGTAGATTTCAACCATCACATGGCACTACAAACACAAACTTGAAGAATCAGTTGGAACACAATGAGTTAAGCAGAAGTACAAGGAGCCCGGGAAATGAAAATGTAAGAAGACTGCTAGGAATAGATTAAGATGATAATTTAATCTAATGGCATCGCTTAGAAGCTTAACGAAATGGTGCTATAGCAGACAGCGTCCCCAAAGCTGCAAGTAACACAGAACGGCCGCAAAAACAACCCTTAGTATGTTTACTCCTGTCTTAGATACTCCTTTATATCCTAACATCTTCTTTCCAGTTAACTACTGCAAGCCCATGTTTTCCATTGCTCCGCAAGGGCCGTTCGCATACGTGTTGCTCGGTGGGCTATTTGGAAGCGAATAGTAGTAAGCCCACATCGCTTGGCCATTAGGGCAAACGTTTGAGGTTCCTGATGGCACGTAGTGAATGCAATCACTGCCGCCTACTGTCATGCTCAATAAACAGTTGGGTCGTTTCAAACACTCGACGCAGCAGTTGTAAGCCCCATTAGCTGCATCACCGCCGATACCATCTGCGAGAGCCCCTAGATTTAGAGCCAAATTGATATCATTACCGCCATTGGCACTTGATATAAAGGCATCTGCTCCGCAGGCTTCGTAAAAGTCTGGAGCAGGTAGAATAGTTTCAACGGTGACTTGAGTTACCCATGTTAGTTTCTATGTGATATTTGACAGTTATTTTCAGGGACTTACTTATTTCGGTAGATACTGAGGGGGCCTGGCGAGTGACTGTATCCCGGACTACAGTGATCGGTGAGACTGTTTCCAATATGGTCTCGGTAACCTTGGGAGGGTAGTTTGTGTGGGTGACAATCTCAGTGGTTGTGGTCATTTTGGTCTTTGTCTTGGGCGCCAGAGTCTTACGAGGACCTGGGATGGTAGTGGTGACAGTTTTGATAGTAGTCGAAGGAACCCTCTTGGTACAGTCCACTCGCTGAACATGTAAAGACTCGGGTGGAATGATAGGAAAGACTTCTTGGTTCTTTCTGACTTTAAGCTTCTTTGGTACCCACTGGCTGTCAGAGCTTTTGAGATACTTAAAGCCTATCGGGGCAGCGATGGTCTTGGTACTCCATTTTGTTGTGGTAGTATATGAGGTCGAAGTCGAAGTCGTTGTAGTATAGGAAGTTACCCTTTGGGTTTGCGTACCTAGAGACAATCAGCGATGGTCCTTGCTTTAGGAAGTTAAGTGCTTACTGGTGATAACGCTGGTGGCTACTTCGACATCAGGCGCAGCATCTGTTGTGACGGTGCTCTTTGCCGTCTCGGTTACAGTTGTCGTACGAGGTTGAGGAACCACAATAACGTTGGTTTTGCGGATAATCCTCTTGATGACAGTGACCTGGTTTTTGATGGTGGTGGTAGCCCGGGGAATTTTGTTAGACGCAATGCTTGCAGTGCCAAGTTTACTGGTGCAGAGAACGTCAGAATTGACCGCAAGGGCCTCATTGCCGAGGGTGAGAAGAACGAGAAGGGCAGGTTTCAAAGCAACCATTTTGACGTGGATTTGGGGGACTCAATTCACACGGCTAAGGAATGGACAGCCAATAAATATAACTATTTTAATCGCCGTTCTAGAACTTACCTTAAGTTGATTGGGAGCGAGAAGCCACAGAATAGACAGTCCGAGATTCAATTTATTGATTATCAGACCCTCTTTTCCAACTCAGCTGAAATTTACGACAGGGGATATTGTGACGGCTAATAGGTCAATGGGAACTAAGCACGGAGATAGCCCAGTAGATAGTTCAAGAGACTAGTGATGATCAAGCGCGACAACCTTATACTATTGGGATCTAGGCCATACGGTGTAAAATAAGCGAGTTGCCTGAATGTTAAATGACTCTTTTTCTGACACTATGCTGTGGATAAAGGAAAACGGCGCTATGTTATTCTATCTGTATGTTTTGTAAGTATTGACTTGCGAATGAATTATGGAAGTGCGGACTGAAGACAACCACCGCAAAACAGGAAGAAAGCCAACATATGTGCACCAATCGCAAAGCCACCTTGTATATCATCCATCACAAGGGTATATATCAGAGAAACACACAAAGACACCAAAAAGCCCACACATCCGCAAAGAAATACAGCAAACGGATCAAGTCCCTCGATGAAACGGATACCCCACCCAACTGAGCTCCCTTTCCTAGGACAAGCACAGAGCTTCTTTCCTAATTTCTTTGGTATCCTATTAAACAAGACAGGAAGAACTTCAGCATGGTCTGGATTCTCAAACAGATGCGATAAAAGGTTTGGTCCGATAGGTGGGCTGGTATCACACTGTTCAAAATCGTACTCGATACGTGCTTCACTTCCAGGAAGTGAGGGACACTGTTGGATGTTGACAATCTCACTCAGAAAGATTTCAAACTATGTCTTCAAATTAGCCTATATAGAGGTTATCGTCAAGAGGCAGATAACATACCTTGACAAAGTCTATGGATGATACGCGCCGAAGCCAACGCCACCTGACGGCACGTCGTGAATTGAAATAAGTGTATCGTAACGCGTTGAAGAAATCCCGGTCAGAGTGAATTTTGCAAATATCAGGCTGGTGTGCCTTTGAAACCAGCTTCCTAAATGGTGCACACACTATGAGAAACCTGTGCTTTGGGTCTACCGCTGATACTTGTGTGGCAGACGAAGCATGGCAGGCTTCGTCAAATCTTTGACGTTGGTTGAAGATGGGTAGCTTTCCTGATGTCTTCTTTAATAAAGAGACGGGAAGTGAACTTTTTATGATAGAAGAGAGATTTGCCATGGTCGTTTTAACTGAGGTTGGCCCCGTATTATCTACGAGCTCAAGATTCATCTCCTCATAATCATTTAGCAAAGTCTGCAACTCTTCGATTGCACCTGTTCGATTCTCAAGGTAATCATCGTAACTCTTGTGCCCACATCGCTAAACCAATAGTTAGTATACAGGACCTCTCTTTTGGTTATGGGATACATGCACATGACCAAGAGACACGAGCCCGATGTGCTATTTTAGGGCGTTTCCAGTGTTTTGAAACTAGATAGTTGAAGGATTGCCTGATACTGTAGCTCGTCTCGGATGATGACTCTGTGTTGGTTGAAGCAAAGAGCCTCAGAGCTGAAAGTAAGCTTTCGAACGGTGCGCCTTCAAAGATGAATTGTTGTATGTTGTCGTAAATTATGTTCTTCTCGTCTGTGTCCAGATCCTCCGTTTCTTCAATTTCTTCGGTGTAACCGTCTAGTGGCAACCCTTTTGTCTGTATGATCGACGGCCACTTATTCATGCTAGTGAGCTCACTAATGTGGCATTCGACGATTCGACTGGCAACTGTCCGCCGAGACATACCCACGAATCTTGCCGCATCCTTGTTTAGACGGCTAGTTGCATGGGCCCTCAAGTCACGAGAGAAGCGAGACAGATACCTCGCGATAGTCTTTGTAGCCCCATCTTTGTGCTGAGACATCCTCACAATCTGCGGCCATAGATGTCTGAGACTGAATTCATTGAGTAATTCCTGGAATAACATGTCCGAGGCCTCTTGTTTTACGTCATCAGGGAATGTTAGGTTTGTAGAAGGAGCTGAAACCTGACTAAATACAGACGCGCCATCATAATCGTCTGAAATATGGCCTCCGTCGACATCGTCCTTCTCTTTAGCCGAGTCAACGAATCCATAAGAGGAACTGTGGGATGAGCAGGCGTGACCGACGAAGATGGTTCGTTTATCAATTCCTTGACCTGGTTGATGTCGATCAAAAGAGGGACATGGATTGATGGCATGAATATAGTAAACACAGTGACATGCCGCATAGCGTTCTGTAATTTGATAACACATTTTTGACGATTGTAAGATTCAGAAAAATAGCGCTCAGAAGTGGATAATGTTTTGAACACTTGATTGTCTGTAATTGGTTACGTTCTATGCAGTCAGACATGTTTCGGAGTACAGAACAGATTCGGAAATCAGGCTCCGGTAGCCATGTTGATTATGTATAAGGAAATACCTGCCATTTTGTAGGCATCATCGGATATTATAGGACCAGCCATTGTAACAGAATTGATCCTCTGACTATTTACAGATATAATATGTAAAACACCATGCTCAAGAAGTGGAGCTGACCATGCGACTGAAACTACGATAATTTGGGATATTGAATTGCAAGATAAATGTTGAAATCGCCGGATGATCGGCATTAAAGCCCCGATGATAACTAACCCTAGTTTATCTAGTTGCCAGCATGCAGATAAGTCTTAATTTAGTAACAACGCGGCAGGCTATGCCAATAATTGATATGATTGGAAGGTATCCTGGCGGTGAGAAAGCTCAAGTAGAGGCTTGAGGCGTCAGAAATAAATGGCCTGGGACCATGTCCAGTTACACACAAGCTGTCCTGCCCTCGCTCTGAAAAGATCGACTGTTTTGAGGCCCTGGGAGGGGCTGAAGCGACGTCCCGCATGTGCCACGCTACAAGTGTGGTGGGTTGTCAAGTACTAATTCGATATTAAGGTTGTCTCGGCAAACTAAATCCTGAAAAGGTCGTATCTGATGTTTGCTTTGGACACGTGCCCATTAAACCGAATCAACCGGGTACTGAATTGGCACTCAGTCACGGAGGCTTTGACAGCAGAGATGAGGTCTATAGTCTACTGTAACATACGGTAAAGGGTACAAATCTTCGGGGGCCGGGCGTGTCAACAGCCCGTCAGCAGAACTGAGGGGCATCGTGTCGTGCAACTTTGTCACCAATTGGTTGCGTCTCATAGCGTATGGCGTTAGTCTAATTATAAATACTGTCGTTTAACACGCGTAATTATTCCCTTTGCCTCGTAATGCACGAACCCACCTCCAAACCCATCTTCCCACCTCATCCAAACTACTGCAGTTCAGATATTCGGAATAGTATCTCTGTGGAATCATCATGGTGCTCGCTTCATTGCGAAATTGGCGAGCGCAGTGGCTACCTCCAAAGCCAAAATTTACTGAGCAGGATGTGCTCGCTCAGAATGGACGAGTTTTCATTGTCACAGGCGGAAATGCCGGCATCGGATACGAGTTGGTCAAGATGCTGTACGGCACAGGTGCAACAATATATATGACCTCGCGATCAAACGTCAGGATTTACCCTTGATCAGATGGAAGATTAGATTGTTAACTTATGTTCCAGGATCGTGCAGAGAGTGCCATTAAAACCATCACATCTGTTGATCCCCGCCCATCAAATCCTGGAACGATCAAGCCGCTGTGCTTGGATCTAAATGATCTCGAGAGCGTCAAGAACGCCGCTGAAACGTTTGCTAAACAGGAAAGTCGACTTGATGTGCTTTGGAACAATGCAGGCACTGGAGGAACTGGAGTCCAGGTTGGAGCCAGAACGAAACAAGGTCTCGAACCAATGGTGGGCATGCATTGCGTAGCAGCCTTACTCTTTACTCAACTTCTGATCCCCCAGTTACGTACTGCTGCTACCTCGTCGCCAAGACCGTCTCGAGTTGTTTGGACATGTAGTTTTCTCGGCGAAGCAGCGACACCAACGAATGGCATCGACTTCGATTTTCTCAAAGAAGGTAGTTCTGACCGAGTGCAGAACTATGCTGTCTCCAAAGTTGGCAACTGGATGCTAAGTCGCGAGATGGCAACGCGCTATGCCGAAGACGGGATCATCAGTGTCGCTCAGAATCCAGGCAACCTCAAGGCCGGGGCCTACGATGGTACACCAGCAATTGCCATGTTCTTCATGAGATTCTTTCTCCATGATCCGAAATTTGGAGCCTATACTGAGCTCTACTCTGGCCTTTCTTTAGATATCACCAGCGAGCATAACGGGTGCTATGTCATCCCTTGGGGACGGATCCGTTCAGATGACAAATGTCCACGCAGGGATATCATAAGAGCCATGATTCCCCAGTCTGCAGGTGGATTGGGCTATACAGGAAAGTTCTGGGACTGGTGCGAGAGGCAGTGGCAACCTTTTGTTGGTGACGTTTTCACCGGTTGACAGTAAAATATGAGATGGCCAGTCTTGAAAGATAACGTGCATTAGAAAGTAATTAGCTGATACCAATAGTTTCTGTATCTATCCATTCACTTCAATTTCCCATTCTTAGGTCTAAAAGATTTGCCTTTCCCTCGATGTTCAGCTTTCCCATCAAGATAAGTAAAACCTTTACCCTATCGCGGCAGAATGTCTCCTCACAGATATAGGAACACCTAGTCCCTACAAAATGCCTGTACCTGAAATTTGTAGGTGTGAGCCAATACGGATCATCCATGTACATGTAATGATAGAGTACCATTCTTCCATTAACGATAGTCAATTTGACCTCCAATAGAACCGGCCCCAGTAGATCGAACCATTTAAAGTGTGATCGCTGCTCCAATGGATCGTTTTTGGCGTTATTTCTTAGAAGAAAGGATTCGTCAAAAGGTAATCTTGCATGATCTGCTGCTGAACGAGTTAGTGGGAGTAACAGCCTCCAATTCCATCCATCGGATGACCAATAATTTGTCTGCCTGAAGCTTGACATATGCATTTCTAGCTCAAAAGAGGGATAATGAATTGAATTTTCAACCTCAGATGCTGTCTGGTGCATTGCATGAAGCCCAGCAAGGTAGGGTTGTGCAGATATCCAGGCTTCGTATTTTGTGGGTGATGATGAAAGAGGTTTTTCTAGACCTGATGAAATATCAAGGTAATCTATGCTCTGTAGCACTGCATCGTCGTGGTCTAGGAAGGGAAGTAAATTGAATAGGAACTCGAGCATTTCTAGAAATGTCGACCAATTGGATGACATGATTCGAAGTGCCGTAGACTTATGTTTCATGCGAACTACCAGATGGTATAGAACATAGAATCGAGAGCAAAAAGTAATCATTGTAATTTGGGGTCCTTGTAGCTCCATCAGTCCATCAATTGGCCACAGCATGTTGCGTGCGGCGACTGTGCTGTAACGGCAATCTTGAAATCTGGGAGCGAACACTCGCATTGCGTTATGTGTCAAGCTGTCGTTATATCCAAGTGCGGGTCTTCCAGTGTGGCAGGCTGTCGATTGTACTGTTAAGACTTCTTCGCAGTCTGTGGATGCTAGACCAATCCCAAGGTATGCTTCAGCCGTTGCTGGGTGGCCTGCGCCCAATATCTGCATTCGTGCTAAAAGAAGCCACCAATACCAAGGCACAGCTATGTCGGAGTTTCGCGAGTCTTTGGACATGCTGAATGCATAGTTTCCGATCATTTCGAGTATACGTGGGTGCTTAGGCGGGTAGAAACTGAGCGCTTGACAAAGAATCCAGTCCATTGTATCAGCATTGAGTCCGCGAGTGTCCTGGTGGAGGGAAAAAAGAAGTTTGTAGTCGGCGTGCCCATAATCTTCGTGTGATTGATAAACTGCTTTGGCAGAGAAATAAAATTCATCCATTCGCCCACGAAGTCTTAGTATCCAACCTTCAACAAAGGAGGCAATCGAGTAATCCTGAGGCACACCGCGAACAATTACCTCCCGGGAGGGTCGAGCTGGGATATTTATGAAATCAGATGGGTGTCTGTCACAGGGGTACAGCTCTTCATATATTGATAGCAAGTGCTTAACATGAAGGCCAGAAGATATCGTATTCGATTCTTCCGAATGGTTCAAGTCTTTGTTGTACGTTTGTAACAGCCTAGCGGTTTGTCGGGCTATGACCTTTTGGCTATCATTATCCAGTCTGTGCCTGATCCAGAAATGTATAAGAGGGTGGATGGTATATGCCCGTTGGTGATGCTGGCTGCCGTCCGAGCGCTTCAAAAATGAGTATGAACTAAGAATCCTGAAAGCCTGATAACTTTCAAACTCTGTGACGATGTCAGCCTAAGATATCAGAATTAATTGAAAGTCTGAAAGTTACCTGTGGATCTTTGGCCGATGAAGAGCGACGCAGTGATAAATCTCGGACTTAAGAACCCGCAAAGTAACAACAACTCGGCAGCTAAAGGGTTCACTTCTCGAACTGCTTCATAAGATATCTCCCACGTTGTCCAAACTGTTTTCTTGGTAGTTTCCCAGGGATAGTGTGTACCTCTACTCGTGAATGACAGTTTCGGGTGTTTTCGGTAGTGAGACAAATAATTAGACACCGGGGAGTCTGTCTCGATCATCGCAATATGATCACCTGCTTGTGAAATAGCAAGGGGAAGGTAACCTAGTTCCTGCACTAGTTCAAATGCGCTGTTCCAGTCTAAACTATACAGTTAGCTTATGCTGAACACAGTGAATGGGTTTTCAAGGCGCACCTTGTGCAGCATGGCTGACTGGAACAACTTGGCTACTCTGGTTCAATAGCTTGATTGACTCGTCAATGGTCATTCCGTCTACTTCGATGGAATTCCAATGAATAGCAAGATCTCTTCTACGAGAGGTCATGATGATGGAACCACACAATGTTGGTGGCAGCCAATCTCGAAAGTCAAAACTCTCAAGGTCATCGACATTGTCGATAACCATGAGCCATCTACAGTTTCCCTCAGATGAGAGCCATGCCAGGAACATCGTCCGCAGTGTCTCATCACCGGCAGCTGACAGAGAAGTGGGATAATCTTGTTGTGTCTTTCTTCCAACACCCTCGAACCGTTTCGCTAAAGTTTCTTCAATGTGACCGTACCAGGGCCTGTCGCGTAGACCCTGGATTTCGTAGTGTCGCTTAAGTGCGTGAACACAACTAAGAATGTCTGCAGCAGCAGTGTAGTTGCGAGATCCATCAATCCAGAATACTGACGTGTAGTCGGCATGGTGTATATGCACATACTCAGTAGCAATCTGCGTCTTTCCCATGCCGCCTGCTCCATAGAGTACTACCAGACTCAGGCCTTGACTGTTCATTGGCGATGAAAGCTTCTGACTAAGGCTTCGGAGTATTTCTTTACGTCCAGTGAAATATGGATTCCGTGCGATGCTTGAGACTATGCCCAAGGCAAATTCCTTGCCGTCATGTCCAACTCTTCGCCGCTGCGCCTGGATTACTCGTAGACCTTTACAGCAAAACTGTCAGTCTAATACAACAAATTAGGGAAGAAATTGATACCATTCCGCCACTCCCAATCTTTCCAGTTCTCATCAACCTTGGGTTTTGCAACCTTGACAAATATACGCAATCTTTTCACGAGCGTTTGGAAACCGTCGTCTTTGTTTGTTGTGAACTTCGACATGGAAGAATGATCCGCAATCAACGGGATTTCTTCTGAGTTCCTTGCTCCTGATACAATTGCTGAGTGTTTTGGCACGATCTAGAGGTAAATTAGCTGAGTCGGTTCTGTTGAGGCTAAACTCTTACAAGCAAGCTCTTTATTCCTGTATCCATCTTGAGAGTTTCATAGAAGAATATAGTTTCAATATCCTGGCTAATAGCATTGTAGTCTGACTGTAGCTCTTGTAGCCATTCCGAGTTTCGCTCCATTTTGCTCAGAATCTTTGTGTTTGTGTGGCTGACAATAGATGAGATTCGGCAAAGGACCTCGACAAGAGCAATACCTTCACCCCCTTGATGAGGTGTTCCTAGAAACGCCACTGCATATGTTGATAGTTTAATAGCCTTGAAATGCTCTAAGTGACCGACGCGGGCTAATTCAGCCTTCAATAGAGCCTGTATACGTTAGCATGTCAGTTACCGGGGTTTGCGAATCCTGGTCCCACTCACAGCTTTCAAAATGATTCCTCCAAGGCTGTGTCCGATAAATAAGATTGGAGTTCTTTCAGTCTAGCGATAACTCGTCAGGTCAATTGTCCAAAATAGAACTGATCAAATTACCTCAGTCAAACGACGCTCGGTACTCAAAGTAGTCAGAAGCGCCGTGGCATGGTCAGAGACATCCCAATTAAGCGGTGTCTCACTACCGCGCGTTCTCGAATCATGACTGTAAGAGAATATTCGAGCGCAAGGAATTTCCACTGGCAGGAGATCTTGGAGCCAAAACACCTTATTAGAGGCAGTCCATGATCTTCTCCAGTGTCCATCGAGCCCATGGACCGCGACAATACTGCGGGGATGTCAACTTATGTAAATTATATGGAACATAGAAATAAACCATACTCAACACAATGTTCCGACGAGTCTGGGTTTGTTAACTGGTATAGCTTCTGTCCCAGCCCATGCTTTGCGTCTTCGACAGCACTGCCTGATTGAATAACAAGGCATAGCCACTGTGCAGCCCAATCAGCCTAGAAACGATTGATAACAAACAAACACTCACAGTTAGAAGTAGGACGAGCGTAGATAAAGAGGTCGAGTGGCCTAACATGACGGCAGATCAGGTTGAATTCGGGCGCAAATTTCTCAGCAGTAGTGGTCTTTGTCCCATGAGAAAAGTCAATGTGTGCAGGATTAAGAGTTTGCAACCCAAACAATTCCGAGTCTGAGATACCTGAAGCTGAAAGAGCTGCAAGTGTACCTTAAAGGTCAGGCATTAAGAATTACTGAGCGCTTATGAAGTGACTGTGAATGGTCATGTCAGCTCGCCTCACTTTTGAAAGGCTTGGCTGCACTGATCTACGTTGAGGCGGGGGGTTGAAAACCAGATGGATCACGAACTGAAATTAAACATTTTGTTTTTTTTTATCTCTTTAGATATTATTTTAGCTTAACTACCTATCTTCTTTCTGCTCGAGAGCCCATGATGACGTCTCCGGCAGCGCCATGTCCTCCTCCTAGTCCTCCCGAACCGATTTTGTCTGAAACTGGCACAATGCCAGGGGTATCATCTTCAATGACTTCAACGCCGAAAATAACACCAACATGGATTACAACAACTTCTGAACCTGATACCTCAGCGGAAGAATACAAAATGTTTATCACCCTCGTCTTTGGAGTTTCTCTCTTCGGGGCATCAACCTTTGCTGTAGCAATCGGTCAGATGACGAATCCAGCAGACATATGGGAACCCGAAAAGCCTCCATTCTCTATGGAAAGGGTTCGAAATTTTCTAGGAGCTGCCTGGCTTTGTTTTATTCTTGCGATTGCTGTTGCTGGCTTCAGCTCGAGTCTGCTGACACTCCTCAAACATCACGCGAACAGAGCTGGGGTGAATGGCCAGGAAATGTGGAAGACTATCGCAATTACGACTTCTGTACTTCTATGGACATTGCTGGCAGTGGCCTTCCTCTTCTTGTCTCTGGCTATGGTGCCATATGCATATATCCCAGGATGGATTGCTGTGGCATCTGCAGTCCTTTTTAGTATTGGTATGGCGTGCTTGTTATTTTTCCAGGTCCGGTATGCAATATCTACACCTACCAGAATGTGCACATGACTTACTTGATCTTCAGGGCGCACTTTACAAACAATAACGGTTAGATGCCATCGGACTAGAGGGTGAAAATATATATAACCGATTTTCCAACTTCTGTACATATCGCGGTTAGCACGAAACTCCAA
Organism: Fusarium pseudograminearum CS3096; assembly: GCF_000303195.2. NCBI lineage: Eukaryota > Fungi > Ascomycota > Sordariomycetes > Hypocreales > Nectriaceae > Fusarium > Fusarium pseudograminearum. The sequence goes on from NC_031951.1 coordinate 7,716,173, forward strand.
CGAACTCTTATCTTATCGTCCAGTTATAATGGGAAAACGTTCTGCCGTGGTGCTCGGCATAAGCACTAGCCAGTGAAGGATTCATGAATAAAATAGTGCATATTCTTTGGACTCTTATCTTGAACGTTCCTCTTGAACTTCATATTTCGTTTCGACTACGATCAGTATGGTTCAAGGCGACATCGCTCTGAGGTGGGCAGGGATCCTCCTGCTCACCTCAACCAGCTACTTCGCCATCAGGCTGTACCAACAACGGGTCTGGTTTCGACGAATGGTGGAAAAATACAATATTGTCAGTTGCAAAGTTTCCTACATGTATCAAAAGAATGCGCCTTTCTAACTATGCGTAGCCAACATTACCGGGCCATTCATGGCTTCTCGGCAACTTGATCGCGGTGGGCAAGATCATGGTAGCGTACCCGACAGATGTCCACGGCCAACTGATGCCAGACTTCCTCGCTCGCGAATATCCAGAAATCGCAGAGTTTGGTGTTTGCTACATTGACTTGTGGCCAGTCTCATGGCCCATGATGGCTACCTTTCATCCAGACATCGCAGCACAGTTCACTCAGGAGACATCGCGTCCAAAGCATGAAATTATCAGAGGTCAGTTCAGACCCTTGACTGGGCTGAAAGACCTTGTTCTGGCCGAGGGGTCATTTTGGAAGAAGTGGAGAGCCACTTTCAACCCCGGCTTCTCTACGCAGAACATATCAGCCCTGGTCCCCGAGTTCATCGAAGAAGCGTCGATCTGGAAAAAGTATCTGCAACAAGTCGCCAAGGAAGACAAAGTTGTCCGCCTGGAAGATTCTGTGATGAAGGCGACATGCGACATCATCGGCCGATCTGTCTTGGGCCAAAGTCTAGGGATCCAATCTGGTGTAGATGACAAGATCTATCCTACATTGAAAGGTGCCATTGGACTTCTTGTCACCGATTGGTCGCCGCCCAACTGGACTCGTCTTCTGGACCCCTTCCGAGGCAGACGTCTTGTAAGCTTGAACCAGAAGTTGCGAAGCCAGTTGAAACCTTTGATCGAGAGTCAACTTGAGAATCATGAGAGCATTCAAGGGCCCAAGACCGTCAATGGCCTTGCTATCCGTACATACCTCAAGGATACTGGAAAGGAAGGCATCTTGAAGTCCGGTGTCGATACTGAGTTTCTTGATGTGACGATTGAGAACCTCAAAATCTTTCTTTTTGCCGGTCATGATACTACTGCATCCACGCTCTGTTTCGCTTACAACTACCTTCACCATCATCCAGATGTTCTAGCGAAACTACGAAAAGAGCACGATGAAGTCTTAGGTCCTGATCCCAACTCTGCAACATCAATTATCTCCGAGTCACCTACGATTTTGAATCAACTCGTTTACACCACAGCAATCATCAAGGAAACCCTCCGCCTTGAGCCACCAATTGGCTCGTGTCGAGAAGGCTCTCCGACATTCTTCCTCCGACACCCTGAAACAGGACAGCAGCTTCCCACAGATGGCTTCATTCTCTTTTCAGCAAGCAAAGCCATCCACCGTAATCCAAAGTTCTGGTCCAACCCTGATAAGTTCTTACCAGAGCGCTGGCTGGAGCAAGAATTTCATCGAACTGCTTACCGCCCGTTTGAGCTGGGTCCCCGGGGTTGCATTGGACAGGAGCTTGCTTTAACAGAGTTGAGATTACATCTTGCTATGACAGTCAGAGATCTGGAGATTATTCCTGCGTATAAGGATGAAGCAGATACGTTATATGGATACCAGGCCTACCAGGCGCATATGCCTAGTGAGCTCACAGCTCATCCGAGTAAGGGTATGCCCGTTAGAGTGAGACTGCGAAAGGTCTAGGATCACAGGCGCGACGCTTTCTACGTATCGAAAAATAATTATTGCCATTTTAATACGAGAAAAGCTTCAGCCTAGGAACATACAGATCACGGTACATACAGGCTAAACGCCTAAAGCTGTATGAAATTCTTGTTTAGTACGTATCAGAATTCTACTTGAGCCCATGGTTGGATGAGCACACATATGAAGCCTAGATAGCTGTGAATATGTGGATACATGTCACTGAATGGCATTCTGTAAGCCTTTTAATAAAGTTATTCAACCCTTTTGCAAATGTTTCCCTCTCGAATTAATTATTAGCTTCTCTAGAAGCATCTATCGTATCTTCTTTTAAGCTGCAGTTGCTTCTGTTTCACCCCATGGCACACGGTTTGCCATTGAATCGCTGTTCCGATCATCGATTCTTACCCGTCTTAGGTCCTTTGTCTAGTTCGCCCTGGTACAGTACTAGGAGTCCCCTGTCTTCTTCCTTTGAACTATTAAAGCATGAAGTGCACACCATCTTGCTTTTGTCAATTGTTTTTGAAACGTCTGGTTTGTGGTTTTCCATCTGAGGATTCGAACATGGTGTTCCTTCTTTGTCTTCAAGAAATACTGTGGGGCAACGGTTGCACTGGATGATGAGTATAGTAATTAAGCACATTTTGACTGTCCTCCTCTATTTATCTCAACGTGTGGTTTGTTTGAGTTGTGCTGAATGACTGGTATGAATGGACGAATTCGGTTTGTGTGAGAAGTGGTGTATTGTCTGATGTCGATGGTGCTGGTATGATTTCTCATTCAACGGGGAAATACTTCGTCTATATAGAATGTCTTCTGCCATTACTGCTGTTTGTCAATGTAGCTGTTGCTGGACTTCATCAGTGATTATGGCTAAACGGAGTGTGATACAAAGAGTCTTGCTACACTTGAATCACGAGTGCTTCACAAGTTTGACAGCTTCACAGATTCGATATAGGTGTGATTCAAGTCTGCCATTGGATTCAACGTTAATCGCTTCATTTGCATCTTTGAACACGCCACCTCGGCAAGATTTTTCATAACATGTCCTCGCTCATACGCCTGGCCTGAGAGTTCCACTGATTAAATCATATCTATGGCCTAGTTCGACTCAATTTTGAACAAGCACGCATTATTCGCTGATGAAGTGAGGGACCTGTCACTCTGTATCGAATTTTTGATACGACATAGGCCTGACCTTTCGAGGCGACATCTACAAAGCACGGCGGGAGCGAAAACAGCATTTCGAGTCGCAAATTAAAGAATTAAAATTGTCAAGACTAAAAGGACTAAGTTACTATATTATATTGACTTCCACTCAAGCGAAAGTGGTATAGAAAACCGAACTTCTGATGGCAAGTCTGTACTAGTTGTCGCTACTATCTACCTCACTTCTAAACCTTGTGCTTCTTCATGTCTACCATAATGGCATGTTTCGTGACATAAGTTGTAAACCTATCGTGTACCTCGATGTTATCCGACTTGTCAACCAGTTCTATGTCATATTTGGCAAAGAGATATGCCAGGATGTAATGCATCTCTGCAAATGCAAGATTCTGCCCAAGACAACTTCGAAGGCCCTTTGAGAATGAGCACATGTTGGTGTCCAGACTCTTTCCATCTTCACCCAACCACCGATCAGGATTGAATTCTGCTGCATCCTTACCCCAGAGCTCCTTGCTAAAGTTCATAGTGTATGCTGACATGCCGATGATGCTACCTGCAGGGATGAATTTGTCGTCGACAACAAGAGGTTTGCTGTCTCGAGGAACGACACGCGGCAACCTTCCGGGAGACGCAATAGCGAATCGCAATGCTTCACGGACGGTAGCGTTCAGGTACGCGATTTGTTCCAAGCCCAACAGTGAAGGCAAATTCTTGACGTCAGGAATTCCTGCATTGAGACTTTCCACGAGCTTCTTCTTGACCTGGTTATTCTGACAGATTTGCACAACAGCTGCTGCCAGTGTGTAACCTGTGGTATCCGATCCCGCAATGAGCAAGTCGACTGCCTCAGCTCCCATCTCTTTCTCATCAAGATGAGACAGGCTGCTCAAAACTATACCGTGGCTAGACTTGGATGGATTCTGTTTGACGTTGAGCGCAGCTTTATGGCATTCTCTGTGGAGCTTCATCATCAATCTAGCCTCCCTGCTCACGATCTTGGCAATACCTGATGGTATAGCAAGCATGAAACCTCGGAGGGCGGGCTGATACATGAACTTCCAGAGAGTGGCAGAGACAGCATCGAATGCATCCAAGAAATCACCGTTGAAGTTTTCATCGCTGTTGTCGAGTTGGCCAAGAGGCTTTCCAGTACAGTAGTGAGAGATGATGTCGACAGTCGTGCATCTCACAGCGTTGAAGATGTTGTAAGGTCCGTTCTGGCTATCGATGCGCTTCCCGAGTTGTTCAACCTTGTCCTTGAGTAAGTTCTCTAGCCCTCCTATCGCCCTTCGAGAGAAGTATGGATTCAGGAGGCGTCTTCGTTGTTTATGGAGGTTGGGATCATGTTCGACAAAGACAGAATGGGGTGTTCCAAATCCGGCATAGAAGTCTGGTTCTTTGATATAAGTCGCAGTCTGGTTGTAAATCTCTTTGTACATCTTGACGTCGTCGATGTGTAACTCGTTTGGAGCTATTCTGATGGCTTTCGAGTCTGATCGCCTTGCGGTTAGTGGATTGGGAGTACATGAGGCTTCAAAGGGAGGACTGACTGTATTTCTCGTGTAATTTCTCAAAGACGCGCTCAGGGTTGCCCTCCTCGGATACCCGAAGCAGCCATTTTTTGGACAGACAAGCCTCTGGTGGACCCGGGAACTTGGCTAGAGGGTGCAGGTAGAGCTTGTAAATTCTGTCAACGACGAGATACACAAGATATACCACTGTTGAAATGAGAACGCCCCAGGTGATATCCGGCCTCTGGCTGTTACCAATCAAGGCCCGGATCTGGGCAATGTCTGGAATTTTCGACAGGTCCATTTTTGTTTCTTTGATGTATAATGACCAGAAACTAGATGGAAGCTATTGCAACAAAAATATGAAGAAAAGAAATGTGTGATAGCGGAACGTTATTTAGTGTCGGGGAACCCATCTTATCAACACAATTCTATCGTAGATACACACTCCCGTGGAATTTGTCATTGCATCGTGATGGAAAACTGTTCGGATGCCGGCTTCCTGGACCGGAACTCTCCGGTTTCTTCAGGAAGCCCTCATTCCGTTGTGGGTGGTCGACGATGGTCAATATTAATTCCCAGTAGATGCTATAAGAGTCAACATATCTAACCCGACTGCTAGCCCGATTTTTGTGTTCCAGTTACACATCACGACAACATTTGTTTTTTATCTTGCTGACTTGTTGTTATCCACCATTTGGATATCGTCGCGAGTGGTGAAGGGCTCAACGAAATAACGCCGTGAGATGGCCCATCGACAACAGCCATGATGTTCCAGCTTTCGAAAGAAATGTTGCAAATATGCTAAGAACAATGTCAGATTTGTCTCAGTGATTCTCGTCTGCTAGAGTTAGGATCATGTCTTGAACAATGGCACGATTCTACCCTATAGATGTTCATGGAGACTGAGTTCTCCTCTCATCAGCAAAGACTGTTGTCTCGCCGGCTTAGCCGGTCAATATCCATGTAATAATACGTTACTGCCACGCAATAACTGACTAGGGTTTTGTGTGGATAGCTGCCGGCAATTGCACGCGACAGGACAGCTGGCAAGACAACGACGAGGTTATTGTGAAATCTGACGAAGACTAGGCAACGGACATGGATGAGTTTGTATTCGAGATCTTGTCATTGGTTGTACTGTTGGTATTGCCTGTCGTAAATCGTAAATTCATGGCAAGGCGATCAAGGACTCTCAGCACAGATTGGTAATTTCGCTTGATGAGAAGAGTCGCTGGGTTCTCATTGGCAGTTAAATATAGATTTAGCATTTCTGCCACGTAAATAAAACTGGAGATTCGTCCTCTCGGAGTCCGTGGTGGACTTTTTCAAAACTCCGTACAAGCGAGGGTAGCTCGTTGCACTCCCTATCTAGACTGGACGCTAGTTACCCCAGATGAATGCAAGATCATTCTCACAAAGTCAGATTAACATGACATGTACGGGATATTATTCGTAGATATATGAAACATGACGAAAGAGATATAGTGTTAGAATATGATAGTACGTGAGTATCACCGATGCCACCACGTGTAACGTAAGACAGCATTGCTTCATTCATGCATTTACGAGAGGTGCACATACCATTCTGAGGCGCTCAGTCACTAGACAAACTAACCAACGAGGCGTTGCTTATTAGTCCATCTTCCCCGCATTTTGATCGGCATGTTGTCGGTAGGGTTTCTTCCATGGTAGGCCTAGTTACTATCTATTACTATGATTCACTTGGACCCCACTGCCGACAGATAATAAGTACTCGTATCTCTGTTCCTGACTTCTTCTACCGAGTGACGTTGTACTTCTCAACCACTTAACTACCAAGCTATCAGACCAAAGTTCCACAATGCCTACGAAAAAGGTCAGCGATGCCATGCGGCGTCGCTGTGTCATGGCTTGCGACAATTGCAAACGCCGCAAAGAACGTTGTGATGGCAATACCCCTTGCCGAAGATGCTCTGAAAGACGACCAGCCGCAGAATGCCACTATTCAGGACCTCGGACAACAACTACTCCTCGCCCAAACTTCCGCGTACGATCAACAAAACTGAAATCGATTACACCTAAAACTCCGCAGACACAGATTGTGAACTGTGAGCCTGGCGACTACTTGGGTAGCCCATTCTCCAATGTTTGTAGTCTGGTGTATGACGAGAGCGGAGGCTTGGTCTTTTTTGGAGACTCTGCAAATGAGTCTTTTCTCCAACAGATCCGCCATCTTGTTGCCCAAACTCTAGGATCGTGTCCTTTTGTCGACCAACCTATAGAATACCACATTGATCCCGACACCGCTGCTCCATCATACGCATCTTTGGCCACCATCTCGGATCCCCCGCCCAAACCAAGCATCAACGAAGCCAAATATTTCGTCAAATGGAGCATGCGAGCAACAAATGGTTTGCTGGGCGTTTGTGATCACAACACTCTTGAAGCCGAAATTTTGCAGTGGCTTGACCATTCTGACCAACCTCCGGATCTTTCGACCGCCTTGTGCTACTTGGTTCTCGCGAACGGTGCACTTCAATGTCCCGGAGATCAAACTGAAGTCGCTCATGCATACTTTTCTTACGCGACATATCTGGTCAAAATAATTTCCACCGACCGACCTAATGTCAAGTCCATTTTGTGTCATTCCTGGATATTCTTCTATCATCTCAACACGGGGAGACGAGATGCTGCATATCACTCTATCTCAGTTGCATGTCGTGGAGCATGCGGCATGGGCTTTCATCAACCTAACCGCTCACCACTCATGAGCCGCGATAGCTTTTCTTTTCGCGATCGTCTATGGAAAGCATTACGAATGATGGATACTTTCATCAGCGGCTCTCTAGGAAGACCTGTATGCACAACCGAGACGCGCAACACCAAGACGGAACAGGGCTATTCTTCCGCTATCGACATGACAGCTATTATCGATAACGTCTTGAAAGAGGTTTATGGAACAACGACTATTTCAAGAAACTTTATTTCGAACATGACGCAAGAGCATCGCTTATGGGCAAAACGAATGGCTTGTGGTCTGGAAGCGGATGGAATCGACTCGGCAGACCTGATTGAAAAATACGATCGTGAACCGAATCTGCGACTTTGTGACATCAAGGAGTCATACTACTGGTCGATCATGTTATTGACACGGCCGGTTCTTCTCGAACGGGTGAAATCTCAGATATTACGCACCGGACCTCACGGAGACCAGGATTCCGCAACCCCAGGCTCAGTTTCTGATACTGCTCTTGTTTATGCATCAGTGGACTCAGCTCTTCGAAGCATTGGTTTACTCGAAGGTCTTTTACCAAGGACAGACTTGCCGAAGCGGTTACCTTTCGCAGTACACGCGACCATGACTGCTGCATTGACGCTCGGTCTTGCAGTATTTGCAGATCTCGACCGAGTCTTTCCCCTACGAGCAAATTTGAAAATAGCAGACAAGTTGCTGCAAAAGTTTGAATTACATGACGGCATTGCTAGATATTATCGTCAAGTCGTGGAACAGCTACAATCTGTGTGTACCGAGTACATCGAGCAACGAAACAGTCGCATCGTTGAACAAAAAAGCCATTTGGTTTCCGACCTGTTTGGATGCTTGAGTGAGGAAACACAGTTGCCGAACACAGCAGGTGGAAAAAAGAATGGATGGTTATCAGTTGACGCTGACGAGTTGATGTTTCAGAGTCCCGTCTGTTCGACATCAACAGGCTGCTTGACAGAGGGTTCTACGTTGGGTACGGAGACAGACATTAGCGGCGGAAATTCATCTGACTTGTCCTTGGACTTTTTATTGGGGTCGCAGCTGACTGATATGTCTGATTTTGGGGATATGTTGGGCACGGATACATTGTTCTCCAGTCTAGGCTGGCTCTAGATGTACCTGGAGAAGGAAGAAATTTATGCATTTCAACGAAATGGGGCTTTCATGTGAACCAGGTTTCCTTTCTCACAGGGCAATACAATTGAAACACTACTCGTTCCATTATAGACGAAACCAAGTACACAAAGCCCAATATCTTACTATTCTTACTATGAGTGAAAGCAAGCATGAATACGTGGTTGTATTTTATAAGATGCCAATTTGATATAAACAACCCCACCTATGTCCTACAACCTATACATCCAAAGTGTATACCTGCCCAGGCTGAGTATCAATAGCCTTGCCAGGTGTTTCCTGTTCTATCAACCTCTTGGCCCCAGTGATATCAACGGTGAAAGGTTTGATGATGCTTAAAATGGTCAGTCATACAAATTTCAAACGAACATCGAGATAGTAAACTTACTTCACGTCATGCAAGCAGAAGAAGACATTGTTGGGTTCTCCAAGCCACTTTGTTTGTTTAACAAGGAACTCGGCCGCTGAACCTTGGAATGGCCTTCCGTTGAGGTTTGCTCGCCCACCAGCGCCAAGGATAGCGACGGTAGGCTTTGGCGTCACACAACTTGCGATACCCTCGTAAACACCAAGGTGAGTGTTGAACAGTATCGCCTTGTCTCCAGCAACAAAGTTGTACATGAGCTGACCACCATCGCAGTGCGACATGACATGCGTTTTACGGTCCTGCACGTAGTCTGCAAAGGCGCGTGTTCCATCGTCCATTTGATCGTCAGTAGCAATCTCTTTCATCCTGAAGAGACCATACTGCATAAGCCGGGTAATGTCCAAGGAACAATCATACGGGGTGGTTTCGCCAGTGTATTGGTGATCAGTGTCGAAGTGTTCAGGCAGGCCATGCGGGGTTACACCAGGGATGAGGGAGTGCAGCGATGGCCAGACATGGACTGCCATTGTTGCATATTTGACATGAGGCCTGTGAGGCGCTCCTGGTGGTGCTGGCGCTTGGTCGATGGTTCCTTCAACGGCTTTGTTGAGAATGTCTTTGGTAAACAGAGGTACTCGTTCACCTCCGCTAACAGGGATCAACTGTGTTTCGGGCACACCGGCATCTCGGAGGCGGTTGATGGCCTCGCAATTTGCAATCACTGTTGCACCAGTGCGCAGGGCTAGTTGATCTGCACCTGGGAGACTAAAGTCTAATGAGCATTGACGTATGATCTCAAGGCCATATTTAAACTCACTGATCGAAATGGGCATGGGAAATAACGATGTAGTCCACTTCTGTTACATCGTCAAGTTCGAGATATCGGTGCAAACCAACTGGCTTCTTGAGCCAAGTGTCATGAAAGATAGTCAAACCATTCCACTTGAGTCTGAAAGTGGTTGTTCCTAAACGGTTGATTCGATTAGTAAAACAAAGACCTTGAGCGGCAAGGCATGATTCTCTCGAAATTGCTTTTCGTATACATACCGAAGAACTCCAAAGTAGGTTTCGCAGACATAGTCAAGGTTTTGATCTGGTGGATAGTTCAGTTATACTGAACTTGGTCTTGTAGTAACGATAAACGTGAATTCGGAATGAGAATAGTGTGGGGAGAAAATATTCAGCTCTCTCAGCCCAACTACACGATTTTCTTATGTATCCTGCTCACAACCACTGACACTTCTGAGTATCATCTCTTTTCCTTTCTGGGACATGACTCGAATGCTACCAAAGTGGATGTGATCATGGACCGGACAGTTAAACCTCCTTCACCGACCGGATGCGGGGTGCTCCCGGGCCGGGGCTGACTTCCGATGCAAGATCACGGAACGGCCCCGATAGACTAATCAACTATCTATAGGTGTTTGCAAGAAATACACACTACTTTGTTATATCGGATGTGATTTCTACTCTGTACTTGTGATATGTTTGAGTTGCCGGAAGTTAATGGGCATGTGACTTTCTGTATTGAGGTAGTTGATAGTCGCGCAAAAGACTATTTATCTGACTGCAAACAGCACATGTAAGCATAATTAAATATTATTCTATTGACTCTCTTCATAAACTAGCTTTAGATTCACAGCGAACATGTCGAAATTGAACGGTACCAACGGTGTCAATGGTTACATCTCGGACAATTGGGTCCCCGCCAAGGACTGTCCTCTCGGGAATCCACGGAAGCTCAAGGTTGTTTGCGTCGGTGCTGGATACGCTGGGCTAATGCTGTCGTATCAGTACAAGTATGGAGATCAATCTCTGGATCGATTTATGGATCTCAAAATCTATGAAAAGAATGCCGATGTGGGGGGCACTTGGTTCGTCAACAAGTACCCTGGAGTCGCATGTGATGTCCCTGCACACATCTACACATTCCCTTTCGAACCCAATCCATCATGGAGTTGCTTCTACGCCTCGGGTCCTGAGATTTGGAGATACATCAAGAAGACTTCGGACAAATATGAACTAGCCAAGCCCGTCGAGTTCAACTCTGAGCTGGTTTCCTCGACATGGGATGATGAAGCTGGCAAGTGGCGCCTCGAAATCCGGCAACAGAATGGATCTGCTCTCATCAAGGACGAAGCCGACATATTAATCAATGCAACTGGTTTCCTCAGCAAGTGGAATTGGCCAACAATCCCTGGTCTCGACAAATTCAAGGGAAAACTCATGCACACCGCCGACTGGGATACAAGCTTGGACTGGTCAGGCAAGACAGTCGGTATCATTGGTAATGGATCTTCAGCAGTCCAACTACTTCCTCAGATGCAGCGCACAGCAGCCAAGATTGTCAACCTTGTTCGAAGTCCTCTCTGGGTATCAAGCACATTCGTCGCCGAGTTCACACCAGAGGGCAAAAACTTTACCTACACAGTTGAAGAGATTCAGACCTTCAAGGACAAGCCTGAAAAGTTGCTCGAGCTAAGAAAAGGCATCGAAAGTTCAATGAACAAGCTTTTCCGGGTATTGGTCAAGGATAGCCCTGAACAGGTGGCGGCCTTTCAATTTTTCAAGGATAAGATGGAGAAAGGTCTCAACTATGACCCTTACCTATGCGCTAAACTTGTTCCGACCTTTGAGGTGGGATGCCGTCGGCTATCACCCGGTGACAACTATCTGGAAGCCATACAGAAGGATAACGTTACACTTGAGTTTGACCCTATCAAGGAGATTACCGAAAGGGGTATCACTACGTTGTCAAAGAGCCACGAGTTTGACATCATTATCTATGCAACTAGATTCGAAGTCAGCTTCAGCCCTGGATGGAAGGTCGTAGGTCGGAACGGTGCTTCATTGGCAGAGCAGTGGAAAGATGCACCTGAGGCCTACCTAGGCGTTATGGCTGGCAACATGCCCAACTACTTCACTATCAACGGGCCCAATACTCCGTTGGCGAATGGAAGTCTTATAGCCGCCATGTATTCCACGGTAGATTACATCGCGAGGTTGATCCGCAAGATGTCGACACAAGATATCAAGTAAGTTCCCAATTTTAACATCATGAACGACACAAACTAACAATGGAATCCTAGATCTATCCAAGTGCGGCAGGATGCGCTAGACGATTACAATTGCTATATCCAAGAGTCGCTGAAAAGGACAGTATGGACAGGGAATTGCAGATCCTGGTTCAAAAATGGCAAGGTCGATGGCAGAGTGACAGCAATGTACCCCGGCAGCGTGCTTCATTTCCAGGAAATGCTTCAAGAATTCAGAACGGAGGACTTTGACTTTGAGCATACTGCTAAGAATCGTTTCCAATTTATGGGAAATGGCCTGACATTTCGAGAGACAAATGATGGGGATTTATCGTGGTATATGCTTAAGTAGAAGACTCCTGGAATTTCACTTAGTACATAGTATTGCTTTATTATTCTTCACTTCATGACCGGTTCTTCTGTTGAATCTAGTTTTGGGCTTATTTCTCTGGCTTCTGTGTGCAAATGACAGAGTCTGTATAGTTGATGAAGAATATGTATAGTATCGATGTATTGTTGAACTACCGATACCGTACTGTTAAGGGCATCCTTTCTGGATGACTTGCCACCTCGTAGTATCGATGATGGTCTGGCAAAGCCTGTGTCGTATATCGCAGTTTCCATTGCATGGTATTAATCTCTCACAGAATCATCGTGTAAATACCACGGGCGAGAAACTACGTGGCATGATTCATGCATGTTGTGTACTGTGTGGATTCACCGCATTTACACTGAAACAATACAAGGCATCCATCGATTTTAGCTGACTAGGTCGGCTACCAAGATACTTCACAGGATTACTCAGACAAAGCTCGTGCTATGAATCACTAAATCAAGAGTGTCTAATTACTTTAAATATACAATAAAATCATCAAATGAGATTCTTCAACTGTTATATACAATAAAATGATCCAATGAGATTCTTCCACTGTTGTTGTGGAGTGGTGTGTAGACGTTCAACCCGCAACCCAAATCAAGACTTTCCAAACAGCGCATTGAAACCGTCTTTAATCTTGAATGAGACAATAAGGCACCACACTGAAACCCAACCGAAGAAAGAATAAGTATCAAAAGGCTATATCACGAGTTAGCTAGACTGAAGACTTCAATAAAGGGGTATTTGGGTTCACATACGATGGGACTCGTGCCTCCACTCGCCTCGACCCAGTCGAATGAGCGGGGGATCATTTCTCGCTCGTATTCGTCGCAAGCTGCTCCAATGGCATCTTCAGATACCGACCCCGTTTCCTTCGCAAGGTAGTTGAGGCGCTCAAGGAAGGGTATCATGACCTTGGCGTCAAGCATAGCTTGGTTTCCACCCATGCCACGATTGGGCATCATAGCGTGCATGGCGTCACCCATGAGCCAGACACGTGGATGTCCACGAAGGGGTTCTTGAGGCGATCTGACATTTTTGCGCCAGTTAAGAGATGGTCTTACAGCAGCCCGAGGTCGGAATATGTAAAGCTCATTGCCTCTTACTACTTCGATGATATCGCGACTGTGGCCACAATTAATAAATTTGCCTTTGTCATAACTGATGATTGAACTCACAAGTCTTGATGCCAATCAGGAATAGATTCTGAAAGGAATTTCCATATTTCGTTTGTATCCCGCTCAAGAATATCAGGAGGGCAGTCAGCTGTTGGCAGCGACATGTTGAAGGTAAAAGAAGCAATTTGGCTGTCAAAGTCCAAATTTTCATCATCATCTTTAACCTCTTGTCGACGGGCCTTGGGGAGATAAGCTTTGATACAGTTAGTGTCAATGCCAATAGCTGGAGATGTATATGACGCTACTTACCTATAGCAAAATACGTCTTGCGATGGGAGAAGGTAATAATCGGGGAAACGAGGCAACATTTTGGGAGTGCGGTCAACATTTCTTTCGATAACTTGACTTTGGCGATGAACGAGATGGCGTCTAATTGCTTAATATGATTCAAGCCGACTTGCTTGTTAACCTAAGGGTATTGTTAGATCTATGCAAGATGATTCCTGAGAATAGTGGCGAAAATAGACTTCTGAGACTGGACTTACTCTAGAATGACTGCCATCTGCTGCTACCAAGACGTCACCGTCTGCCGAGGTGCCATCTTGAAACCAGACACGAACTTTCTCTTGTCCACTTTCTGTCTTGACAACTTCGTATCTGGAAAACGATTTTTCATGATGGACAACTCCTTCCTTGACTGGCTTTTGCATGATTGTGTCGCGGAGCACTATGCGGTCCATTGGCGAGGAACCATGAAAACTTGTGCTGATCCGCACCATGTTGAGCAGTGGCTTCATCTTGTAGTCGTACCAGATTGGTGTAGTCTCCTGGTTACCTTCAAAATGTCCCATTCTTTGTCTGATCTGACCAAATGCATCGGCGTCGAGACAAGTTTCGAATGCCTGTAAGCAAGGTTGCGCAACGCGAATGGTGTATCCATCTCGCTTTGCATGCTCCTCAAGCCTTTCGTAGACGTTGACTTTAATACCTTTTCGGAGTAGTCCGCTGGCCAGGAGAGGCCCTGCAAGTCCACTTCCGACGATTATGACGTTAAAATTCGACATTATTCAATATGAGACGTAAGGGAGTGAGAGAGTGTTGGTTTCGGCTGGCAATGAACGTTGTTATGTCTTTTTGGAGAAAACGAGTAGTATTTCAGTGGCTTCAAGCTAGATATTTTGCTTTATCTAGCTACATGCATGGACCCTATTAATTTTTTGTAATAGCGGTAGCCGTTAGCTCTTTCAAAATAATTCATCTAGTACGAAGTATCGGATGGACAGTCCTCGGGTGAATTTAGACACCGAGTCATGCCCGGATCCGGGTGCCGGTTGAGTTGCCGGCGGACAGCATTCATCCGAAAATGCGAAGCCCGACCCGGACATTCGGCCGGAAGATTACAAATTCCTAGACTCCGGACTTTGAGGAAATATAATACACAAGTCTTGTAACACTATTGGGACAAACCTGCAATCTATGTCGTTGTTAGAGCCGATAAGATGATTTCAGACTATCTTCAACAACCGAAGGGGTACGAGATTCTAATTCTCGTCCTGACTCCGATCCTGCTCCACGTTATTGGGACAACATTGTATAATGTCTTCTTCCACCCACTCGCAGCGCTGCCTGGTCCGTTAGCATGTAAGATTAGCCGTATCTGGCAGTATCTGTCGGAGCTAGGCGGTGATGGTGCAAATACTTTGGCAGCTTTGCATAAACAATATGGTACGTGAATCACTGGAAACCCCACACTGATCCTTGACCTAACTCTAGATAGGGCCGTTGGTTCGGATTGGACCCAACGAAGTCTCGATTAGAGATCGAGAAGCATTTGTTACAATCAACAAGCAAGGAACCCGTTTCCTAAAACATTCTACGTTCTATGATGCCTTCTCCTCTCACCATAACAACTTATTCAACTTTTCTAATGTCGATGAACACTCGAAACGAAAACGACTCATGTCCCCTTCGTTTTCACGCGCCTCAACAGAGCAACATGACGCTATTATACAAGCAACTATCAAGCCGGTGATGGAAGAGATTGCTGTGAGTGTTCGGAAAGGAGAGTCTATCGATTTGTATCCTGCCATGCGCAGGTTTGCGATCAAGTCTATCATATCCTTCTGTTATGGAAACAATTCGATCTCTCCCGATTATGTCGAAAGTGTGATACCGAACCTCTTCCGGGTACTCAATGAAAGCCCAAGGGATTTGCTGGCGGTAAGCTTTAATCCTTTTCAAAACCCTTCAACACTTGCTGACATATTCTAGTTACAACATTTTCCTCTCCTACGAAAGTCTCTGAAGCGCCTCGCCCTGATATTCCCCCAGCTATTTCCAGAATCTATCAGGTTTCTAGAAAGTGTAAGAACTCTTTTCTTACTTTAGTGTGTATTCACTCATCTTTGTCCCAGGTCGGAATGGAGCTTCTACATTCTTCTCGAAAGTCAAGCAGCACAGCTCAACCAGGCCTTTTCAAGGAAATGCAGAAGCTGCTGAAGGTAAAAGGCCAGTCGCTGACTGATAATGAAATCATTGCAGAAAGTAGCACGATGTTCTTTGCTGGTACGAATAGGCCAACGACTTTTTGTAGGCCATCAACGCTAATCATGAAGCAGGCACGGATACAACTGCAACCACGATCTCTGTCGGGCTCTGGCACCTCTTTCACCAACCCGACGATTATGCTCGCCTTCAAGACGAGCTAAAGACAATCATGCCGGATGTGAACTCCAAGCCGAGCTTGAGAGAACTCGAAAGCTTGCCTTTCCTCGAAGCCTGCATTAAAGAGAGCCTGCGTTTAGCATGTCCCCCTAGAGGGCGCCTTCCACGTGTCGTGCCATCGGAAGGTTTAGAAGTGAATGGTTTTAGGATTCCTGCTGGTGTAAGTATTTCACCACAATCGTTTCCAGCTTATGCTTATATAACAAACAGTGTGTTGTATCTTCATGTATATCTTACATGACATACGATGAAGAAGTATTCCCAGAACCATGGAAGTTTCGACCTGCAAGATGGCTCCAGGAAAACAGCAAGGAGCTTGATGCATTCTTCTACCCCTTCTCTAGAGGCACGCGATCATGCATTGGACAAAGGTAAGCATTGGCCCCTTCCTGGTGATGACGATATCTAGACAGCTTACATGTTCTTTAGTTTGTCTCTTGCTGAACAACGAATTGCAATTTCACAAATGGTTCGCCGGTTCTCCCCCAATAAGGGTATGCAATTTCGCGAAATTGTTGGGAAAGAGTATATAACATATGTCGTGGAAGATGACCTTCCAGTGATGCTGGAGGAAGCTAAGTAGGACTTTGGTGTCTTCCTCAACTTATCTGAAGACATATTTTGAGTCGTGTTGAATGGTATTGTCTATTATGAGTCTGCAACGGGATTTGGTACGGGATAGAAAACATCAATATTGTCATAGCCCTCTCGATTGCTTCATTTGGCCTTTTCTAGATTTTGGGTCATATCTTTAAATGAGACATTAGATTTACGGAAAGTCATGCTCTTTAAGGGTCCTCTTGGCTAGCCAGGTGTCTGTGAAGTCAAATTGTGAGCGCGAAAAAAGTTAAGGCTGGACAAGCGGTTAGCAGACAAACATACAACCAGCCTTGGGTGAATACCGAAGTGAGAGAGGATAAGACTCTTGGATTCTTGTTCACATATCACCTTTGACTAGTCATATGGCAGGTGTATTAAAGAGATGTTTTCCAGTCACTACCAACCACGACTTCAACTGCTAATTACTGGACTGTTGTCTAATTATCACGATTAACTCCTTGCTACTTGCAGTCATAGTTAGAATTCAGAGCATCAAAATCATCTATCAGCCAATCAACATCCGGTATGGTGTAGTGGCTAACATTTCGCGCTCTCATAACTTGAGAGATCAGTACCGCGGAGCCCAGGGTTCGATTCCCTGTACCGGAGTTTCTTTTTGCATCTTCTATATCGTCTTTTCCAAGACAAGTGAGTGTCTGTCTGGGGTCTTCCTCGAAATACACTGTTGCTTTTTGATGGAAGAAGGCTGAAATGTTCCTCTGAAACTTATATGCGTATAGGTCATTGCAGAAAGCTACTTCTTTATGCCTTACCTTCTATGGCTCTTTGTTGCAGAGCAATGGAAAAATGTATTGGCTTCATAGTTTTGAAACCACTAGAAAGTAAATCAAGTTCCTGTCGGCGATGACTCAACCACGTAAAGTTTTGCGAGAAGGTTTTGATGAAATTTTTAGTTGGCAAAAAATATAAAAGACACGGAAGTCTACACACCCTGACGTTCTGTTCCAATTTCCACAAAATCCCACGATTGAGAACAACATCTTCATTCGTCTACGCTGCCGCCATTCTTTAACTCACAAGCAACAGGCCACGTCTGTCACCATGGTGTCATCTACGTTCCACCCTTTCCCTCGACTTCCTCTCGAACTGCGACAGCAAATCTGGGAAGAAGCCTGTCTCCCATTAGGCCCATTCCAACGAGGCGTACAGTACCTTGATATCACGGTAGACGGTCTAGTTGCACCGCCATGCAATTTGCTTGAGACTTCTGAACATGGCTCAAGCAACATATCCGCCTACATGATAGACGGAGGCCTTTGGATGGCCTGCAAAGAGTCTAGAGAGATTATCATAAAACACACGCACTTTGAAGAATGGATTCAGTTACAGAACCAAGCCATCGATGAAGGTCATAGATTGATGAGCTACGAGGCCGATTGGGATAGTGACGAATCGGACGGACACCCCGCGACCATCGCAATTAAAGAGGGCAATCAAGAGTGGCATGTGCTTTTGTACCCGGCTAAAGACATCGTTTGCATTCGCCCACATGTTGAGATACCTATGCACCAGGAATATGGAGAAACGTGTATAGACATATCCTTTGTTCAAGATCCGGAGAACGAGTTGTGCCAGTCTATGCCCGTGGACAACATCGCATTTGAATTCGACCAAAGCTGGATGGAAGGCTGTGGACTTGAAATGTCGTATTACGATATGAAAAACGAGCAGTCAGCCCGCGGATGTTGGGCATCTCTAATTAGAGAGGCAATACAAAGAGCTGCCCCACGCAGATCTCTTTGGATCGTCGACAAAAACGCCAAGTGGTTCAACCGTTCTGTAACTTCTGAAAGAATTGTATACCGCGACTGCGAAGGGGAATATGTCGAAGGGAGCTGGGACGATGTACCTGAGTCAACCGGGGATGGTGTCTCTTTCAGTGCATCTGCATTTCTTGGCAGCTTCTTCTGTGCTAACTCAATGGAGTTGCGTGAGGTATTTGCTGGTCCTGGTTCTTATTACCCTTGTGCATATGAATCAGATGAAGAAGCGCACGAGTTCGAGTTAAAAGACAGGATCAGACTACTTGTACGCCGGGAGAATCAGGTACAAGAAACCACGTGGAGGTGTCGGGAAAAATGTGAGCGTATAGGCTGGTGTATCTGCCAGGATGATGAGGGTAACTGGTGGGACGACGAAGATTAGAGACGAGGCATGGCTTACGTGTATATCCAACTACTATTTAGACCACTTATTAAAGGGTATGGGATTTTCAAGCCTCAACGACGCAAATTGGAATTTTGAGGAGACATTGCCTATTATTTATATAAAATTGGATAATATCATACTGTGAATATGAGCTGTCCAGTCTGGAGGATCGCGCAAACTATTGCTTCATCTTATGTTCATTGATTCTGTCCAAGCCCTAAGTATATTTCCTTACGACATCGTTTCTCCTGATTAAGACAACAGCCCGATCGGTATATGCCAATCAGAAACGTTGTAACCTAGAAATGGTTGAGAGCAATAGCCTATCACTCTCAGGTTGCCATCACCCATGCTGAGAGTCAGATGCCAAGACATTGCCGCTATCGTACGAGTACCTAAGCCGCCATCGTTGGTCGAACTGTTAAAGTTCCTCCTCTAGATCTGTGCATTAACATTTTTAATCAATCGTCCATGTACATTGTCAATTATCATCTAGCAAAGAAATTCAAGAGGACCCAAATCAATTGGAAAAGTCACGAGAATATGATTACAGCATGATCTTACTTTTCGGCTATGAAGGCTGAAAAAGATGCCTGCATAAATCGAGTTGGTTACACAATAATCCTGATACGCCATGTCTCAACAACCCCTCACTAAAATGCAAGGACGATAGATAAAGAACACGTCATCATGTCAGATTCTTTTCCACTCTTGTCTCAAAACATCTACTTTTCACAACACGTTGAGAAATGGACGAGAACCAGA
The DNA here is from genome assembly GCF_000303195.2 of Fusarium pseudograminearum CS3096. NCBI lineage: Eukaryota > Fungi > Ascomycota > Sordariomycetes > Hypocreales > Nectriaceae > Fusarium > Fusarium pseudograminearum. The sequence continues at coordinate 7,735,726 of NC_031951.1, forward strand.
TCACCGGCAGCGTCCAGTACGCCTTTGGCCCCGATGGGGTCCTGGTAACAGGCCCAGTATTGATGGATGATCCAGCAACCGGCAAAATCATTTGCGCCTGCTGCCGGGTCCCCAAGGCAGAGCACAGCTTTCTGACCATGGGCCCATACAATTTCAAAAGTCAGTTCTGTCTAGACTGCGAGAGAGTAAGTCATTCTTGTTCACAGCGACATTTAGAAAGCGTATTGACTATAAAAGCCTCGACCGGAGCAGCCTCCACCCTCGACATTGGGCAAGCGAGTTTTGGATACTGAGTCAGAACCAGAACACACAGTATCCGAGCCTGAAGTGACAAAGAAGTCAAAGGGGAAAGAGACGGATGAGCAAACTGAGTCATCGGGTTCTTGAGTTTATTACAGGTTGAGTACTTGGGTATACTGTCATCAAAATAAAGGGCCTAGGAAGTTCCACGGTCCGCCAAAAGAGCACACGAGTTTTGTAGCCAAATTGAAAATGGGATCTTGGTGGAGAGCAGTTTGGGATTAGTTATCCGTCAAGAATGAAAAAGGATTTTCAAGTTCATGCGCCTCTTCAGAGAATGACAGATGAGGTGCGGGCCGGTCCGTAGACGTAGACAGCATGTCACCACTTCCTTCAGGATCAAGCAAGGTTCGCACTAACCAAGGTACCAACCCAAGCTACCGGGTAGCTGGGTAAAAAGGTGACGATGATGTCTTACCATGCGGCGCAGGAACCAATGTAACATTACTTATGAAGTTCTGCTAGGGATCAATAACGACGGGTTCTTTTTACAAGCTACCTCCACTGTGATGAATTGCCCGTGCGTAGTTTCCCATGAAGGTGGATGAGAGGTATTGCATCATTAGGTATTTTCGTTTAGCTACTGAGCGACACATGCCACGCCTATTTTATACGACTTTCAAATACAACCAAGATTGCGTTTATAAACAAATTCTGCAAATAAAAGCTTTCATGTTTATGCAGCCCTATCCCGCTCAATCTTGGACAGCAGCCTTGCCTGAAACATGGGATTGCTGTTGCAGAAGACATGCAACCCAAAGATGCTAACAATATCGGATGAAACAACCGGAGGAGTCAGTCGTGAGCACAGCCCTCAGACTCGGATCCATTTTTTCACGGTTCTGAAGCTTCGACTTCAACACAATTGCCTTGTATGCGCACGGTGACCAGTTCATGTAGCACAAAGGATTCGACGGATTTTTCTCTGTTCTACCGGAAGGGTTACCTGGCTGACCAAATAAAATTTAAGCACTGTTACAAGCTTTTCCATTCGCCCGGAAGCTGGAAACCCTAGTTTCCACGATCAGCTGAGTATTCAAATTCGTTCAGTAAGGCATCATAGCGGCTTGAGCCCACTTAGAGACCATCGCCACCCATCCGGGTTTCAGGATCCACGATGCTATTGCTGCTGGCTCAGTAGACTAACGCTGGCTAAACTAAGGGGTTCAATGCTACCTAGGTATCTCTCCACTGCCGGGCCTGTATAGGCTAAAACCGGCATTGAAAACAAGCGGCATAAGCGTAGCTAAAGGTGGGTTGTTAGAGGCAATAGCAAGAAGAGATTAAAGAAAAACAATAAAAGGCGAATAGGGGTCTATGAAACACTTTCCTAGAAAGGAACAACTGTCTGTTGCTAAGGCTGCATACTCGCTATCAGTTGGCGCATGGTGATGAAAGTGCTAACAATACGGCTCGTCTATCCCGCCCAACTAAGCAATCAGTGACATTTTACCAGCCCTACTGATATGCTCTCACCTGCTGGAGTGACTGACTAGATTCAAGAAATAATAGCTATGGACTCAAGCACAGGTACTGTAAAACCTATAACTACTGCATTTCGTCATGTATCAAATGGAGTCGAGGGATCGACCGGTTCTGTAGATCTGCCTCATCAATACCGAGGATGGATGAAAAAGGTTAAGTTCATGCTGGGTCTGCTAGCTCCGCCGATCTTCGGAAATCGACGACCCGAATGAGATGCGTTAGCTTGAGTCAGTGCCTTTTATGTTTGGCTAAGAGAAATGGTCCGACTTGACTAGTTCTGGTTCCACGTGGGAACCCTCACCACGCGAACCGTTCCATCGATGCTATAGATACAGTCCATCACCAAAACGAGTCGTGATTCGCGCTAATTAGACCTCAGTAATGAAAATCCGTCTGTGCACGTCTGAACACATACAAACTAACTGCGGTAAGCGCGTTCTATGATGTGGATTGCCCCCTCTGTTATGCTGCTAGTTGACTGAAGAAGACTTTATCTACTAATCAAAATTTGTTCTGTTTCTAGTTGACCCTTGGATTTCCCTTCGGATGTTTCGTCGGGACATATCCGGCAAACATATCCATTCGGCATCATAGAATGAGTGATTCCATTTATACGGCGTGTTTTCTTCTCTTGTTTCTGATGTCTTATTGTTTCATCCTAGTACAATTTGTGTCAAGATGAGGCTCTTTCATGGCACTATTGCTTGCCTGGCGGCTTTGCCTTTGGCATCCGCTGCTCTCGACAAAAACGCTTCTTCGATCCTGGGCACTTTGCCCAACTGTGCGGTATGTACCAAATTTTCTTAGCTAGACCATAGAACACGCTGACTTTATGTAGTCGAAATGTCTAGTGACGAACGTCTTGACCTCAGCTTGTGACCTCGAAGATATTCAATGCACATGCGATAACGCATCCCTCCAGAAAGAGATCGAGACATGCGTTTTAGCGACTTGTACTATCAGAGAAGCACTATGTACGTTATTCGCTGCCTATCTTCACCTTCCATGCATCCGCTGACGCATCAATAGCCACAAAAAATGCTACTATGATACTATGCAACGCCCCCGTTCGAGACGTTCGACCCAACTTTATCCGCATCAATACCGTAATGGGCATCATTTCAGGCGTGTTCGTCTTCATACGCTTCGCGACCAAGATCACCTATTCGATCTCGATGGGTCTAGACGACCTCCTCATAGCGATAACAATGCTCCTCGCCGCCTTTTGCATCTGTATCAACGCTTTCGGGTCGGCCCCCAATGGCATAGGGACAGACATCTGGACACTCACTCCTGAGCAAATAACGAACTTTGGCTACTGGTTCTATGTCATTGTCCTCACTTACTTTATACTGCAGACGACGATGAAGCTTAGCTTGCTCTTCTTCTATCTTCGCATCTTTCCAAGCAAGGGTGTCCGCAGGCTTCTCTGGGGAACTGTCGCGTTTATTTGCGCCAACGGGACAATCTTTGCACTTGTTGCCACCTTCCAATGCCGGCCCATCAGTCATTTTTGGACCAAATGGGATGGGAATCACAAGGGCTGGTGTGCCAACGTCAATGGCGTTGCTTGGTCTAATGGTGCTATCAATATTGCATCGGATTTCTTGATTCTAAGCATTCCGCTCTTTCAACTAAGAAAATTAAACCTGGACTTGAACAAGAAGATTGGTATCGGTCTGATGTTTAGTGTCGGTGCCTTGTAAGTTGTGTCCTATCTTGAAGTAGCATCATCCCTAATGACTGTTTCTAGCGTTACCTTTATGAGTATCTTCCGTCTATATGCCTGTATCGTCGCGGGAGTGAGCCATACGGATAACCAATCATGGGACTACCTCGCCATGTCGAAGTGGTCTACCGTGGAGGTCAATGTTGGCATATGGTGCGCGTGCATGCCTACACTGCGCATTATGCTTATGCGACTCTTTGGTCAGTCCAAGCGCTACATCAGCTATGGCAGCAACAAGAGTGGTCAAGAGATTAGTCGAGAAGACCCCAATAGACCTCGCACCAAATCATATCCTTTGGAGAGAATGCCAGGCGCAAGTGCAAGCGCAAACGCCGTCAAGGGATCACGCGGGGAAATCCAGCCCGTCGGAATCACTTGCGACACCATTGTCGAGGTGGAGTATGGTGCCCATGACGATGAAACGAATCTGGTGCATATGAAGACTTTTGATCGTTCCAAGAGTTATCGCTCTTTCTCCCAGTCTGAAGCTTCGGTCTAGTCACGTGGTACCTTTTTGTTTAAGTTATAATAGTAAAACGCAACAAAACGCAGAATAAATACGAGAATAAAATTATATCAGCACCGAACTCTGGTTAGTGATGCAACATATTACGAAATGGACCCTGTTTAACTCCCAGAACCCATAGAGGAACGACCGTCAGACATTCTTTTAGCTTTGGAAGGCTCTTGTATTTTCGCCTATCGAAACGTTATTTCAAAGAAGAAATCCTCATGGACGTCTGACAGCCTTTTTTACACAAGGGTCAGGCCGCTAAATGACCAAATTACCCATAGCTTTCTGTCAGGTTATTCTTAACACGACTCTTGTGAACAAAGGTGGAAACTGTCGAGGATAACTTAACAATTGTCCAAATAGCCAGGCTATATATTTGATCAAAACACTTTTTCTAGTACATACGACCAAAGGTAGTGGAAAATACGGGATCCCGTCCGCTCTCCCATAGTCAAGCCACTAACCGGCGGATTAGTAGTTGGGTCGGTGACGACC
>NC_031951.1:7740348-7848960 GCF_000303195.2 Fusarium pseudograminearum CS3096
AAATACGGGATCCCGTCCGCTCTCCCATAGTCAAGCCACTAACCGGCGGATTAGTAGTTGGGTCGGTGACGACCAGCGAATCCCCGCTGTTGTATGTTTTGCATTTTTGTCGGTCTCAGCTGCCTGGTGGCCGCCGAGGATCCACATCGAGATGAAAACAACGAGCTTTTATTTCAACGTCTAGCTTCCTATCCCACCTACAGTATAAGCGGCGGATACTGTAATCGGCAAATGGAATGTGTCGTCGAAATCAAGCTCAAAATTCGACAAGTCGCAATTCCATAGCTTGAGTCCACTGTTACCTACGTTAAGGCCCTTGTTTTTGGCAATTTTAGCACAGCCGTTTGTCACGACAATCATGCGGGAGGCCTACCAGGCCCGTGATTTCTAGTGCGCACGTCGTTTGTCATGTCTTACTACCCCGCCCTGGCCTGCATTCGAAATGCCCTCCTTGCTTGCTACCATCAGGAACTGCCATGAAGAAGGCCTCTCTTTCCTAGACAGGCTACATAGATCAAGCAAGCTTTTTCTTTCAATAAAGTATCGACCCATATGTGAGCCCATACACGAGAAAGTTCCAAGCTGGAGGACCCTTGCTAACAACAACAGAACGACCTAACTACACATTGCATTGCTTTACCATCGGCCGGGACAAATGCCGAGTCCTCCATCACAGCCCTCACAGGGCGCGGCGTCCGCAGATCCTTCAGAGAACTTCGACCACGTCTCTGTTGGGTCACACGATTTTTTACCCTCTGAGTATCTAGCGAACGATTCCACCGAGGGTTGCGATACACCCAGCTCTTCCGATTTTACACCGACAAAGCGATTCCAGTTCCGCCCACATTTGACAGTCAACGTCTACAATACTGGAGGGGGAGGCTCGAGTTCGGGAACGAGTGATGCGTCTACTATTCATGCCGAACGTTCTACCGAAAGGGATGAAGTCATCACTAAGCTCAAGTCTCAGCTAGCTGCTTTATCACGAAGAGTCGACGAACTCTCCCAGGAACAAAAGCCATCACCAGTTGTGATCGATAGTGGGACATGGAGTACGATTAAGGTCCGATCATGGGAGAACCCTCAGGTCCATACAAAAGGACGTGTGAGCTTCTCAAAGGATTTCAAGACAGCCCCAACTGTTAGCGTCAGTATATCAGCGGCGGACGTGTCCAAAGATGCGAATTTCAGGGTTAAGGTGTACGCGACAGCGGTAGACGCGACAGGGTTTACTGCTCACGCCGACAGTTGGGCGAACACCAAGATGCATTCTTGTCAAATATCTTGGATAGCTATTGGATCTTGATGCTCTCAAAAACTGGTTAGATTCAATGGTCCTATAGTTAAGCTATTAACCGGCGGATTAGTAGTTAGATTAGTAACGACTAGTAAATCCCTGCTATTATATATTTTGCATTTTTACCGGTATCAGTCCGTCCTGTAATAGCTGAAAGCCAGTGTATGTATTGATAAACTAAGCCGTTGGCGATGTTGCTGCTCATCTGAATGCCTTATGCTAATGATGAACGTGTTGGTAATCCGTGACTCTTTCGTCGCCTCTAACAATTACTCTTGGTTTCCGTCACCCTCTCACTTCTCTGACATTCATAGCCCCAGAGTCTCAGATCTTTGTTTCCATTGTCTCGTCAAGTATGCCCCCCAGCGGCTCACCATGCTCAGGACTCTGATTCACCAGGTGCAGAACCTTGTCCCAGAACTCCTTCTCTGTCGCACAAATTCCCGACTTGTGCTGTGCCACCAGATCGGCCTTGATCCTGAGTTCCTTGATGGATTTAGTAAGGCTTTCGGACACTTCGCGTTCCTTGCTCCTTTGTTCCTTATTCTGTTCGATCATGTCTTTCGCCACGGCTGTGTATTCTTTGTGAATGTGCTGGAGGTTGCTTGGAACGACGGATTCAAACATCCGTTGGCAGTCATCCACGTGTTTTGAATTCTTCTGATGATAGTCTGTCAAGCGACCGACCGCGGCGGAGTGAGCATTGGCAACAGCCATGGTTTTCTGTAGCTCTTCTTCAGTTTCCCTCGTGTCTTCGTCTATATTCGTGAACAGTTGTGCGATATGTTCCAGGCGATTCTTGATGGCGGTCTTGACCTCTTCGATCTGATCTATAACGGCAACTTGGGCTTGTAAAAGCCCGAGCTTGGGACGACGAGGTTGATCAGCCTCTTCCATGACCTATTGGAAAATCAGCCATAGTATGAGTATCAAAGTGGATAAAAACCTTACGAGCTCGTCGAGATGAGTTCCGAGATCCTTGTCCATGATGGGTGCAGTTGAGTAGATGAGAATGGAGGAACCGCTGATGCAGAAGTGAGAAACGTCCAAGGATTCCGATGATGTTGTTGTAGTAGCTCTTGGCCCCTGCCTGTGTTTTGTTCCTGCTTCCATTTCGTCTCGTAGCCTCTTGCCCCTAATCACATTTGTTCCTTCCCGGTGTTGTTACTGCCCACAACTCCAGGCTCGCATACATTGTCCGTGAGAATGTCCCCAGGTAACCTGAACCCCATCGTACTTGACGACTTTCTAGCCTTAGATAATGCAGTTGGATTGCTCTAGTATTATGTTCCATACATTCAAACCTTGCGCGTTGTTTGGTCCAGGTAACTGCAAAACCAATTTAAATCTCTTTCAATCTTGCAGGAAGTATCAGATCTCCTGTGTACTGCTCAATTTGTGCAGTTTCTAGCCCCAGACTCGACCAGCAAAGTTGAATATCGCCTATGAAGCCAGCCTCCCACCCCACCGAATGGATCTTCCTTATCATTTGCCTCCTTCCTTCCATCAAAGGTGATAACTCGAAGCTTGAGGATTGCGACCTGCTTCGCCTCATCCAACTCGGCGCGTACCTCGACCATATTATCAATGTCCATTGGAGAAGGAGGCGACTGGTGGGGATCGAAACATCCTCTCATTGTGATGCATGTTGGGGTTTTTGATAGAACCAGGAAGTGATTTGTGAAGTATGTGCCTATAAATTGTTAGTACAAGGTAATGGCCATGAGTGTTTGAGGTATACCTGGTTCATATGTAGACTCTAAAAGTTCCTTCTTGGTCCATAAATCGTGCTTGTTGAGATCGTCCTTGAAGAGAGCCATGATCCTTCTTTGGATCCCGTACCCTGTTTACTGTCAGTATTGTATCCGGCATGCTGGTTTTCCATATCCTACCGAAGCCACCCCAAATTCCTGCAATGAATCTCTCAACCAACTTGGTACCTCCATTCTTGGCATCTTCGATAAGTGCTTTGTCCAGTTTGTCAAAAGGCACTTCTCTGACACAAGAGTCGGAAGATCCCGGTTTGTTCCAAGGGTTAATTTGCTTGAGTAGAGGTTGCTTGAATAGTGACTGCCCATTCTCAAGTCCAAAAGGCTCGAAATAGCATTTCCGCGTCACAATGTGGAATGTTCCGGCGCCAGTGATGGATACTCCAGCAACTGCTTTAGCGGCTAGTAGTAACCGTTGGCGGAAGAGAGGCGATGTACGAAACATGGTACAGGGACGACGAGTTTAAACAGAAGATAATATTAAGAGCAGGAAAACAAAGAAAGAAAGAGAAGGAAAAAAGAAGGAAAAAACCACAGGCTTTATGAGATATCGAGGTCCAACAAAACATTTCACCTGGAGAATGCGGGACCGCCGTGATTCATTTCCACTGTCGCAGGGTAACCCGCTGAATCAGCGGGAAAATATTTTCATCGCCGTATGTACTACGGCCTAGCGACTCTGTCATGCAGAGGATTTGTGCCCTACCCTGTGGTTGACGACAGTGAAGAAAGTTCACATTTATTTAAGCTTTAGGTTAAGACAACTAATCATGGGGACTTAATCTTGACGAACAACATCGAATGACAGGCTAATTTCGCTTCCACGCCGTGAGCCGCCGATCACTCAATATCCCGAGGTGGCATTGGGCAATGTTACCCCATATTCTATACGCGGATAGCTCTCGATTTCCCCATCGTAGTATTTGAACCCCAATGTTACCGTAGCAGTAAAGACTACCTATTGTCAACTATCATGACTCCAACGCACATTGTTCAATATGCAACGGTATGAATTTAATGTAAGTTTTATTATAAAATAAGTTGAAAGGTACATCTGGAAGGCCCAAAACCGGAATCTCGTAGAAACCTACAAGCCCATTCCAAGCCCGAAATCTTGACTATTGCAGCATCATGATCATTGACATTTATCATACCCCTCCCAATACATAGAATGAATCAAAAAGCTTAAAGATGGTTTTTAGGCCAACTCTTAACGGAAGTTGCCTTGTCCGTTGCAGCGCGACATGGGAGGGTTGTTTCCCGGCTTGGAGCACACCGAGATGGCACCTTCAATCCAGGTGATACCGTTGTAGCTTCCCTCTTCGTGGCTATCAGCATACCAAGTACCAACCTCAGTGCCGGAGCCAATGCAGCCGTTGAACTGGCGGCCGGATCGACGGGTGGTGAGAGGCTTGGTGATCATGACACCGCAGTTACCATCTTTGATGGTGCCCTTTGTGACAACTGAGGTCAAAGTCGTCCATGTCTTGCTGTAGTCGACGCCGAAGCTAGCACCAACGCGATCCGCAATGAAAGTGAGATCAGTGCTTGCGCTGCCTCCGACCGAGTTGGCGACATTGTAGCCTGACGAGACACTGATGTCCATGTCGCCAACGGCGCAGACGACTGGGGACATCTGCACGTCCCAATCGACAAAGGTCACAGTGTTGTCGGTAACAATGTAGTGTGTACCATCGCAGTTGTCACGCTTCTCATGCTCGATGGCGGCTTCATCACGCTTGGGAAGGTTGGTGACATCGACATTGCGACGGACCCATTTTGGGTCAAGCTTGGGAGCACCAATCTTGATGCCCTGGGCCTTGAGCTTGGCAAGATAGACATCTTCCTTGACCACATAGGCTGAGATGATGTTAGTATTGATCACACAGCAATCCTGAGAGGCAAAGCTTACCGGTGCCCTTCACGGGGACAATGACATCGCCATTCTCTACGTGCTGGCCGGGAGTGTACTCCTTGGCACCAGGGAATGGGTTTTCTTCCAGAGGGATCGCGCTAGCGACGGAAGCAAGGAGAGCAAAAATGAGAGTAGAGTATTGCATTTTGAAGTGATTCTTGATGGTAGAATGAGAATGGAGAAGTGGAATTTGATGTTGATGTAAAAGTTGCGATGGCTGAGCTGATGGATGATGAAGAGAGCGGGAGACAACTGACTATTTATGCTCTACACAACCTGCGATGGTTCATCCTTGATGTCTTTGTCTCTTACAGAATTTCTTCATCTTCAACGTCGAATATACCGAAATCCACGTTTACCCCAACTTTCAGGGTTTTGGAACAACTACCCCAAGCCACAATCATGACCCCGGACGATATCGAGTCACGTTCCATGTTCATCCCTATCTTAGTAGAGTTCAAGGGGTGGATACTAAGCTCCGCGCTTAACCGTTGACACTTAATTTCATGCAGATCTCAAGTAAAGTTTGGACCACTTCGCTGGGTCCAACGTCCACGATGACAGCAATGCTATTGCGGTATTGGACCGCCTAATCAAATAAATGGGATGATCGTTTATCGTTCACTTACAACGAGGATACGAATGACTTGAAAGAGTTCAAGCCACTTAGCATAAGCTTCGTCCGTTGTTTTGGAAAACCTGTCAAATACGAGATGAAGCATGTTCAATAGGTGGGAATTTACCACTGCCGATAGACCGCCTCATTTGGAGGTTCCGATCATCCCAAAAAGCCTCACTTCTCGCATCATCACGGCATACAGTTGCCGTAGTTGTCGGGCCGACGTTATGGCAAGAGAACAAGAACATGACGATGATCTCTATAAAGAGCTTCACAAATCTGCGTAAGAAGCACCATCATCCAACTCACTCTTACCAAATTAACCACCTATTTTCTACACTACATCCATCATGCAACTTTCCATCTTCACCTTCGCCCTCATGGCTATCTCTGGGTGCGTATTGGACAACACAGTTAACACTGGCGACTGATAGCAAGAAACTAACATCTTCACTCTGTAGTGTTCAAGCCGCCACCCATAAGGCTGCGGCATGTGTCTCCAACAGAATCTCAGCCCCATCTGGCGGTAGTGGCTGGAGCGTCAGCTACAACTGGAAGACCACCTATGAGGTCCTCCCCGGTGCTACTAAATGTGCTTGCGACTTTTACGCGGCACGAAACAAGGGAAGCGAGTGGTGGAACACTTGCCCTGATTGCAAATTTGTTAGTTGACTGGCCTCTGACATGAATAACACTTTAACTGACACTTTCATTAGGATGGTACTATTTGCAACTCTCCCGCTGGTCACATTGGCGGTGACGAGGTAAGATTCCGATACTTCATAAAGACAACGCTCTAACATAGTATTACAGATGGAGTACTACTGTACGGAGCTGTGTGGTGCTCAGGGATCTGAAGCCGACTCCGGCTAGTTTAAGAAGCGGAGCATGTGTTTGTGACAGGGCAACCTGTTGGTAATACTATTCTGCTGTACGAGAAGGATGAGGTTGAGCGATTACATAAGAGATTAAATACAAGGTTGCGATTATGCTGTTGAGAGTGTAGTAGCGTGACGTAGTGTCACCCACCCCTTGAAGTTTAAATATAAATGACAGCGGAGCTAACATAGGGCTGCCGGTTTAAACCGACACTACACGAACATAGCGTATTTTAGAATTAGAAGCTAACGTTCCATCCTGAGTAGTCGGGAGATTGCAGAAGCCTTTCGTACTGTCTCCTCCTTACACCCACGTTGCCTCCATCGAATAGAGACAAGACAGTAGCGTCATTGAGGAGGCGTCCAAATCCAGTTTCTTCCAGATATGATCTCCTAGTAAGTCATCATGTCAGCATACAAGTCAATCATCATTGTAAGCAAAGACTTACATTCCCACTGCCTGCATAACCTCCCATACAGCCTGTACTGCTGCCTCCCCACTGTAGATCTTTGCTTGTAGACACGCCTCCAGTCTGCTAGTGGCATCGCCTCTTCCTTTATCGAAAGCATCCAAGGCGTTGCGAACAAGCAGTCGCGACGTGTCAGCTTTGATCTTGCAGTTGATGAGAAGATCTGCGACACTCTGCCTCTGGATGATGGGAACACTGCCGCCTCGATTATCCTCTTTAGCAAACTTGAGGGCTGCTTCAAAGGCTGTGCGCATGATACCACAGGCCATGGCTCCGACTAGTGCTGCAGTGAAGCTAAATGCCATCTCGATGATAGAAACTGTCGCATCGCCCTTTGCGCAAAGAAGATGATCTGCTGGAACCCGGAAGTTAGTGTACCTTGTGTGCGGACCACTAGCGCCGGTATGGCCCATTAGCTCGGGCTCGTCGAGTATGGTGTAAGCCTCGGGATCATTCTGGGCAATTATGTCCCTCGTAACGAGAAGGATCATGATATTGTCCCTGGGGTTATTTTCCGCCTTTTCGGGACCTCCGTCTTCGGAGTAGCGGACGCAGAGACAAGTTAGCTCAGCGCCTTTGTGATCCCACCCGCCGCTATTAGTTGTCCACAGCTAGAGAAATAATGTCAGAAACCTTGATAGGTAGTGAAATAACGCGCATGGGGTCATACCTTTTCGCCGTCCACGATGTAGTAGTCTCCTTCTTTCTTTGCTGTGACACCAAAGCCTTGCCCTCCCTTTTCCAGATAGTTGGCAGTGCCACCAGGCTCCGAATGGGCAAGACTAGCGATATAATCACCGTTGCCGCTGATAAAAGGCTTGAGGAAGCGCTTCTTCTGCTCCTCGCTGCCACCAAGAATCAAGGGCATCAAGCCCAAGGCAGTGCCAACTAGGGCCACATTCACACTGGAGTCAACAGTATAGAACTCTTCCACGATCAAAGACATGTCAAGAAAAGATCCACCAGTGCCTCCATCTGTAGTTGGAACGAAGGCTTTTAGGTAGCCTGCCTGGACAGTGGCTTCATAGAACGGCTTTATTGCCAGGAATCGGTCTCGTTGAGTAGAGAGACTCTTGTACTTGTCTCGTGCTGGACTGAGTTCCTTGCGAGCGAATGCAGACGCATCTTGGGCCAGTTGCCGCTGTGCATCGCTTAGGGAGAAATTGGCCATGTTCAAACAATAACCAAACGTTGTGCAAGATGAAATGAGAAGTGAATGCGGGGTAATTGAGGATAAATCAGTGCTGTAAGCTGGTCAGAGCGAAAAATCGATTGTCGTGGATTGCACCAGGTTTAAATAGGTGTCCAAAGAGCCAGATTTCCCCCTCAATGTCAACCTGATAGAAACAACGGAGAGTCAAGGAAAACGCCTACCAATTGAGACATAACGACCGATGTAATTGTCGGAAAGTGTGTGATTTAATTGGTGTATAATCGATAAGTAAGCTTACATGCGGGGAGTACGAGGGACAAGCTATTCCTATAGAGGTGGTAGCCTCCGGATGATTATTATCCAGACAATGCAGATCAGATAACCAGATACCTAGAACTAGTTACTGCTGGCTTCATGGATAGACTGTCCTTATCCAACAAAGTTGCCTTGAGCTCCGTTCGACCGCGTTCTCAAAGCGACAGAAATTCGTTTCCGGGTATCAAGTTCCGAATATGCTTGCCACTGCTGGCTTGGGTGCGACTGTAAAGGTGGAAATTATAATTCATACCTCCAGGTGCTAGAAGACAACGAATTGGGTCGTTTGTGATGGCACTGTTGGGTCATTGTCAAAAGTTCATAATATATTTTTACGTCTCATCCTAAGACAGATATTTGTGTCTACGGTATCTCACGTTAACTGGCTCATCGGTCCGGCAGCTGTGGATTGTCCGAGAGAGCAGGAAACGAATTAATCGTTAAGGGATTTAACAATGGAGTGCAATTATCTTTAGAAGTCTAAGTATATCGTCTGCACCTTACGAAACTTTGATGTATCATGGCAATTTGACCATTACTTGTGCTCACGTTGCCTCATAGTGTGATGATGGGGTAATTGAGAGTTATGGGCAGCCATCAGACCATATATGCAAGACGGGTGGTCTGTTGAACGGAAGTCTTGTGCTTCACGAGACAGTAATACCTGCTGTGAGTGAAAGATAAGCTACAAGGGGAATACAACTTCCAGTGACTGAGAATCAACGGTAGCATTTGTTACATGTATTCGTGATCAGCATAAGACAGTGGTAGCAACTGTGTGATAAAGAGTTGACGAACTATTTAGAATATATTTGTTACTGACTTATTGCAGCTAATCAGCAGAGTAACCCTCACGGAGCAGTATTATGTCACTGTTCTTCCATGACACTGATCTGCTTACTACTAATTTTCAGCGTGGTGAATAAGTATCTATCAAGCGCACATTCACAACACTAAGGACCTGCCATCGTGGTATATCTAGCAATGAAGGGGACTACTGACTTCCACAACAGCAGACAAGATAGCTTCACCAACAAGCAAGTTCACGAACGTTGATTCACGATAAATACAAATACAAAACAACTACAAACAAAAGTCACCATGGCGGCTGGTTCATCCTCGAACACTTCAGGACAGACTTACGGATCACACATACACAGAGTGGAGAAGCGTCTTATCACCAACGCGGACGCATTAAAGAGTGCATTGGATCGGATTTTCGGGCCCAGTGGTTGGGAGGCACAAGGATGGAGCGAATTGCTGGCGGCGGAAGGTAGAATTGGCGGAGATGAAGCAATGAGACAGGACCCGACACTGATGGTAGTTTCAACCTCTCCCCTGTCAGGTACCTCTACTCTAGAGGTACAGCTACAAATGGAAGGGGTAATTTCATCATAGGCGTTAGATGATACAGCCACAGCTGCCGAACGGATCATGTTGTAGTCCGTTTGGAACATAGAGATACGCCTGCGCGGCCACATGGCCCAGGTATAATGGAAATATCGATGCTTTAAGCTACAATCGTGCCGTGAGAAAGTGATTAAATTTCTGTAATTGGGAAAAAAGCCTATTTCATAAGAGAAAATTAGTATTATCCGTGAAATGCTATCCATGCTGAGGATATCCATTGACGCTACTCTGTGGGCCAAGCTTGTGACAAGATTTATAGTATAAAGTTACAGGGCCAACAATCCCAACCAACTTATTTTTTACCCTTCTCACAACTACCGTGGCGTATTAAACTATATGTATTTGATAAGGAAAGAAACCTTGATAATGAGGACAACAAGTATTGGCTATAGGCTCCGACTACCATGGGGTTTAACTTAATGATCCTCCTTAAATTATTCTCAGAGTCAATGAGGGCTGCAAAATTGAACGGCATAGCCAAACAAACTTCTACAATACCGTGGCTTTTGCAATTACCCAATTGTCTTCTCAAACGAAACTGCAACTCAACGCGCAGCACCGTAGGGACCATACGATATCAGCAACGTGTTCAAATGCCCTGTATAAAGTTCCAAATGTTATCCATCTCAATAAATCCCCGCTTTATGGTCATCCTTATTCTTCACATCATCTTTGCATCATGGTTCTCCTCAAGTCATTCTTCCTCATCGCCATCCTGGCTCTTAGCCAGTTGGCGACCGCGAACCCTGCACAACAATGCCAGAAAGAGACTTGCAAAAAGGCGAAATGCCAAAATACAAAAGGCGGCAAAGGTCCAATACCAAGAGTCCACCAGATATCATCGAATTTCCTCGCCGATTACGGCGGAAAACCCGTCCCTTACGCCCGACCTCTTAAACCACGTGCCGATTTCCTCGTCGGAGAAGACAGCAGAAAGGAATGGAAGAGCCAGGAATATCCCTTCAATATCATCAAGGAGATACGCTTCGGAAGAAAGGTGTGCACGGGTACGGTAGTAGGGCGTCGACATCTCATGACAGCCCGACACTGCGTTCCCAAAGAGATCGTACCTGCAAAGATCAAGTACGGAAAAGACCGTGTGTCGCACGCGACTGATGTTATCATCGTTATTCCAGAACAAGAGATTTGTCGTGAAACTGATGACTTTGCCATTTTGATCTTTGACAAGCCCGTGTTTGAGAAGGATGGGTACTTTGGAGCCAAGTCGTTCAATTGCAAGAAAAGGAACAAGCCAATCTACGTATGTACTTGTAGTCACGTGTAACTTCTATGTACTGACCACAGATACAGAAACATGCCGGGTACCCCTTGATCGACAAGAAAATACAGCGCCTACGCCAAGACCACATCAAAGTCACCGCTTGCAATGTCTGCGACCAGGCACTTCAAATTGCGACTGATACGGATGTCGACGGTGGTCAGTCTGGTGGACCTCTGTACAATATGGATAATGGAGGGGCCTGGTTCTACGGCGTCTTGAGTGGCTATCACAGAAAGATTGGCAGTATCTTTACTTCGGGACCGAACTTTGTCAACGCCATCGCGTATGCGCGTGAGAAGTACCCTTAGGTACACTTGTACCAAGGTGTGGATGGATGCAGTACCACCACAAGATTGTTTGGGGGTGGTAGATGGGCTGAAGATCGAAGGAAAGGGGGGACGTTGCTACCACACCTATACTCTCTCAAGGAACATGTCGTGGGCGTGGCAACCTCGAAGCAGACAAGCTCATCGCCCCCTGAGTATGGTTACAAAGCTCTCAATGGCTACTGAAAAAGAGATACTTCAATTAAGACCCCCTCGCCATCACTGTGATCATGCGATGTGACAATGAGACCTAGACTGTCCAATGGGGCAGGGTATATCATGTTGACGGTCTCGATCTGGACATTCCGAGCGGTCTGATCATCACGGCCCTCAGCTGGGTCGGCATCTCCATAGCCCTGGAATTGAAAGAACTACTTTCAAGCTTCCCAGACTATTGACTACCTAAGTGACGTTTAGGATTTACAAGATCACTGGCCAGACGCCCATAAAATGGCCTCTACACCATACATCATGCGGTAAGAGGTTGGCACTGCGCTCTAGTGTTCAAACACATACGAGGCCTGTTGGTTGAGTACCCTATCAAGTTGCTGCATATCGACCTTGTGAGTATGACATCGATCGAGGCACCTTGGAGTGACCAATGGGTTACTGGAACATATCTCAGGACACCCCCCAGGAGGCGAACCCCATGTCATCACACTTGGACGCATGTGAAGGTTCGAAGCAAGTCGAGATGGTTGGGGCTGAAGGTTAGACTTCAAGGTGTGTAGCCATGTTACACTGTAGTCCATTTTGAATGTGCAAGGAAGGAAGCTGTGATGAGTATGGTACAGAAGATTATGGTTCTTCAGGCAAGCCTCTCGTTTAAATGCACCTGGATTACGGTACAACAGAGAGGTTCCCTTGTCCCTGGTGTTTATTTCGATCGCTATGTTTGGCAACCTCGTTCTTGCTTCCGTCGCTATAGATCTCGGAAACACGGTCCGAAAGATTATCTTGAGGTTTTTGACGGGGGATTAGAGAGTAAGCGATGACGAATTACATTTAATAATATCATCTTGAACAATACCGCAGGTAGCACGGTCGGAAAGGATAGGAATGTGGATTTCGACCCCGGATTCCGCTTATCTTGCTTCTTTAGCCTATGTGCGTGTGGATAGATAATCGTCTCTTCATAACCTACAGCCAACGATACAGCATCTCATCTTAATCTCTCAGTCGTCCTCATGATTCCGAATCCGTCCGATCTTAAAGCTATGTGATCCTCGCATTAGCTCTTTCTTTACCAGCGAATGGTAGGATGGCTGTTGCAATAGTGAGCCTATTACATCTCGATCCACCACATACAAAGCCTCATCAGAACATTCCAAAGATGTTCCGGGTTATCATCTAATCCAGCTTCGGAAATGCGTATCCCCGTAGCGTTACACTGTATGTACGATCCATGGACAAAGCAAAGTATCAGCAAACGACGCCAAGATAAAGCGTACCCGTATGATCCCGAATATTCAATGCAAACCCTCATCAACCAACAGCTGTTGCGCAGGCCAAACTAAGCCAATTTGGTGCGTTGCCGAAATCCTTCGCTTGGAGACAAAAGTTAAACCGACAGTCCGTGCTTGACCTGACTTAGAGAAATAGGTAAAAGGCTCCGATTCTCACGGTGAGACAACTAGCAAGCCTGTGGAGGAAAGAGGGGAATGGTCTGGAACTTGGAGTGCCCCTAGCTTAGTTGGAACATGGAACAAGGTGAGCCAGCGACTCAGAGGTTGGGAAAGTGACTGATGTTGGATGGTTCACCTTGTCTTGGCGTTGCGCTACTGAATATTACCCCCGAAAAACATTAAGTTTGACGCAATATTGTGGGACAACGTCACAATGCATTTGGAGACTGGATAGGATGAGAATGCAATGCTCCGGATTCGACACATGCGGTTGGTGCAGATCTGTCAGACACTACTGCAGTATTTGGAGCGGTCTATGATTCCTGGCATTGGTTTCAATGGGTCTCTTTTCTAGCTTGGCCTTATAGATGGAGGGACTCAGTCGCAAGAGCAAAATGTGGTCGATATTCCTCACATGCGTGTTGTGCACAGGCTTCATCTCACGTTGTCTAGAGGGAAAGTCGGGGAAACTGGGTGAGAAACTTGGCAATTTGCCCCTCAAAAGCCACGGTAATGGCTAGTTCTCCAAAAGGGCAGCTTGCTAGCTCACGTTGGTCGACATGGGCAGTCCAGGTGTGCTGGAATGTCTTTACTACCAATTGGATGCAACCTGTTCGAAAGAGAGAACGAATGAGCTGTGCAATAAACCAGTAGTCAGGCTTCTAGAAATCCCTCGTGCTTCTTTAGTACCTGATCTGCTTTGACCTAAGACTGGACTACTGTAGCACGACTAACTTTAACTAGCAAAGTTACTGATCACCCCGTGGGGGGCTAAGCCACTCTACCCCAAAGCTAAAATGGCCATAATAGCGCAGCCTTAGTGGACCACCAAGTATCGGAGTCAAGCCAAACAGTCCGGACAGCCCAGCTCCTCACTTCAGCGCTTACCACGCACTGACTCAAGATCCTTGACTCTTCCCCCGCGTCGAAATGCTACGGTACAAGCGCCATCACTTGTGTTCACGGGATTCCTCGGAACGGTTCTAGACTTGCCAAGAGTAATAATTGATGCAAGCTATGTTGGAATGATGCAACGACCCCAACTCTGAGTGTAGCTACTTTTCCCGAGCGTTAGGCTAGGGTGGTATTCATGACACAAGAGGGCAGGGGAGATCCTTGCCTTGCTCGTCGAAGAGATTGAGTTGAACCGTTGAAGCGTATAATCTGTAATGCAACCGTGCAATGTCCTTGCTTGTCGGCCAATTGAGTATTCGTCAGTGTTCAAACTTTCGTATTTCGAGTCCATCGGCCAAGCTATTAAAATTGATCCCAATAATGAGGAGAAAAGCCAAGAGAGGGGAGAGTCTTGGTCTGCGGAGTCGCTCACCACGACAAAGACCAAAGGATTGTCAACCAAAGGATGCGGAGACTGGTTCATCTTGGCACAACACCAAATGAATCATGCAGCCAACAAGTTCACAACAGACTATCACAAAATCTCACGTTTAAAACGGCTGGTTCTCGGATGGTCTCCCACAACGCGGGGAAAGATCAGCCACTCGGGGATCACTTCTGGAGCCAGTTCTCTCCTCTCACAAACTCAACTGCTTGCGAGTCTCCTCTTCTCCACAACCTTAATCGTTTAAGCTTAAACTCCTTCCCATTTCAGGTTAGTGTCTGATACCGAGCGGCCGCAAAACCCTGTTTAGGAACTGTCGCCGTTGTCGAGCACAGGCCGTGAGACGCGTTAACAGCGGCTGTTATCACGTTCCAACATAGTTTATTTACACTGTCGTACTTCAAGGCACATCTTTACGACACCATCTTGTGTCTCCCTTGCGGGCTGTGCCTTCGGGATGTTGATCCAATCAGACACTAACAAGCAAAGCGCCGCTGACACTCAACGATAACCTTCTGGAAGGAAAGAAGCCTCCTCGTAGAGCTTGTGGCTTGATACTCGCAAACGCTTCAACCTGTCAACGCCCGTCAACCATGCAAGCTGCATGGCCTATACCTTGGCGACGTGGGATTCATTTTCTAGCGTCACATACTTGCTCACACGATGGAGTAGCTGGTAAAGCAAAGACCAACAGACGGCCCATCCACAGACCGTTGGGTATAGCTTCATCCTTGCATAGAGTAGCAACTCAGACGAAGCAAACTTTGAATAAGACCCAGATTATTTATCGTTGCTACCCCAAACTGGCTTGGCGTATCCATATTCACACGGTTCCAGCCACTTGACACGTTGGGTTCTAGACCAACCTAATCTCGTAGCTTAGTTGTACCCAGATCTTGTCCCCGGCATTGTCCACTACTGCTACCACTACTGTCCCATTACCGTTGCCACTCCCTTACATCTCTCTCCGTCTCAGGTAATGCACCCCGCATTGCGGGGAGAGACGGAGCCTTGGGTGATGGGGGAGATCGTCTGTACCATGAGCCCTATCCCCAGATTTTACCCCATATCCCTCATGCCTCCCCATATCTATATAACACTCCTCCCGTACCCCCTTTCAAGAATCGTTCTCCTCAAGGCAGTCGATCGCTTTGACTACCCTCCTACCTCTTCTTCATCTCATCTCATCTCATCTTCTCAGTCTTGTAGCTATTCTAGCTCTTCGCCATCATGGCTCAGAACAACCGTGATGAAAAGGCCGACATCAAAAGAGATGCCGAGCCTCATATCTTTCAAGATGAGCATCCAGAGAAGCCTGTTCCCACGTATGAGAAGACAGATTACTCTGGTGCCCATGAGAAGACAGACCCCAAGGAAATCGCATTGGTCAAGAAGCTTGATCGATGGATGATGCCCATGCTTTGGAGCATGTACTGGCTCAACTATCTTGATCGAAATGCCATTGCTTTGGCTCGATTGAACGATCTCGAAGAAGATCTCAACCTTCAAGGAACTGGTAAGTTCCTAACTTAAAGACTATTATCAATCAGTGCTGACACCGATTTAGAGTACCAAACTTGTGTTTCTATCCTCTTTGTTGGTTACATCTTGGGACAGATTCCCTCCAACATGTTCCTCACCCGAACTCGCCCCAGTCGCTACATGGTACGTTCCTCTTCCTGGTTCCGTCGAAACTCACACTAACATCTTCAAGGGTGTCATGATGATGCTCTGGGCTGTAGTCAGCGCTCTCACCGCCGTCGCCAAAGACTACAAGGGTCTCCTCCTCACCCGCTTCTTCCTCGGTCTCACCGAAGCTCCTTATTACCCCGGTGCCGTCTACCTCCTCTCCATCTTCTACACACGAAAGGAAGTCGCAACACGAATCGCCATCCTCTACACCGGAAACATTCTCGCAACTGCCTTTGCTGGTCTCATCGCCGCTGGTATCTTCCACGGTCTTGATGATGTCGCTGGTATTGCTGGCTGGAAGTGGCTCTTCATCCTCCAAGGTGCCGTCACTTTTGTCATCGCTGTTGTCGGATACTTCATCCTTCCCGATTTCCCTCTTACTACCAGATGGTTGACTGAGGAGGAGCGACAGTTGGCTTATAACCGTATGGAACTCGATACTGTCGGGAACAAGGGTGAGACCAGCACCATGGAGGGTTTGAAGCAGGCTGCTAAGGACCCTCTTGTTTGGATCTTCTGTGCTATGGCTCATCTCCACTTGGCTGCCAACGGTTTCAAGAACTTCTTCCCAACTGTTGTCGAGACTCTCGGCTTTGACCGAACTATTACTCTCGTCCTTACTTGCCCTCCTTACCTCATCGCTGGCGCAAGCACTATCCTCGTCTCCTGGATGTCCGGTCGCTACAATGAGCGAACCTGGCACATCACCGCTTCCAAGGCTGTCGCCGTCGTCGGTTTCGCTGCCGCTGCTGCCACCATGAACACAGCAGGCCGCTACGTCTGCATGGTCATCTTCACCATCGGTACCTATGCCGTCAACAGTCTTATCCTTGGTTGGTGCGGTTCTGTCTGTGGTCAGACAAAGGAGAAGAAGGCCGTTGCTATCAGCATGGTTACCATGATTATGAACGTCAGCTTCATCTGGACTCCTTACTTGTGGCCCAAGACCGACGCTCCTCGTTATGCTATTGCCATGGGAAGCAGCGCTGGTTTCAGTATTGGTACTGCTGCGCTTGCATGGTTGGCCAAGTTCCTTCTCATGCGCCGAAACCGCAAGCTTCGTGCCCA
The DNA here is from genome assembly GCF_000303195.2 of Fusarium pseudograminearum CS3096. Taxonomy (NCBI): domain Eukaryota; kingdom Fungi; phylum Ascomycota; class Sordariomycetes; order Hypocreales; family Nectriaceae; genus Fusarium; species Fusarium pseudograminearum. Next base: position 7,757,507 of record NC_031951.1, read on the forward strand.
GGAGAACGAGACCATGGTCTACTACGTCTACTAAGATGGGAAAGATCTTTGAGATGAATAGTTTGTGGAAGTGAAATGAGTTAGGATTGAGGTTTTATGAGTATAGATTCTGGATTTATAGACAGTAGATACGTCAATACTTTGTCTTTCAGGAATATGAGACTGTTTGATTCACATGCTGTTCCTTTACCAAGTTGATGTCTGTGCCATGATGTGCAGTACTGGCTGATCTTCTGCTTTCATTATCGAGGCTTCATTATAGTTTATCCATTTTAGCACTCTGTCAGTCCAAGTTCATAATAACCCAAAGAGCTTACAGTAACTGTGATATAACTTGAAATTGAATGATGGTGTCATGCCGTTGAATCACCCTAGAGTTTAGTCGTCCCTGTAAGTAAAAGCTGATGAGGCACTCGGACAGACCCACAACTCTACCAACCTACAGTCGCGATATCTCTGATGTAAGATCCCAAAATGCCGATCGGACGTCACCGACTCCTATACTGTATATAAAATTTGGCATTAACGGACTTACCTGGATGAATGAGTCACGATTCTCTGTTCGGTCATGAGGATCATCACATGTGAGTTTCGATGCAGGTCTGTCATCTTGTATCCGTACGACTGAAATAGCAACCTATTTTGGTCTAGCTCCATGATCCCTGTATGTGTCTCATCGTGAGAGTCACTGACTGAGATAGCAGCCTATCTTGGACTAGACTCCCACACCCACTGACATGAACAATTCTTTAACCATGAAATCTCAAATATAAATTCTCACGAAACTGCTGCACATTCTTGCTTATTTCTCTTTTCATACACAGCACTTCTTTTCACTTCCTAACTCGTACAAATTCTTCCAAAACTTAAACACACCAGCACCATGGAGTTTGCCATGACCCTCGATGAGCGCCTGTCTCTTCGGCAAGAGCTGCTAGATGCTGATGACAAGTTCATACTGGATATTCCTAAAGTAGAACTCCACGTCCACATCGAAGGCACCTTGACTCCCGAGCTACGATGGGAACTTGCCAAGAGAAACAACCAGACCCTCAAGCTTGAGCGCACTGGAACTGTGTACCGCAGCCTCGAGCAGCTTAGAGAGTCATATACTATTATCCAACCACGACCAGGACATCGCATCGATAACACCGAGGAAAGCTTTACTTTCTTTGAGGCTTACTATGGGGGCTTTGAAGTACTCGTGACAGAGCAAGACTTCTACGATCTCGCGATGAATTACTTCGAGCGCGCTGCTGCGATGAATGTTAAGTACTGTGAACCTTTCTTCGATCCGCAGGGACACACAAGACGCGGTGTTGCGTTTCACACCATTATGAATGGGTTTCGCAGAGCTCAGAAGGAAGCCGAGGCGCGCTTGAATGTGAGTAACATAGATTGACTGTTAAAAATACACGCTAACAGTATCTTAGCTCAAATCGAAATGGATCATGTGCTTTCTTCGTGACGAATCAGTCAAATCAGCCATGGAGACATATGAATCTGTTCTACCGTATAAGGACATGGTTGTCGGTATTGGCCTTGACTCTGATGAAAACGACAGACCTCCTCTCATGTTTGCAGAAGTCTACAACAGGGCTAGAAAAGATGGCTTCCGCATCACAGCACACTGCGATGTGGGACAGAAAGACACCCACCAGAACATCCGTCAAGTCGCATCTGACATTAGTTCCACTGGCGCAGACCGTATTGACCATGGTCTCAACGCAGCGCAAGACCCAGAGCTCATTCGTGTCATCAAAGAACGAGGTATCGGTATGACGATCACACCTTGGGGATATCTTCGTCATGAGCCTGTCGACGAGATCTTCCCGAGAATCCGAACTTTGTTCGATGCTGGAATTCCGCTCTCCATTGGGAGCGATGACCCGGCGTATATGGAGGATTGCTGGATCTTGCACGATCTGCTTCTGGTCAAGAAGATGTGCGATTTCAGCGATGAGGATATGGTGAGATTGACGAGTCATTCTGTTGATATGTGCTGGGCGGATGAGAAAGTAAAAGATGAGATCAGACAAGAGCTTGATGAGGTATTGGCCAAGCACTCGAAGTGATAGTGGAGTTAATGGTTTCGGGACTGAAGTACTATTAGGTTCTTCTTTCTCTTCATTGTATTAGCTACACTAGCATGATTGTACGGCCAGGGATACTGATAGTAAAATGATCAAACTCTTGACTTCGTGCCCAGACAATCTCCAATGTCTCAAGAGCGTTGCTATGATGCCGACATCCAATAGTTTTGAGTGCAATTCGAAGGCGACTTCTGATCCGATCCTTTTCCTTCTCAGCGTTATCACCGAATGTGACGACGGCTTGGAAAATGGGCCATAGCAAAGCGTAACTCCACGATGATGCCGGAGAAATATGTTCTGCTAGACCCAGTACTTGATCCGACAGGGGTTCCTCCAACTCACGGTGAGTCATGTCAGGGAACAGTCGATGGAGGTAAGCTGATATACCTAGCCTCCATATCTCAACCATGTGTTTTCGTGGACCTGACATGGTGGGACACTTCCAATCGTGCACTCTTCTCTCCAAGTCTTCGACCTGCGACTTCACTTGTTCCAAATCGAGATTGGGAGCTTTGAACAGAAAGGTAGCCTCGATGATGATCTCAAACAAATCAATTGGGCATGGAAACACATTGTAACTCCATTGCCTTTGACCGTTACTTGTGAAGCGACCGATTGTTACCCTCACCTCTGCCATTGTTAGATTTGGTGAGCTCTGAGAGGTGGTGGAGCTCATAACATCAAGCCTGTAATCGAAGGTTAATGAAGTCATTCCTTCTGTAGCTACATTGTAGCTTACCATGCAAGACGCTGCTCAAAATAATATTTGTTGGCTGATCCATCATATCCAGGGTTGCGTATCACAGCAACAGCAGCTTTCAAGTGAGTTTGAAACTCGACGCAATCCCCCGAACACATCTATCCCCAATTAGAAACGCCTCGTAGAAATATCAAAGGTTCTTCTTACATCAAGCTGTGCGAGCATCAGTATACTCGCTAATATGGTCTGGTCTGTTGCAGCGTTTGGACTCTGGAGCATCTCTCGTAACAAATGTGTAGCATGAAGGCGTAACCGTAAACTCTTCCGCTCCAGTAGTTCGTCTGAAGTCTTGGCTGCGATGTGGCACGATGCAGATCCAGCAAGAGCAAAGCGGATCGGAGGCACGCTGTCTACCAGAGGGAGGACATAGTGAAACATGGGGTTTTCGCTCGGTCCATTTCCAAGGAAGAAAATAGTACTGAGGTCTGCGATGTCTGTATAGCTGACATCAGTAAACAAGACAAGTAAGAGAGATTAGAAAAAGTACAATATTGAATGAATTTGTCCACCTCATCGGAGGGGACAGGGTTGACAGTAAAAGATGATGTCGGTGTCGTGCATGCATCTCGATTCAGTTGTCTCTGTCGTGCCTTCGAGTGAGCCCCTGCAATGATTACTGAACCATCAGCCACAGGGATAGACCTTCCGGCCAGTTTACCACGCGCCGCTACGCCTGGCCATTTCGTGACATAGCCTTCGCAGGCTGTACCTCGTTTCTCGCAGCTGAGGCATTCTGGTAACGTCCTGTCACATTTTCGACCGCGTCTGCGACAGTTAACACATGCCGTGGCATGATATGATGTAGGTTCCATCGTGGCATGGAGTTAAGATGCAGGTTACGTGCTGGCTGCATTATCGAGAGGAGAACTGACGCTAAGCCCATGCAAGTAAGCGACGCTAACCTGTACTGTTTGGTGGAAAGTGGTCTCAGTCTTACCACCCATGACTGAACAAGGAAATGCAGAACGATTATCCATTACAGCCTGATGGCTTTCTTCTCCGTATCTGCACGGGAGGCGCTCGGGATCTTATTTCCCCTCTTTACACGATTTGTTAAATCCAGGATTAAGGTTGTTTAAGTCCGCTAGTCTTTGCGCCACCACTGATATTGTTCGATTACAAATACGACGACGTCCCAAGGTCTTGAGAGATAAAACGTCCCACAATCCCAGCTCAATACTGTCGCTTGCACAAGTATTCTCCTTATCTTGACAACTTGAAATGGCTTCCCCTGTCGTCCTCATCATTGGTGCTGGCTCCAACGTCGGAGTCAGCGTAGCCAAAGCCTTTCTAGCAAAAGGACACAAAGTTGCTCTCGCTTCACGATCTCAAAACCCCGAGACTTCGACGGAAACCGAGCTGCACATTCCCACAGAATGCAATGACCCTAGCTCTGTAGTAAATGCTTTTGCCAAAACTAAGAGTGAATTTGGAATTCCTACCGTCGTTGTTTACAACAGTCAGTCGTCGGTCCCAACATTTGATGCAGCATCATTAACTTGGAATAGCCTCTGCTAGTCAATTCAACGACGCGGATGACATCTTTCAGGTCCCGTTGGAAACTTTCCAGAGCCACGCCGTTGTCAACATTGTCAGCGTCTACGCAGCAGCCCAAGAAGCTGTGAAAGGCTGGGCCGACCTTCCTGCTTCAAGCAAGCCCACATTCATCCTCACCGGCAACTGCGCAAATGTCACACCTCTTCAAATCATCATGACATTGAGTGTCGGCAAGACGGCTTCGGCGCATTTGATTGAGATAGCTTCCAAAAGCTACAAGAACAAGGGTTATAGGTAAGCCTTCGAACTGGATCACGATCAGACTAGTGCTAATTCTAGCGATAGGTTTTACTACGCTGATGAGAGGCTCGAAGATGGTGCACCTATGTGGAATGGCGTATCGGCAGAAGGACACGCTCAGTTCTACCTTGAGCTGGCTGAGGATGAACCGCGAGAGTGGTATCAGACGTTTGTCTCGGGTCTTGGATATAGAAAGCTACCTGCACCTAAGGCTGAAAGACCGACCTAGGATGGATAAATGTTTGATATGCATCACGACGAGTTGGAGATAAAGTATGTTACTTGTCCAAAGTATGTATTAAGCAGAATTTATATATATACAGGAAAATACAATTGGTAACTTCCTCAATATTCACAAACAGGTACTTCAAGCACCTTGATTAACCCTCTCAATTCCTTTCATAGACCAGTCACTACCCTGAGCGTCCAGTCTACAAATCTGTAGCGAAGCGCTTAGCAAGAGTTGACAGAAGAGTACTTGCAAGCCTTGCTGGGACCAGAGCCAATCTTCTTGGGCTCGTTGCCGGGGGTGGTACCCTGGAACTCAACGCAGATCTCCTTGACGGAAGAAGCGCAAGTACCAGTGATGGTGGAGATATCACCCTTGTTGGAGTTGATGCCAGTGAGGACCTTTCCGTTGTAGGCCTTGACGTTCTTGACGACAACGTTGCGGGTGCCCATCTTCTTGCAGTTACCGCAAGATCGGTAAAGCTTACCGAAGTCGACAACGGTGAAGCCATCGATGGTGACTGTGCCGAGACCGTTGTGCTGGATGACCTTGTCAGCGGCACCGGTGGCACCACCGCCCTTGATGAGAGCGTTGCCGTCACCCTTGAGGGAGAGAGCGTCCTCGCAGACCTTCTTCCACCAGACGTTCTCGATGGTGCAAGAACCCTCACAGTGAACACCCTCAATCTGGTCAGCGCCGATGATGGCGTTCTTGAGGGTGGCACCGTTCTTGAGGATGAAGACGGCGTCGCTGTCGCCACCCTCAGCCTGACCAGTGCACTTGACGCCACGGCCGTAGGTCTTCATGCCACCGTCAAAGGTGCCGGAGATGTACTCGACCTTCTTGTAGGTGACAGAGCCCTTGGAGGCGGGGATGGGGAAAGAAGCGCGCTTCTCGAGGGCGCCCATGGTGTTGGGGGTGACATTGCCCTGGGGAGTGGCGATGGCGGTGGAGGCGAAGAGGCCGGCGAAGACGATGGAGAACTTCATTTTGACGATGTTGGTTGTTGTAGAAAGAAGTGTTGAGGTTTGTTTGTTTGTTGTGAAAAGAGAGTATAAACCACCAGGGTTAAAAGATTGTAAGTAGTTGGATAATTGAAAGATGAGTTGGAACTGAGGAGAGAAGAGACTGGAGAACAGAGATGCTTTTGACTTTATATAAGAAAGAATCGATGTAGCCTTGGACCATTGAGTCTCCTCTCTTGCGATGGATTACATCCCACCTAGATCCTAGTTAGGTGGTGTTTCAGATCATATACAAGGGTGTTGTCAACGGGGGTTGAGTTACGATTGGCGGAATAATAGTCGACAGAGCCGAATCTAGAATGCGTTTGTGTTAGGTCCGCCTACCTTTTGTGATTATACGGAACTTGAAACGATTGTCCCTTTTTGATCATCAGGGTTGAAAATGTAACCGTGTGTTATTTTCCGGTATGATCGTCAAAACAACATCTAGAGCAATACTGTGAGGTCTTGGTACTGACTTTTGAAGCGTACAACAGAGCAAGATTCACAAAAATACAGTACAAGGTACACAGTCGCAATAACCCGCTGATTGATTATGGATCTAGACTTCAAGTCTGAAGGACAGGGCTGGAGAAGCTAAGTCTAGCCCCAGTCGCTTGCGGAAATGAGGTGGAATCATTGAGTGGATATTCCCCTCCTCTTACCATGTTTTCGTGTCTTTTCCTCCCTGATCGAAGTCTGCTTTTTATTCTCGTCATTTACTGTTAAAAAGAAGCTTGATTGACAGTGACAGACTTTTGTGGCTCGTTAAAGCTTGGTTTGCTTGGCTTCAGAATGTCATAGCAGTAGTGGATTACAGGTGCCATAGCGTAGCGTGTCGTGTCGTGTCGTGTCGTGTGCACTGACTTGACTTAGGGGCATGTCAACTGAAACAGAGACAAGCACAGTTGACGTTTGTCTAGTAGTTATGAGAACTTTGTACAACCAATGACATGAGATAACATTCTAGGGTAAGATCACAGATCTTTCAAATAAAAGACAGTCCAAATATTAAAATATCTGCACTAATAATCGGAGCCAAGTCGACGGATGCTCGGCGTCTTGGTTCATCCCGACTTTTGCATCCCTGCCCTGTACCCAGGTAATCGGAAACCGTAAAACAGGCAATCAAACAGTGTTTCCTTGTCTCCTGTCCCACTCTATAATCTGGTCATTTTATGCGTTCTGGTCTGTCAATAATCAAAGTCTGGGGTCAGTGACAGTCAAACCCGGCAATTCAACTCGATAGTGGACCAGAATTGTCCCCTGTCATTAAAAAATACGATCGAGTCAGGTGAATGCTGAAACAGGGACACTTTTGGAGCATGTCAACAACGGAACTAGCCGTCGAGGATGATATTGTATACGCGGATACTTGTCTTTGTACACGGTCTGAGTAGGCCTCCTTTTATTATTGTCGCACGGTTACTTTCTCAGAGATAAGCTCCAAAGGTGGTAACATAATCAGTTACCTGAGACAATAGAAATAGAATCAGCACGTCGGTCTGTACTGATAGACAACTTTTTGTTTTTTTTGTTTTAAAAACTGTAAGCCGGAGCCCTAGTCTTCTCGATATCTTCAAAATTCTCAACAAAGGATGCATCTGGATCAAAGTACTGATAGACTACAATCTTGGCTCATTTATTCTTATACCCTAGAGCTTGCCTGTTGTCCACTACCTATCGTGACAACCTGTTCTTCAATGTTGTGCTGCTAAAATACTTAAATAAGCCCGTCCTCTCGCCGAAATTCGATGTAACATTGTCGCGTGTTTTTTTAGTGCATCGATGATCATAAGAAGCTAGGCAATCGTTATCATATCACAACCGATCAACTAATAAACTCAATCGACGATCAAAAAAGAGTTTTTCAGTAGCTCATAACCCAACTCCAAGTTCTTGGTCAACTCTCACGGTAAGCCTCGGGCAAGATACCTTCAAGTGCTGCCTTGATTTGCAACGCCAAAACACGCGAATACCATCTGTGCTGCTGTGTGAATCCACCCATGATCCAGTAATTCTCAAGACGTGGATGACGTTTCCACATGCCCCGAATTTCACCCTCTGAGTCCACACCCCATGTTGCATCGACACGAGCCGCAATCTCCTGAGGGCCCAGTGTGCTGTCATCATGAACTCCCTCATCACCTCTGAGAATCTCGACTGCCATGTTACGAACATCATGGTCAGCGTACCCCGTACACCATATCACAGCATCTGCATCAGTTGTGCTTCCATCTGAAAATATCAAACCTGTCCCTGTAAAAGCAACGGGCTCAACTCCTGCTTTGACGCCAGCCCTACCCTGTGCCAGTAACTCAGTTCCGCCAGTGTCAACATAATGTCCACCCGCTCTCTCAACCAGGTTAGAGTGCAGCGCTTGCCGAGGTTCAGCGCTATCAAGAACAGGAAAACCTGCTTTTTGTAGCGCAGCGTAGCGGTCTGGTTCTTGTGATGCTAGCATACGAAAGAGATTGCGGGCCAATTGACCACTTATCTCTGTCGGTAGTGTGAGGAACATCCTATCAGCGGCTGCGACACCAAAGTCGTAGGCACCGAGACTTCTTTTGTTTTTTATGTACTCCAACGGGACGACGTAGGTTGGAGATCGAACAATCATTGTTGCTTCGAGTTCGGCGGCATGGCAATCTTCCAAGATATCAAAGGCTGTATTTGCTGAGCCTATGATAAGAACGGACTGTCACATGTCAGAAGAGTTGTGTGCAAACAATAAGTCGCGGCTCACCTTGACACCCTGGTTTGCCAAGAGTTGACCATTCCTATAATCAGAAGAATGGATGGCGATGCCTTTGTAGTCATGTGCGTTCGCTATTATGGGAACATGTGGCTTTTGCGATCCAATGCCAGTGGCCTGAACCACATGCTTTGCGGTTACAGTAATAATCTTGGTAGGTGTTTCGACATTGATCTTCCATTTCTTGCTCGGCTTGTTGTAAGTGGTTGACTGTATCTTGGCAGAAGTGATGATGTTGAGATTGAAACGAGACACAAAGCGTCGCAAGTGATCAGCCAATTCGTCTTTACTGAGGAGATGATCTCCTTGGAACTCGTCTTGATAATCTTGTAAGCTAGTGTTAGTTATTTTGCTTTCTGTTTGCGAAGACACGCAGCCTATACGTACTCATATAAGGCATTTCGGCAAATGAAGTCGGAACATGAAACTTCATGCAGTCATATCGCAAAGCCCAATTATCCCCAATGTTGGCATTCCGCTCTGCCATGATACTCTCAACGCCAAAGGCTTTGAGACGGGCTGAGAGGGCAGCGGCGCTAGATTTGCGTCATTAACTGGACTGCAGCAAATGTTGAATGGGAATTTACCTATTTCCACCACCAATTATAAATACACCCGTCTCAATTGTTTTCATGCCATCAAGGCTACGGCTAGGGTTCTGCAGAAGCAAAGTGTCTTCTGGGTGGATATCAAGGTTCTCCAAGTTTGTACTTAGAATCCATATCTTCCATTCGATTTCTCCATTGTTATTTTCGGTAGGGAGAAGAAGGACTCTTGCGCTACAAGAAGCTGCAGGCGACTCAGTTCTGAAAGAAAGGGACACGTCGATGAATTGCTGAACGGAAAAGAAAACTTAAAGTCAGTTTGGTCACCGCAGACCTTAAGATACCCTGTAAATGTGCCACATACAAGAACAGGTGTCGCAGGGACAAACACAGCTCCCTCCAACTTCCAAGCTTCTTTGCATCTCCTAGCCTCTTTTGTTTCAAGAAGACTCTTGGCAATGACTTTTGGACGGCGAAAGGTACGCAGATGGTATGTTAAAGCCAACGAGTCCTTCCAGTAACCTTGTGCGGGGAAGAAACACGTCTGAAGAGCGATAGCATCATTGTTGGCCAAGGCAACGTTGAATGCATCTACGACAATAGAGGCTTGCTCGAGTTCGTCATGTGTTTTGAAAGAGATCAGGCTAACTGTCTTTGGAGATATGACTGGGATGGGATGCTCATCAAATAGTGTGCGCAGATCTCCTGCATCGCTGTCGACATCATCCGGCTTGTGGTCTTAAATGGATCAGCTTTGGAAGTATTGGAGACTGCGTTGGATATTCCTCACCGAGTGTCATAGTTGATGTTTTTAGCTTGGCTGTTCCATGTAAGTAAAAAGGTAATGATTCTTTTCACATATTTATACCAAGAGTATTGGGTTGAAACATGTCATTTCGGGTTCCGGATGCCACGAGGGGAAGTGGGATCAGCTGCGGTGTAAAATTGTAAGTTCTGTCCGGCAGGGTTGTAACATACCCCTCAGCTTGGCCCAATGGAAGGATACATCCCTCACTGCTGTGTCACATTAGTTGTCCTCGATGGGGTGGGAATTTTCGTGTTTGGGAGCATAAGAGACGAAATTAGTAATCCAGTCTATGCAATCTGGACTAGACCGTTGGGTTATTTATCGCAATGTCTCAAACGTCAGAAGCCATATTTTTACCACTACAAACTTGTGTATACCAGCCCACACTCTATGTACATATTTGTCACTTGTTCTCTATCTCGCATTACTGGCTATCATAGTCTCAAAAAGCAGTTAAACCCAACGGACTCTAGTTGTCAAGAGGCATATCAGTTTTGATCTGGGTGGTTTGAGATGTTGAGCTCAGCAAATAATAGTGAAGAAACATCAACTTCTTGTATGACCCTAATCACTACGGTTCGTCTGACTGATCCGAATCAAGTAGCCGGAATAGTGAAATCAGGAGTCCCATATTCTCATGAACCACGACAAACCTACCACTCATGGTAAAATTGAAATATTGATAATGAGAGTCTGTGGATTTGTTTAGTAGAGGCAGACGGAAGGGTTGCAATTAGCATATGAGCCTGGTAAGCTGCTAGTCTAGATATGTATTTTCCAGCTTTCATTCCTGCAAGCAATCGAACGTATTGATTGCTGCTACAGCGACTTTGCTGTCGACTGGTTAACCTATCTTAGCGCTGATGCAACAATGACAGCGGATTTAAGTCCAGGAACATCCAAGTATAGCACGCTATTGACTGACTATTGACACGCTAAAAACGGTTTTATACAAAATAGTTAGATTGCAACACTCAGATTGGTTGCAGTCCGAGATCAGCTTCTATGCGTCAGGTAGTATCGGTCAATACCTTATGTTAGGGCTGAGGACAGCGTTAGGTCTAATTCCAACGCGTCTCTTAAAGTCCGGTCCCCCGCAAGTCTCTGTTCCGAATGATCTCTGTTTCAAGCCACTTGTTATTGACCGATTGCTTCGTCAACTAGCCTGCTTACCGTTTCAGGTGATGTCTGTTCTGAGATCAAAAACCTCCGTGGAGATGAAGCAGTTCCTCTCTGCTCATCTTACCTCCAGGCAACTTCCGCAACTGTCACGGTCAGAAGCACCACTACTCGAACAAGCTTCCAAACCATTGCTGCCCCCCCCCGAAACCATCTCAACTTCGGTTGAAGAGTGAGCCTAAATTTCCATCTATCATGAGTTCATGTTAGTAACCGACATGTATGATAGGACTACCACTGTTTCCAAGACTAATGTCGAGGTTGTTATTCCTCCGATTCCGACCGTGACTATCACTAGAACTCTCAGCGTCTCGACTGTCCATCTCTACCGACCCAATCAGAAACGCGAGGCTTCCCTCGATACCGTGCTTGCTAGCCTGGAGAAGAAATACTCAAAGTCTGCAGTGACTGCTGGTTGCAGCTGAGTATACGATCCAACCACCGAAACAATCACACATACAACTGATGCTACCGCCGAGGCGACTTCACAAGTGACCATTGGCCCCTCTACCACAGTCATAGTAACGAAGATCAAATGCATCCCTGTTACAAAGGCTACTGATGTAATGGTGAGAACGCACATAATTAATGTGAGTTTTATCTAACGTGAATACAGGTTACCGGGTCACCGAGATGGACCAATACCGAATGGGTTACTACCGTCACAACGATGAATCCGACATATTTCAGACTAGCGACATATAATGTGAGAGGCAACTATAGGAGTGAAGATGGCAGTGGTCTTGACACCGACATTGACTTAAAGACTTGTATCGAAAGGTGTAAGTCTAAACCTACCTGTTATATGACTGGCTGGTACCCGGGCATGTGTCGCTACGTTGTTCGATCCTTTGCAGAAACTGGTTTCAATGACCCTCGCAGTTACTACATTACGAACGACAAGGACTGCCCATCGTGAGCACAACAGGAGTGCTTCACACAACAAGACCAGACATGGAACAGGTTATCTTCGTTCCTTTGTAGATATAGCTAGAATCGCAATTTAATAATAATTTCTACCAAAGGGGCGATGACTTTTACTCCTTGAGAAGACAAATGTTAGCAACACATGAGGAATGTGAGCACTGTGAGTCATTACCGAGACGTTATATAGATCGAGGCCGCTTCAGCTTCAAACGTTCCAGTTAACTTCGGACAGATGCTGACGCTTTGGGGAACATATGGGGCTTGGACATGACTCTTGTTGTCCAAGCGGTGCAATTGGAGGGAGCCAGTAAACGAGAACGAAAAATATTGTGTAGCTAAATTTGTCTCGGAGACTTCTTGGATAGGGGTGATGGAATCAGCCAAACAATCTAGCCGCCGAACCACCATACAAGCTGATCAACTATTTCTGCTCAACTACAGGCTGGTGGCCCTACAGGGCAACAATCCTTGTGGTATTCACCAGCTTGGCTAAGCTTATTAGCGGATAGCGGCACCATCGCTTAGAGAGTCGAGGCTAAGCCCTCCTGCAGGAGGCCGAGAAGGATCAAAATAGCGCGGTTTTATACGGACCAACGGCGTGACAATTGGGCCGCAGTAAGCTTACTTCTTGGCAGGTGCTTTTTGACTTAAGATTGTTAGACCACCACAAGAAACAAGAGAAGAGTCAAGTTCCTACAAACTCACATTCGTTACTACAAACTTACGGTTACCGAACCTATACAGTCGTTTACAACAGCACTTACATTCGTTACGAAAACAAAATACATCAAAATGTCTCGATCAATCGCCCTCGCTGCCCTTCTCTACGCCCTTCCCATAGCGGCCAAGACAGACATTGACGGCTGCACCTCTTTCACCAGCACCGTCACTGTCCGACCCGAGCCCGGATACGGAAACACATACGAGAAGGTCATTTGGTACGTCTCGGACAGTCTCGAGATTTGCGAAGGTGTCGACTGCGGAGGAGGCCGTGCTCCTCATAGGAGCGTCCCCGGATGCCCTCTGTACAAGGGCACTGAGACGGTGACACCCAGGTTCTTGGAAAGCGACCCCATGGGTTCCCCAACCCCTCCGGTGGTCATTTCCAGCTCAGGTTCCGTTCTGCTTTCGGGTGTTTGGTACTCTGATAGTGGTGAGACCGCGACTGGCGATTACACTGGTAGTGCTTTGCCTGAGGAGACTGCTAGTGAGAATTGGTCTCTGAGCTTTGGCACAGATTCTGATGAGACACTCACTAGAGATTACACTGGCATTGGTTTACCGACTATTACCTCCTACAAGTTGACTGCAATCACCTCGGCCCCTGCTGTCTCGACTCACAAGTCTAATGGAACTGCCGCTACCACCGGCGCTGCTGGAACCGACTCTGACGGCGCTGCTAAGCCTACTGCCGTTGATGTTGACAACGCCGGTGCTGGAGTCATGGTCAAGGCCGCTGGTGTTCTTGCTGCTGTTGCCGGAGCCGTCGTCTTGGCTCTATAGATGCTTTCCGGGATATAGTACCCAGTCTATGGGGGCGGAACGGAGAAGCCAGGATCATCACCAGGTCCCTCGGCAGCGATCATGTGGGGCAATAGCGAGCTTGTAGTGTGGAGTTGAAGTCTGGAATTAATTTGGCGGAGTAACTAAAGACTAGATTAATGACAGAAGCCTTTGATCATAGATTAATTATTAATGCCATGACCACCTACATGTCGATGACACTCGCAAAGTTCAAGCATGATAAAACAACAATCGATTGACCACGGCAGCTTAGCCCATCCTCATAAAACATAAAAAAAAAACATAAAAAAACCGTAAAGACCATCATAAAAATATTAAACAAGTGGACCCTACTGGTCCTTCTTGTCATCCTCCTCCTTCTCGGCCTTTTCGGCTTCCTGTCGTGGATGAATATGTCAGTAATCTTGTTGTAGGTGCAAAATTCACAGGGATATATTATACCTTCTCCTTCATCTCCCACTCCTTCAGATATAAAGTGATCAGCATATGATAGAAACATGAATTGCCTCGATTGACTTACGGCGATCTTCTTGCAGGCATTCTGTGCTAGGTTAGTTATCAATAGCGGATACATTATTTGAGAACTTACACGGAAGAGCTGTTTCTGCTCCTCCATCTTTTGATGATGGATCTTGTAATGAATCAGCCGGTGATTACTAATCAAGATAACATGGAAAAGGTACTCACGGCAGCCTGTTGGCGCCAGTACTAAATTAAGTCAGTGATATGAACTCAAGAAAAGCTGGATAGATGGTAAGGTTCACTTACGGCCTTCTTCTCCGTTGCTTCCTACCAAAGGTTAGCATGGATATTGAAGGAGAAACCGCGTTACTCACGGCCTTTGATCCCGGCTGCAGTAAACAAGATTAGCGAGTGTTTCTGATACGACAAAAGGATGGTCTTACGCGAGGGAATGCCCGCGAGGGCTGGTTGTTGTTACTGTACTGTTCATGTCCACTGTCAGGTCGTGTCTTGGTAGTATGAGGCCAATCCGACCTACAGGATGGTGACGGCGCTATTAATAAGTCAGTAAGTAATTGGATCACTCACTGGATTCCAACATACCGAACGACGGGAATCGCCGCGACCTCTACCGCCCCGAAGGGCACCACGGTTGTTGTTGTACTACCACATGTGTCAGCTTTTGTACAAGTTGCCAATAGCAGTTGACTTACGCCGGCCATTTTGATTGATTTGGTGATCTATAGATATGTCAGCCTCGTAAACAATTGTTAATCTTCATGGGATTCTTACTGTGAAAAAGGTTGTCGGTCTATATACCACAAACATGGTTAGGAACTTCTCAATAAAATAGCAGAGATATCATCACGTACTTGGGAAAATGTGGGCTTTTTCTGCAGAGGAAAAGCATCGACGTCAGTGACCTGTCGCTGAAGATGTCGTATGAATTCGAGACTTACTGTCTGGTAGTCGCGCGCTGCATGAAACAATTAGTACCACAATAACCAAGTCATCCGTCAGCAGGGGAGGGTATACTCACGGGTTGATGTTGGCTGCAGAAGGGAAAAAGAAATCTGGTCCGAGATTCTTGGATCACCTTTCTTCGATCTTGACCGTCAAGTGCGGCAGGTACGATGCTTCCACGATGACGCATTTGCAAAAAGCTGGCAGGTAGCCGGTGGTACATCAGAGTACTAGTATCTTCCTTCCATCTTCTAGGTATCCCGCACGTTTGCTCTGAGAGCAAGAATGGGAGGGTTCAGTGCCCATCCTCATACAAAGTAACTCAAAGACTAAAACGTAAGGGATGAAATTATAAAATCAGTTTAGGTCATTTTAGAGTAGACTCTTAGATCATTTATTTTTATAGACTAAGTGACAACTATCTACCAGCCAGCACAAATGTCGAACTTGCTGTACTTTGGGCATACTCACTATGCTTGGCCTCGGTGGGCGAACTCGGCTCCACGACGTGCGCTGGCAAGCTGTTCACCGTCGTCTCTATCGTCCTGACGATGCCACTCATATTATCGCGTCCATTTCGCGCCGACTCTAGCGAGCTTTCCAGTTCACCCAGATCACCACCTTCTATGAGTGTTGTGTTTCTACCACGCATCGCCCCGTGCATCCCCGTCAACGGTCTGTCGGGCTTGGCTTTAGCAGTGGATGTCATCGGTCTCTGGTTTGTGTTTGTTATGTTGGAACTGTGGTAGTACCCCTCGTCTGAGCCACGGGTACCCGAAGAGCGGACAATCTTTGTGATGAGTTCGGCCATTTTCATCTCGATTTGGAGTTTCAAGAGGTAAGCGACAGGATGGAATGAGAGGTAGCTGCAATTGTTAGCGATATCTCATCACAATACAAACCCGATACTTACACCAAGCTACTTGGCAAGGACATGAGTCCAACCAGAACAATCTGCCAGAATTTGTCAGCACATTGTGACTCCTAGACACTAGACTCCTTACATCCAATGATAGAGACAAACCGATAAGTCCCAGATTCATCCGATACAGTGGGATATACTTGGTCAATCCATTTTCGATAAGACGTGACCGGACCAAGTAGATAAAGTAGCCGTTCAAAGCACCATCAACGACAGCAAAAATAACCTTTTCGCATCGGTCCCAGATAGAATTTAACCGAATCCATCGATCATTAATTTGAAGACGTGCTGGCATCCAAATAACAAAGACGCTGATATTAACCAGCAATATTATCAGAAATACGGTCCATTTCAGGCGGATAGCGCGAGCCTTGGAGACCATTAATAGACCGATTCGGTTGATGATGATTTGAAGTAGAAACTGGACCTGCAGTGCCCAGAATAATGCTGAAATATTAGAGGGTTATCACTAAACGGGGACGAGAAACGAACCAACCGAGAAATAAAACCCAAAGCTTGTGTCATGTTAGCAGAAACCAAAACTCATGAGAAACCACCAACACTGACCTGGGTGCGATATACTGTCGTTGGAATCCCCAAGCCAAACATCCAAGAACCATACTACTCAGCCAAACCACCCAAATCATTCCCACATAGGCCGTGGCACGATGACGCCTCTTCCATGCGCGCCAACTCTGCTGCGTGCCTTTTGCCAACGTGAAAACCGCAGCGCAGAGAGAAAAGCCCCAGAAGATGCTGGCCGTATTCATATCGACTTCATTTGGGACTTCCCGGACATATCGATCCGGTATCAGGTAGCCGTATTGGCCCATAATTGGAGTTTGAGAAACATCGATCAAGGTGTGTAAAACATGTGGCAGCGGGAAGGAGGAACGCATTTGTTAAGTACTGTTTACACTTGCCTTGGCAACCAACGCCGGACGGACGCTAACAGTTGAAAGGTACCTCTGTTGGAATCGTTTGGTAGAATTGGGAATAGCAGCTGATAAGGATGTGCCGGATCGGCAAGGTTCAGGCACTTACGAAGTGTCAATAGGCTTTGCTTGCGGTGGTGAAGTGACACAAATGTTTAAGAATGTCTTTACTATTATCGTTAGTTCAGTACGTAATCACACTTACCGATCCAAACAAGTCAAAACGACAAAAACGGAAGATGGCGTCAAAGTGCTAAGCTAATCAAGGGTTAGTGAGAAGGGATCTACAACAGGATTGTGATGATCGGTATGTGAAGCTTTATTCCTTGGGCAACACATGCTACAACATATTAAATGACGAGTCATTGATTGACGAGCTGGTATTTTGGGAATAGGGCTTGTTATAACCCCCATTAGCTTTGATCAATTCTAGGTACAAGTTTAAACAGTTGTGGCTGCTTGGTTTCAATTGTACACGTATTGTTAAATTACAGTCGCTACGTGCTGAATCAGTAGCAGAGGAATAACGGCGTGTTCATTCTATTCCTAGTCCAGTGTCTTATCTATTCCAACTCCGTAGCATCCAGATGGCCTTCTGACAATGGCTTAGTTGCACCAACGACGGCAGTCTTCATTGATTCTCTGGATGCACTGCTGTGTGCAGGCGATAGCAGGGACACCGCTACCGCAAATGCCGAGAAAGTTGCAGAATATTTGCTGACTTGTGACACAGTCAAAGTAGCCGTGGTCGCAGTTGCCGCGCTTCTCTAGAGCGGTAGAGATAGTACCAACGTGAGCATCAACATCAACATGCACATCGGCAGCCTCAGAATCATCAGGCAGGGCGGCAGCGTTGACGGCAACGGCGAAGAGGGCAGTCAGCTAGAGATATTACTAAGTTAGTCCGGGGCTTCTTGATTAACGGCTTTAGGGAGGAGAGCCTACAATAGTAGTGGCGCGCATTTTGTCGGTTGTTTGAGATGGTGTAAGGGTTTGGGGAGTAGGGTTTGTGTGATGAGTGAGAAGAGTCAAAGGGAAGAAAAGTAGGTCAGGAGATGCTATATTTATATGATTGGAGGGGGCTGTGACTTGGCTTCTTTCCTACCTCTCTTGGCTACAAACCCAACCTGGCTCCTAAAAGCACAACTCTTCTTGACTCATGAGTCTAGATGCGATCCTACTATGCAACACACTGCAATTGGAAGGTCAGAAGGAAGAACTGCAAGATTTTGTAACAGTGTAAAGCCAAGACTAATGTAAACCACAAGGTCTCAGTCTTTACCAGCCTTGCTCAACTGTTCTGATTGGACTCCTCCAACTCAATAAACTCCAAGGCCCAGCCAGACCCGTATTTTGAGAATCCTTCTGGATCAGAAAAGGAATTGCAGGAAGGAGATCATACGTGTTTCCCGTTCAAGATGCGTTCCGGGGCAAGCGGAGCAGCATGATTGTCCGACGGTCCTGGTGCGGCTGAACGGATGGATACTCGCCTCTGTGGTCCGTAGTCCGACGCCTTTTCTTCCGAGAGTAGACCTAAGTTACTCGGTTTAGCAGATGGGAGTTAGTTATCAGTACTTAGTAAATTATTCCGAGCTGATTCGCTTCTACAGACTGGTTGAGCTATAGTAGCCTTGGGGGTCTGCCTTGATCGAGGACTACGATGTAAGTGTGTCAGTACATAGTAGTTGCGAATCATATGTAGCTATGGAGAACGAGCATCGCATTACTTAACTTTTTCAAGGGTCTGATCAGATTAAAAATCCGCAGGGATACTATACTGTAAAAAGCATAACCAGTGGAGACTTGCATGATATTGATCGATAAGAAGCGTTTAGATAAGATTTCCTACCTGGTCTACAGGGTAGCAGAAAAGTTGACCTATTAATTTCGTCTCTTATGTTCTCAGCGGCCAATATTTCTGATACCCTGAGGCTGGTCACCTGTTTGAATTCTAGTATATTCTTTGCGCGACATCTTACGTTTATGTTACACCAGAGTAGTGAACTCAACAAGTATGTAAGTAGCCTCACATCGCGATTGCAAGTCAAGCCAAATATTGTAAACAGGTCGTACATAACCTGTAAAGTCATAATTTAAAACTGTCTGATCCAGGAACCTAGAGTCTAGTTTTGTCCCGCAACGACATCCTTCGTCCGAGACTTGGGCAGAACAACAAGCTTTTCCACATCACCCTTCGTCACAGTACCCTCAACGGTAGTATTATGTGGCGCCCAAACCTTGAACCTAACATCCCAACTCTCAGGCCACGCAGCAAGCAGTCTAATATCATCCCCTGCAAAAGTCTGGATAAGCTGTTCCTGCAATCCAATAGCTGCAGCCCCGTAATGGTTCAGATCAGGTGTCCAGTCAAAATTGGGACCCTTAAAAACGGGGAACTTGCACACTTTGCTAGGCGTATACCGCTCTTCCGTCATGGATGTTGCGTTTGCAGTGAATCCCATACGTGCGAGCCAAATGACGTCTTGCTTCCAACCATTGTTGCCATGGTAGATGACTGTCTCTGTGTCATAGAGATACGTGTTGATGGCATGCGTGAGGTTAGGAAGGCCAAGGCCGTATTCGGGCCAGGGAAAGACAGTATACAGCTGGGGTACCTCGCTGTTCTGAACACGCGTGTATGCCTCCGCTGGAGCAATACATGTGTGACCCTGTTGCTGACGGAGCGTGTTGCCGGGGATCTTATCGAGATATTTCTGGTAGTACGTCTTGTTTTGAAGGGAGAACTCGTCTACGATCATGAGATCTTTGATGACTTGACGTAGACCAGCCAGAGTGGAGACAGGATTATACGCTTCTTTATATGTCTCAGCGGCTGACCCAGGATAAATGACGAGGGATTCATTGCCAGAAATGCCGGTCAACGGCCAAGGGTTGCGTTTGAGCATCTCTCGGGTGTAGTACTTGTCGAACCAGGCGAGCTGGTACTCGATAAACTCGAGATAAGGCGTAACGTCGTAGCCCGAGTAAATGTTGGCTTGTAGGATCATATCGGCGAACTCACTATAGAAGTCGTCATTAGTCTCGTCAAAATCCACTTGCTGCACCTTTGACTTACTTAGCAGTATCTTGCATATGGTTCAACCAAACATTCCACAACTCCCCATCAGGGAAAAAGTCAGGACGGGGTGTATTTGCATCATCGTCATACCACTGTGCATTGTACTCAAACACATTCGACAGACCGGTATTATCGATCTGTTCCAAGAAATACGCTGCATCGATATTCTGGTACACCTTTCCTCTTAGAACTGCGTTCGGCGTGATGCGCTTGTAAAAGTCAAACTGCTGCGTCATAGTCTCAAAGTCACCAGATCTCAAGAGGGGCCAGTACAAGAGACGCTGGTTCTGAGCAGTGAATGTACCTCCGCCCCAGCGTCGATAGTCGGGCGTGTAAGGCCGATAAGGGTTGACGAAGACGGGATCAAAAGTCCAGAGACCACCATTGAACTTGGTCGGCCATTCTCCTTTCGCGTTGCAGCCCATTAGGAAGCGCCAAATCTGGTAGTTCTTTCCTACTTGGAATCCTGCATCCTTTTCACCCTTATCTTCATTGATGATGATGTATGAACGAGCCCAGTATTCGTGCCACCAGGTGAGAGTGGCGTCATGAGTATTCTTGACAGCGGACATGATGACCTTTTTGAGACCCTTGTACCACTCATCGTGATTTTTGGTTTGGGCTTGATACATGGAGAGCGAAACTTTAAACGATTTTCCAGCCGCCTTACTTTTGAGATTCCAGGCTTTGTAAGTAGTGTTGACGTAGTGACCATCGGTAATATCGGCAGGCTTGAGTTGCTCGGAGTGGACAAAGATACCAAACTCGTTGTTTCGCATTGGGTTGTACATCTCATCACTGTACTTCTCGAGCCCCTGCTGCTTTAGTTGAAAGTTCCATAGATCCAACTTTTCATTACGGTGGCTCATGAGCACGCCATTCTCATGGAAGAGGATCTTGTCAGCGTAGGTAGTTCCGTTGGCAATCTTGGAGGTGTATATGCCCCATGAGCCCTGGTTGCGCTCCTCATTAACGATGGGTCGGTCTTCGTAACGCCAGTTCTCATAAGCTACGTTGACAGAAATCTTCTCAGGGCTGTCGACTTCTATGTGCACGACAGGGTTGAATACGTCGACCCAGACTTTAGCTGTGGCGTTATCCTTGCCGGTGTACTTGACATAACCGTCATTCAAAACAAGTCTTTGCTCAAAGTCGCTGTCGAAGGGGTTGGGATCGAAGGATAATCTGACACGACCGAGTTTGAGAAGAGAGTTGTTCTCGTCAAAGGTGCCGCTTTTAGCAACGTACATGAGAATGGTGCCTATGTTTACACTCTTTAGCAATTGGAATGACTAGTCTAGACAAAGTTTTGAGGATCAGAAGTCGTCTTACCATTCTCATACCATGTATTCAGACCAATGTCGCCACCACCGAGAGGCATTGAATCGGCTGATCCATTGACACCTGGTTTATCCCAGACGACATCGTAGGAAGTAGGAAGTGTTGCCATTACAGCCGTGCACCAGAGAGAGAGCACCGGTAGGATCTTGCTAGTGAGCCTCATGATGACGGCTCCGTCTGAGATAGACGAGAAGCAAAACTAAGTAGCAAGTACCACTCAAATTTCCACTTCAGACAAAGAGGAAGAGAGAGCTGTCTATCACTCGACCATCGTGGGTCTTAAATAGTTTCTCTCCATAACCATACCATGTCACCAACGTTTAGCTTCCATCACCCCACTGTATCCATGTCTACCCCGCGAAGCTATCGCAAAGTAGGATCATGACTGAAATCATGGTCAGGGAAGCGAAAGGATGATGAATGATCACAGCAGACATAATTATCTAGTCAAATCTGTATTCCATAGGCCACTTCGACGCAGTTCAAATGGAACCAGTCACTATTCATTTCTGCACCCAGCACGCAAGGTCTGGTTGGACAACTTCGGGTATGGTATGGCGAACCCCGGCGATATCAGCGAGATGCGGGGGAAAGACAGACGAGGTTCCCTTGCAAACCCCCGCTGCTATCAACTAAAGTTATCAAGCTGTGCCTTATTGAAGCTATTGCAGTAGCAATGACTTCCGACTTGGGATAAGATAATCTTGTCTGTAAGACTTTAGCGTCGGTAAACATCGGCAATCAATACCGGCGGCGATCCGACAGACCGGAGATAAAGCAAGGAGACAGTTGATGAACAACGGTAGTATATAAAATGGTCAAGCAACCTACTGATGTTCAATGGAAGTGCTCTTCTTTTCGCATCAGACTCAATTGAGTAGTATGAACACAGCGTTGCTCAGCTGGACAGTCTGACAATGGAAACGAAGGATTTAGTGCTTACTGGATCGGCACAAGGACACAACCCTCAGTGCAATCAAGAGCTGCATATCACTGAAACAATTGCGATCTGACCAATGCCACGAATGTCAATACGAGTCTCTCCATCAATGCACTTCTTGTTGTCTCTAATGAAAGGATCTGCTATCGTCCACTCGATTATATATAGCCTTCGCGTGATCTTCTGTCCAGTACTCTGTACCCATCTTTTTGACCTTACCAAGTGCCATTTCTGCCATCACCACCATGTCCGAGTCAAGACAACAAGTATACAAAGCCCTCAAAACATCGCGCGAGAAATCACTACGACCTATTTTAACACTTCTCAATGGAGACGCAAGCTGGCTTATGTCGTTTCCCCGTCCCAAAGCCGAGCGGGCTTCAACGGGGAAAGCATATTTCCACGTCGTGTATGAACCATGGCTACAAGGCGACACATCCCTGTTCTACAGCTGGTTCTTCAATATTGCGCTAAGCGACAAGGCGGCGGTGACTGACGTTCAAGGCATTGAGGATATCATTGCTGAGATTGAACAAGCTGCTTCATGTCATATGCCGACAGACCACTCGCAAACCACCACGGAAGATGACGGCTACCAGGGAAATATTGGTGTTATCATCCTTGCTTTCCATTATCTGGACCATGTGCACGAGCCAACTCTTCGAACTTTTGATCCAAATATTCCTATTGTCGCGACACCTGAAGCAGCCGCTGTCATCAGGCCATGGAACCATTTTAAGACCATCTCTTTGAGCCACGATTTGGACAGTTCAGCCAAGACATGGCGCTCACCAGAACTCCATCCAGATCACCTTCCCGACTGGTTGACCATCATTCGTCTACCAGGCCACACCATTCTAAACTTTTGCACCGCCCTGGTCTGGACTCACGAAGACGTGCACGAAACCATACTCCTCTCGCCGCACGGTACGCACCTCGACCAAGGCCCTCTAGATGCATTTTTGAAAGCGGAGCCAGAAACAGAAATTCTGACACTTCTGCATGGCCTCAAAGAGAGTCATGGAATCACTGGTGTAAATAAGCTGGGTGTAAAGGGAGGTCTTGCTCTATACAGAAAAATTGGGGGTAGCAAGAGCTGGATTCTAAATCACGATAATGATTTCACCTATTCGGGATTTTTCTTATGGGTAACAAGGACGGTCGATCTTCCGCGGTCTATGGAATGGGCGCTTGAGGAAGAGAGAAAACAACATGAGACAACGGAAAACTTGGAAGTTCCAAACTTTGTTCAAATTGCCAATGGAGGAATGAGTATGCTTGAGGGGTAGAAAGTCTTATTCTCTGTGGCTTTAACAATTTTGCCTGTTTTATAATTTGGAACCACTGTCTACTTTCATCATCACACTCTTGACTTCCAAGAAGTTGTCCAAACTGTAAAGCCAGCCCTCTCGACCCTGTCCTGATGATTTGTATCCTCCAAAAGGTAGATCCCTCGCGGTGGTGGGACTGGTGCAGTTGATGCCTACATAACCAGAGTTAAGCTTCTGGGTGACCCTCATCGCCCTGTCGACATTCTTGGTATACACTGCGGCATACAGACCATACTCTGTGTCATTTGCCTTTTCGATGGCCTCCTCTTCCGTCTTGATGGTGTTGATGTTGACAACCGGTCCAAAGATTTCCTCCTTCATAACCTTTGCGTCCTCAGGTGTGTTTAAAAAGATAGTCGGCTCGACGAAGAAGCCACCTGTCTTATCAAGGTTTCCATTTCCACCGAGCTCTAGCGTTCCGGACTGTTTACCCTCGTTGATGTAAGACATGACCTTTTCATACTGAATCTTGTCGGCTTGAGGACCGTGATTGATGCCCTTCTCTGTGGGATCACCCGACTTTGTAGCAGACAGTGCCTTCTTGCAAGCTTGGACAAAGTTATGGGCGATGGAGTCCTGCACGTAAACGCGAGAATTAGCAATGCAGGCCTGGCCACTGTTCCACTGAATACTGTGCATGGTATCCTTGGCAGCCTGCTCAAGGTCCGCATCGTCAAAAATAATGACAGGCGATTTACCGCCAAGCTCGAGGATGACCTTCTTCAAGTTGGACTTGGCAGCTGCCTCTTGGATCGCGCGGCCAGTAGGGCTAGAGCCGGTGAAGCTGATAGCCCGTACGTCCATATGAGAAGCAAGCGTGACGCCAGAGGGGTTTCCATGACCAGATAGAACGTTAAAGACTCCAGGAGGGAAACCAGCTTTGTGAATGAGCTCAGCTAATTTGGCAGCGCCGAGAGGAGCCTTTTCGCTAGACTTGAGGACCACTGTGTTTCCAGTAATCAGAGCGGGAGCAGATTTGCCAGCGAAGAAAAGAAGAGAGACATTCCAAGGGATGATAGCTGCAACAACACCAAAAGGCTGACGTAGAGTCATGGTGACATAGCCAGGTGTGTTGAGACTTGCCTGGCCCTGGATGTGCGGCCAAGCTTCAGCGTAGTGCTCATAGCTTGAGGCAGCAACGTGACCCTCAAAGAACTCAGCCAAAGGGCGACCCATGGACTTGGCTTCGAGGAGAGCTAGTTCTTCGTTGTGCTCTTTGATGAGAGAGGCGAGTTTCTTCAGGTAGCTACCGCGCTTAGCAGGGTCCATGGCGGACCATTCTGGGAATGCGCGTTGCGCAGCTGCGACGGCTCTGTTGGTATCATCTTTTGTGGCTTCGGGGACTAGATAGATATTAGCAGACGAATGGTTTAGAGTTATGAATATTTTTGTACCATCAGCGACTTTGTCACCAGTTGCTGGGTTAAAGAGGGGAAACGAGTTTCCGTCTGAGGCTTCGACCAGCTGAATTAATCACGCGTTAGCCTATCTATTTTGTCTTTAGTGTCTAATAGCGATCATACTTGGCCGTCAATTAGCATAACAGGCTTGATAGCCTCTGGTGTCATTTTAGAACCCATGATAAGTGATAAGTCAGATGTTGTTGGAAAACGGTAAAGACTAATGATCCTAATAAGCGATGGCGCAGAATGGCAAAGGATATGTGTTGGCGAGTTATCCTTCTTGGTGAAAAAAAGTGATGCTCCTAAACGTAGTATAACAGATTTACATGTCATTAAATAGGAAAACAAAGCCGAGTCTTCCGAGAGAGACTTATGCGGCACCCCGGGTTTATAACAACCCGAGGTAACCCTTTAGGGTTACCTCTCGGGTTATTAAACAGCTCACCAACCCCACTGGCTAGGGTCAAGTAGCAGTGAGTGATATAATGGGCTACAGTACGACGCTATAGTGAGGGGGCTTTTATGAAACAATAGGTCTCTTCTTTATACTGGCCTGATATGTGACCTTCATGAAGGTGAGGGGGACGACAATGCGCTTGGCGTCGGATGAGATTATCCCTACATATCCAATTTGCCAGTTTACGGGAAGAATAAAAAGTTAAAGACAACTGTCTGAGAGTTTGGCGTGCATGAAATAACAGTCTAAATAGAACAACATCAGCATTGAGCAGCAAACGGGTTCGACCCACTCGAAAATACGTAGATCATGCAATCCTCTATATAGTAACTAATAAATCTAATAAATGCTAAAATCGTCAACAACTTGTTCCTTGCCATAAAAAAGGTCATCGATCTCAAACCCATACAAATAACATTCACCCACCAAAGTCCATCCCTTCCCATCCTCCCTCTCACGCAAAACAAAAGGGTCAGATGAGCCAGGAAAGTAGACAATCCGATCACCTGCCTTGACCCTAGAGCCCGCAAGGCCCATTGATCCATCTTCTGTGGTGTAAAGACAGCGACCATAGCTAGCAGCCATCATCTTGTCGGAAAAGTCACGAATATGGTATCCAAGTCCCCCGTACTCTTCACCATCAGAATCTTCAGGCTTTCCGGCATCACACCACCAGAGGTAAAATTCATGATCCCGGATAAACATAGAGGGGTCGGCTTTTTCGAGTATTTTTGCTCCGCAGTGACGATACCATTGGGTGAAACCCATATCAACACTGTAGATCTGAGACCCACGGGTTGCCGAGATAGTCGCAGCAAACGCGGAAGATACGGAAGAAATCGAGGACTTCCATTCAGGTATCAGTGTTGTCGCGAGTGATTCCCACTCTTTCATCACAAGATCAAAGGCTTCTGTTCCAGGAGCATGCGATGTCCCACACGGAAGCTCAACACCCACTGTTTGGATGGTATCAACCATCTTGCCCTTTATCACCAACGCTCCGTCCGCTGAGAAGGCAAGTCCTGGAAGATACTTTTGCGCCAAGTGCTTCCGGGGAATACTGATCTGCTTCCCATCGGCGCATCGGATCTCGTATTCGTCCGGAGCATCTACCCTCCAAGGGGCAAACCAACCATACCCAGAAATAATCCTTGTTGATGCTTCGTTGAAGTCGGGCACCCATGATGGAAGGTTCGGATAATTTTGCGATTCCCCAGCATGCTTCAACATATCCAGGCGCCCAGTCGATTGAATCACGGCCTCTGCAAACTGCTGAAAGATGCTTTCCACAGGCAGGCTATAATCAACGTCAATAAAGCCCGGTTTAAACAAGCCCAGAATTCCATATATCCTATCTCTCACTTCTGTCGCTCCGCAAACGCCGCTATAACGAAGAATGCTCATGGGATCACTCTCGGTATCCAGAAGCCTCAGTCTCCAAACATGACGATCAGGGTTAAATCCCGAGATTGGATGGTCCGGTTCGTTTCCAGGAAAGCTACGAATCGTCGATAAACCCTTGGCACCGCCTGAAAAGTCGGGTTTCCAGCTCTCCTCAATATTCCGCCAGAGTGTGGTGTCTTCTCCACACATAATTACTGCTCTGCGAGCAAGAGCTAACTCTTGAATCACCCACGTGCGGAAGAACCAGGGCCTCTTGACAATCGCGTTCCATGCTTTTCGCTTTGCTTCTGGCTGTTTTGGGTAATTTGGAAAAGAATTCGCGATATCATCGTCTTTGAGATGGTCAAAGACGAGATGAGAATCGTCAGTTGCGTCTCCAAGCCATACGATAACTTGCTTTGCTGATTTGTAGATGTCGCCCATGATTCTAACCTGTTGGTTCCGTTCGTCGTGGAATGACTGGTTGATACAAAGTGCGTCGACCCAGATAACCCTGACACTATCCGCGGAGCGAAGATGAGTGAGTGCGGAATGCAGATTCGGCGTTATAGATATGTCATTGTCGCCAATGCTGATGTATCTGGCGGGATTGACGTCGCCCCATACATAAGACAAGGCCTCATATTCGGGTTGGAACGTGATGTCACTATCAACTAAGCGACCAGCTAAAGGATCCGCTCTGTTGTCTGAGGGTAGGAGCTCAAGAAGGCGGAAAGAACTGCTGCTGGTCAACGGTTTATAGTGATCCATAGTAGAGGTGACGTGTACAGCTGCAGACGGAGAACCTCTTCTTTCAGGTTGTATCGGTTGAGGGACCTCCTGTCTGTTCTGCACTAGGCGTCTGACTTTCTCATCCCAGGCTTTCCTCTCTGCAGCTATATCCTCAGCTGCGAGAGAACTTGTTTCATCTAGTGAGGGTACATCCCACTTCCCGCCCGCAGAGAGCCTTTCTTGTATCATTTTGATGACTTCCAGCCGATCTCTAATGTTTCTGACACCATACTGTTTTAATCTTTTCATAGCCGTCGCAGCGTCCACTGGTAGACCAGGGCAATTGGCGTCAGCCCCAGCTTCCAAAAGTAGCCGGATCAATTTGGTGTTGCATTCCACAATCGCCAGGTGCAGCCAACTCGTCTCCATGGTTTTCTCTTCGCCATTCCGGTTTGATGTTGGTGCAATTAATACTGAGTCAATATGCAATCCAGGATATTCAGCGATAATGTACTCGACCGTCTTCATGTATGTGCGTCCTGAGACTAATCGACGTGCCATCTTGCCCCATGATACTTGATCTTGAGGTAGAAGAGGGCCATACTCGTCAACACACCAACACAGTAGGTCCAAGCGGTTATTGTTCAATGCATCCTTCTGCAAGGCTTCAGGATTCGGCTTGATATCGTGTGCGATGAGAAGCTGTGCCATTTCAACCCCCCTGACGCCACGAGGTACCTCATCCAGTCTAACACCACGCTGCAAAAGATCTTTGGCAAAGCCGACTGCGTTGGACGTAACACACCAGTTCAAGACTGTTTTTAGGTCAGTCTTCTCGAGGTCCTTAGCTTCGGTGATGAAAGCTTGGAGGAATTTCTGAAGGTTCTCATCATCTTCGTATTCGCCGGTGGCTATCGCAACCTCGATAGGTGCCACCTGTGCATTGGTAGAATGTCGGTTGAAAATGCAATGTCGTCGTAACCCTGGATTTTCGCCTCGAGAAATGAGAGTTTTTACAATGTCCAGTTGCCGACCAGCAGCTGCAGCGTGCATTGCCGTTCCGCAAGTTGAGCCTTCGCCTTGTCCACCGTCTACTATTCTTGGACCAGGTACATCGGCCATGACGCCATAGTCCAAGAGCTCTTGGACAAGATCTTGTGATCCTTGATTACAAGCGATGTGAAGTAGCAGGATAAGTCCCAAGTCGTCTTTGGCAAAAACGAGCCCTTGTTGCAGAAGACATAGTATGATACCGCCCCATGTAAGGTCAATGTCCATTGCCCATAGGGGCCTATCATAGTCGACTCCAGGAGGCCATCCGACCCAAGTCAGGTCAACGATGTTTTGGGGCGATATGAGGGCATCTAGTGTTACTTGTAGAAGATTAACTGTCTCTTCTTTGTCGTGTGATGCATTCTCCGGGTTCTCTCTCAACTTGGTAACCTGTTTCGGAACATTCCTCTTCTGCGTAGTTGAGATATCCGCTCCAGAAGAGACCAGAAAATGAAACAGGTCGGCATATCCCAACACGCAAGTGTAGTAAAGAGGCGAGTATTCATCGCCGTCCAAACAGTTTACCCCCGCTCCGTGAGCCATGAGTAGTTTTACCATTTCCAAAAGCTCGGGGTTTGACTCGAGTGGTGATCTACCAAGCAGCCCCGGCTTTATCTTGGCGCTTTTGATGGCTACTTGCAAGACATCATTCTCATCCTGAAAGAGATGACACGTATCATCTCGCTCCATCAGTGCACGAGCTAGTTGGTATTCTGGTCTGATGTCTCTGGATAGACACCGTCGGATGGCTTCGACATGATATCGCTTGAATATCGGAGATTGGCCATGAAGAGTGAAGAATTCATCCAATTTGAGTTGTTCGAGGGGTGTCAGAACCTGGTCTCTGTCGTCAATTGAGCTCTTGACACTACAAAGATTTACAAGCCATTCTCCTGCAGCTTCAATGATTTTATCAGACATGTCTAGGCCGTTCTTTTGTTGTTGCGTAGTGAGTGATGATGATATTGACAGGTTTCAGAGCAATGCTGACGTGAGGTGGATTTCTAGCTTGGCTGCCTGGTAGGTAGCATGGTATACGCATCCTGCCCGGTTATATTGATAGCTCGGTGCTATACCCGTTCTGCACTATTTGGTGGATCCATATGAAGCCATAGATAATCTGACTACGGGTCCTGAACTATTCTTGACTAGATAATAGGTTGCTGTCAAACCGTAGGCCACTGAGTCAAAGGTTATAGCGCGCTAAGCGTTATTTTGCATTGGCCTTTTCGGGTCTTATACCTAGGTCTCATTCGGACTTGCAAATCTTTATCATCCAACTAATTGGGCAGCCAGATCTTCTCAAGGTCAACCTTAGCAGAGTCATTTGACAATACAATCTTTTCTAGCAATACTTTAATACTAAATTGACCCAACTTGCTTTATCCCACTTTATCTTGTCTCTGAAAAACAGACACATTTTCTGAACTCCAGTCCCATGAAAAATATCCCACCTCCAGCAGGTACTTGACATTTCTTGCTGTAGCTGCCTCAAGCTCTAGTCGACGATCCATAGTACACGATGTTCCAGAACGGTGCTTCTCTGACCCGATAACTGGATTGCCATGGGCAATCAGATGAAGGACAGGGAAGCAAGGGTGGTTCAAGTTCTCATTTACCTTTTTCTCCAACTCTGCATACCACGATTCAAAGGGCTGTTCATCGAGGGCAATTGGCAGAGCCGAGTTTACTGCACTCCAAAAGTCCCTCACGGGCAAGCCATCATCAACTCTTCTTCTTATCGGCTTCTGGTCAGATTTGGCATGCAAACAGGTAGTTACCGCCATAGCAATATGATCTGTAGTAGCGATGTGAATGAAAACCTCGGATGACGCTTTGGGGAACGACCCGATAGTAACACATCCTGCGACCACCCGCCACAAAAAGTCGTCCACATTGGCGACTCCCGAGGTTGCGTTGCCGATGATGAAGCCGGGCTTGACAACTGCAAGACGTTGGCGCGGAAAACCTTGCTTGTTGCTTGCCCATAGCATGACCTGCTCGGCAACCAACTTGCTTTTCCCGTACCCATCTGCATCGGCGAGAAACTTGCGAAAATGCTTTTCGCTGTCAACACCACAACCTATATCTCTCTGAGGCGCTGTTGATATGAGAACGTAACGTTTCAAGTGTGGGTTGGTGGCCGCTATCTGAAGCAGCTGCTGGCTTGAGATTACATTCGTAGCTCGGAGATCATCATAGCTTGAGTACCAATTAACAGCCGCCCCGTTGTGTACAATTCCATCAATGCACTTGGTGGAATCATAGTGGCCAAATAACTGATTCCATCTGAAGTCACTAAGAGCGAACTGGGGCTTTTCCAAGTCTCCCAACCATGGCTGGATACGAGACAGATAACTTTCATGCCACCAGCCAGATATAGTCGCGGATTTAATAATCCTGTTGATGGCGTGTTCGGTAGAAGACGCCCGTACCAGAACAAATACTTGGCTGATCTCTGGGCGCTGAAGGAGGCCATGGAGGATGGTGGTGCCGAGGTAGCCGGTAGCACCTGTGAGAAAAACTCTAGAAGGCATCTCGTCCGCGTCCTCGAACGTGTCAGGCGTATAGAGTTGAAGGCTGTTGGAAAGGGCTTTGGCATCTTCTACCAAGTCTCCCAAGTCCGTCTCCTGCAGCGAAGGACCAGGAAGGGGATTCTGTTGTCGTCCAATTTCTTGTGCGAGGTCACTAAGAGCTCTCTGTCGCAGTACATCACGGACACTGAGTTTGACACCAAATTGTTGATTGATCAGCCTGGCCATGATGACAGTTTTGATAGAATCCCCGCCAAGCCGGCGAAAGCTGTCGTTCGTTGCGATGGCGTCAGGCTCAACTGTAAGTACTTTAGCCCAAACCTGTCGCAGCGCACGTTCGACATCAGTTGTTGGCTTCAGGCGTTCTTCTTTCGTAGGAAGTAGTTCAGTCAGTTGTGGCAGAGTCAATCTCTCTGCTGCTGCACGAAGGCTTCGTCTATCGATCTTTCCGTTCAGAGTGAATGGCACTTTGCTGATGGGAAAATAAATGGATGGGTTCATGTGCTCGGGCAAGAGACTGGGTGCCCTGTCCTCCAAGATGGCGGCAGCGTTACTCATGGCCGATATGAAATCGTTGTCTTTAGATTGATTCGGGCTGTTGAAGCTCAGAAAAGCCAAAAGTATGGGGTCGTCGCTTTGTGCAGGAGTCACAATGTCGACGACGGTTTCAACCGCAAGATCTGGGGCCAAGATTTCCTGTAGGCAGTGCTCGATAGCCTCCAACTCCACACGTTGTCCATGGATCTTGACTTGTCTATCGTTGCGTCGTCTGTACTTGAGAGTCCCGTCTGCGTTGTAGGAAACGATATCGCCAGTTTTGTAAAGTCGCCCACGTCGCCCCGGATGATCCTTGGATCCTTGAAGCAGCCAAGGCGGATCGTTGTAAAAGACCGACGACGAGTCCTTAGACTGTCTCAAATAACCTTCGGCTATCGCATTACCTTCAACAACCAACTCTCCCTCGGCACCGATGGGTAAAAGAGTATCTCCGTTCTCAGGATCTACCACCCAACAGACATTGGCGAACGCAGCACCAATGGTTCCGTTTGACCATTTCCCCTCATCAACACGACAGCAAGCCGAAAATGATGCCTCAGCAGGCCCATACCAGTTATAAACAGTGGTATTGCCATTCCATCTTGAGACATCGCTGTGCGATAGCTGCTCTCCAGCAAACACGATTGTCTTCAGCGACGAAACAACTTCTGGCAGAAGTGCTTTTGCAGCGGAGGGAGTGATACACAGCCAGTTAGCCTGCCTCTTTAGTATTGCTCTGGCTGTGTCGTTTAGGCGTTCACTCTCCGACGGAATACACACGACACCTCCCATGATCAAAGTCGCAAAGGTTTCTAGAATGCTGACATCGAACGAGTATGAAGCAAACTGAAAGGTCCTGCTTGTACGTTGAAGCTGAAACGCTTCCCCGAGTCGAGTTGCAGTTGTCGACAGCGCCCGATGGTTCCAGACTATACCCTTGGGTGTTCCAGTACTCCCAGAAGTGAAAAGAATGACCGCCGTGCTGGAGGTATCTAAAGAACGAGGCTTGTAGTATTCGTTTGATTGAAACTCATAGTTCAGAAGATCTTGAAAGATAACACCTCGACAACCATCGAGGCCTCTGCCTTGATCTTGTGAGACCACGACAAACGGTGATGAGGTCTCCGCTATGATTGCGTGAAGACGTAACAATGGGTCGGTCGCTGGAACGAGCACAAAAGCAGCACCAGTTTTCATAACAGCTAGCATTGCTACTGTTGTCCAAACAGACTTGGCCAAGTACAGAGGCACAATGATACCTGGCTCGACTCCCAGCTTGACAAGATTTCGTGCCGCAATGGTGGAGTACTTGCGTAGTTGCCCGTAGTCCAAATCGCCGTCCCATGCGCTCAGAGCAGGTCGTTTCGGATACTTTGTTGCCATCTCCGCAACAAGGTCATGAACACAAGCGTCTACTGCTGATGGAACTGACGAGTTCCAGTTCCAGATATCGGCGAGGTCTTGTTCGCTGACTTTAGCTATATCAAGCAACGTGGTGGCCTGATTTGCCATGCAGATCTGTCTGATAGTGTTGTCCAGTTGCTGTGACAGCCTCTTCACCTGACCTTTGTCGATAACAGAAGAGTCAAAGCTAAACTGGATTCCCACACCCTCGCTCTCGATCTGGCATTCTAGCATCAGAGCAGAGCTGTTGAATACGCTCAGGTCATCTGTTGCACGGTTGATAACCCCTTGCTCATCGGACTCAAACAAGGCTCTGTGATGGTTCTCTTCTCTCTTGTAGTCCTTCATGTTCGGTTGAAGTACCAGCAAGGTTTGAAACTGACTTGCCCTGTCGAGCTCTGCGCTTATGCGTCGTATATATTGTAGACCAGTCTGTTCATACTCGATCATATCCACGGCTTGCGTTTGCACCTGTTGAAGGAATTCCTCCACAGTATGTTTCCAAGGCACGTTGATACGCAAAGGTACAGTGGCAAAGGTGGGAGCTATCAACTCTCCAATTCCAGGATACGCTGATTGTCGTCCTGTTACCGTTACACCGAAGATGACATCTTCTGAAGCAGTGTGACGTGCGATGAGAACTGACCAGGCAGCTCGGATGATACTAGATGCTGTGGCCCCGTCTGTAGGCCAATGAATGTCGTGGATCGTGTGATGCATGGTTTTGTCTGCTCGTGGTCTGTAGAGTGGTGATGGGAGCTGAGGAAAGACCCGGGCTTTTGAGCTGGCCAGCTCTTGATTCCAAAAGCTTTGCTTCGCATCGCTGTCTGTCTGGAGCATGCGCTGCACAAATCGCTGGAATGGTGGGGATGGACTCAGTGTCTTTGAATGATACGCCTGGTGTAGTCTGTCCAACAACAATGACGCGGACCACCCATCATATAAGGCGTGATGGATGGTATAAATAAAGAATCTGCGATTGTTGTCGAGGTCGTTGACGATAGCTTGGTGCATGAGTGGCTTCCCGAGGCCCATAGTAGGGTGGCTATGGTGCTTTAGATATGTATCCAAGTCATCACCATACTCCCAAGGTACCTGCTCGTCGATAATCACTTGTACTAGGGAATCACCTCCCATGTCCACAATTCGTGTACGTAGTATTGGTGTTGTTGAAACAGTAAGGTCCCAAGCCTCTTTCAGCTTCTCAAGACAGACAGAGGGAGCGATTTGTAGAATGTTCTGAGCCACGTAGCTAGATTCGTTCTCTGCCGTCATAGCAATGAGCCCTTCTTGAAGAGGTGTACAGGGAAAGATATCCTGAATAATCTCCCGTGGGACATTGCATAGTCCTGCCACCTCGTTACGTAGGTCATCGTGGCCAACGGAGCCTTGAATCAAGGATAAAGGTGAAATAGTTGCAAATGTTTCTTGGCTTTCCAACTTTGCTGCCAGAGCAAGTTCTTGAAGGCATGGTCGCTTAAACACGTCTGCTACCGTAATGGAGATGCCTTCTTTGGATGCAGCTTCGACAAGTCGTATCGCTGATATGGAGTCACCGCCGACACGGAAGAAATTATCTCGAACGCTGATGGTGTCGACTCCAAGCACAACTTTCCAAAGATTGACGAAACGGGACTCAATATCCGTCAACTCGCGTTGTTCTTCTCCCACTGAGGATCCTGTTGCGCTGGATGCATCGTCCAATATTGATAGTCCCATGTCCCGTAATAGTCGTCGATCCGTTTTCCCTGTTGGTGACAGAGGAATGACATGGAGTGGAACGTACACTTGGGGAACCATGTACGATGGCAACACTTTGGTCAGTGCTTCCTGTAAAGTACCCGTGATGGCCTCGATGTTGTCTTGGGATGAAAGGCTCATCTTGCTTGTCTCGATAAACGCCATCAGTACTTGACGATACCCTTGATCGGGAGAGACGACCTCCACAACCACGCGCGGTTCTGGTTGCTGCGCGAGACAATCTCGCACGTGATACTCGATTTCATCCAGCTCGACGCGTTGGCCGCGGATCTTGACCTGGGTGTCTTTGCGCCCGATGAAGGTTACAGTTCCATCGCCATTGGAACGCACCAAGTCGCCTGTCCGGTAAAGCCGACCTGGACGGCCAGCATAGGTGGCCGAGCCCTCGAGCAACCATGCAGGATCTTTCACAAAAGACTTTTCCGTCATTTGATCATTGTAAAGATATCCTTGGCCGACTAGAGGGCCCTCAAGCCACAGCTCCCCAATAGCTCCGATGCAGCTCAGTTGGTCCGCATTGTGGCAGTTCACAACCCACAGATTCGATCCAATACCGGCCCCGATGTTCGGCGGCCAAGAGGTTGATAGTGTAAGGTCTGTATGGGAACTCTTGAACGTACATTCTGTAGGCCCATATGTGTTCACAAGACGAGCTCTCGGTATCCAACGCAGACACGTAGCATGGTCTGGTGGTTCTCCACTCAACAATACAGTCTTCAAAGAGGGCACGTCGTTTGGATCCAGAATACGCAACAGCGAGGGCGTTATGTTAACGAGGTTCGCGTCTAGGCTGTTGATTGAAGTAGAGATTCCAGTCATGGCGTTGATTCCTGAAGGTACGCAAAGGCAGCCGCCAGCGCATAGTGTATGGAGGACATTGGACCAGGCCACATCAAAGCAGTAAGGAGCTAGGTCGAATACCCGAGATGACTTGGTGAATCCCAGTGAAGGTCCTTGGAATCGGACTGCTGCAAAAACGTTCCCGTGGTTGATGACTGCGCCTTTTGGTTTCCCAGTACTGCCCGAGGTAAATGAGACATAGATGGTGTTTTGAGGCCCGACCATTGGTAGCTCATGATCTTCTGTACGTGGTAGCGACGATTCAAAACAGTTCAGGTCGACAACAATGACTTGACAGTCAGAAACCGCAGTGGCCAAGTCTCTATTTGTCGCTGAGGAAAGTATGAGTGCAGGCTTGACCTCGTCCACTATGGTTCGAAGTCTTTCCTCTGGCTGGGTGATATCCATGGCGACACATGCACCGCCAGCTTTCATGACTCCAAGCATGGCTATCGGCATCCACATAGATTTCTCAAAACACAAGGGAACGATCGTGTCTGTACAGACGCCCATGGTAAGAAGATGCTTTGCCAATGTGGTTGAGTATTTGTCCAACTGGCCATAGCTTAATTGGCCGTCCCATGCGCAGATGGCAGGGCGATCGGGTTGCTTGATCGCCCAGTCCATAACAATGCCATGGATACAGCTGAACTTGTCATTTGTTGATGGCACGGACGCATTCCGCTCCCACATCTCATCAAGGTCCTTTTCTGTGACCGTTGAGATCTTGGCAACTGGAATTTCTTGGTTCTCCTTGGCACAGAGCAGTTGTACTGCATGCTTGAGCTGGCGTAGCAGCCGTGTCCCGCTAGCTTCGTCGAAAGAGTCGCTGTTGAGTTGTAGTTGAAGCTTGACAGTATTGTTTTGTAAGCAACATTCCAATAGTACGTCATCGTTCTGTTTGCTCGGGTGATGTAAGATCATGGTATGCTCCTGGGCAGCGTCGAAGGAGTCGGTGGAATCCGGATGCTGGTTTGATAGTTGTTTCAGAAACTGTTCAACAGGTTTATCCCATGGTACAATGATGCAGACGTCCTCGGCGCGAGCCAAATAAGATATCTTGCCATTCGTCATTAGCGTCCTCTTGAACGACATTTCATTCGATGCCGTGTAGTGCCCCACAAGGACAGCCCAAGCGGCACTTATAACAGTAGGTATCAAAGAGGTTGAGCATTGCAAACCCTCGAGATGTTCCTGAATATAGGGCTTGCCTTGTTGACCTTGGCGGAACGGTCTTGGTACGCAGTTGGTACTTGACGGAATATCATCTTGACATGTAGCCATCTTGTAAAGTTTTTGTTTTGCAAAGAGATAAGAATCAGTTTTTACTGGATTTAGGCTCGCCTGTTTCTGACCATTCAAATCGTTATCTCTTAACTGTATCTTGATATATATCTGCCAAGACTCTACCATGCGGTGTGATTTGTAAAACTCCATCATAACCCATGCGCTCACTGTGTTCGATTCACACAACACTACATCACATCATATCTGCTTACATGAAAGATATCAATAACTATGTATATTTACATGATCTGTGAAACGATATAGTTGTAACATTGTGCTGTCAGGGTTTGGCAAATTTGCTGACTTGCTTACCTGCTTATTCATGTGCTGACTCAAAACAAATGTTGATGACTACCCTATAGACATGTTGTCCTACAGACGATCCTCACACGCTTGAGACTGCTGACCTGATATAACGTCTACCCCTCCCTATTGTTAACTGTCAATTACCTAATTATGAATTTGTGTATAACATTGACGTGTTCTTCGTGTACCGCCAAAATCAAGTCATGCTTATTTGTCGCACGCTCGGCAATCGTATTCCATTACTGCCCATAACCTAAGCTTACATCACTTGTAGAAAGTTGTGCTTGTAATCTCAAGTAACGAGATCCTTTGAAAACATCGTGTTTGTTGACCTCTCCCAAGAATCTCTTGCTCAGATAGACTGAGGCTAGGGCAACGCACAGCTTGATCGTGAATCACAAACACATTCTTGCATTGAACAATGGAAGGCCCTTCCCGAGACCCTCAGAGATCGGACATCCTCCAGGAAGTACGCGATGAGAAACCGGCGGCAGACGGAGGGCTTGTCGCCTGGTTGGGTGTTGTTGGCGCTTGGCTGATGTTTTTTATCACCTGGTAAGAGAGGGCCCATCATACTGCAACTAGCTAAGCTAACGCTATAGCCAGGGGCCCTGCTGGCTCTTTTGGAGTCTTCGAAGCCTATTACAAATCTCAGATGCTGTCCTCATACTCTGAGTCGACAATTGCTTGGATAGGTAGTGTTTCGAGTCTGTTGCTTGTTTGTTCGGGGGCATTTGTTGGTCCTCTATTTGACAGAGGCTATTTTAGAAGCCTCATCTGTGTAGGCACAGCCATGGTGGTCATCGGAATGATGATGTTGAGTCTCTCTTCAAGATACTACCAGATATTTCTCTCGCAAGCATTATGTCTCGGTATTGGTTCTGGTATTTTCACCTATCGAGCTTAACAAGACGGAGCTCATTGATTATAGGATTAATCTGTATCCCTACCATTAGTCAGATCAGTATCAACTTTACAACAAAAAGGCCGATTGCAGTTGGAATAACAACAACGGGCGTAAGCTTCGGTAAGGAGGCACCTATCTGTTACATCGAGACTAAACTGAGACGGAACAAGGCGGTATTGTTTTCCCCATCCTTTTCAATGCTCTTGAACCCAAGGTCGGGTTCGGTTGGACAATTCGAGTCTTTGGATTCCTGCAATTAGTATTCGGCCTCGCGGCTCTTGGCCTATTGCTGCAGATGCCGCAAAAGTCAACTAAGCCCAGAAAATTGTTCGAATGGAGAGCCTTTACAGAAATCCCATACACTACCTTTTGTGTTGGCTGCTTCTGTCAGTACTTGTCTTACTGGATTCCGCTATTCTACCTTGTTACAGTATGTATCTAGCACATCTCACTAACTCTACGGATTGTATCAGCTAATAAATACCGCAGTATGGTCGGTCTGTTCTGGGTATGAACGACGCAATGTCTTCGTATTTGTTGTCTATTTTACATGGCAGTTCAGCAGTCGGTCGCATTCTACCAAACCTGCTCATGCCCAAGTTTGGAGCAATGCCCGTGGTGTTTACTAGCACAGTAATGTGTGCTGTCCTACTTTTCGCATGGATAGGTATACGCCAGTCTGCCGGGTTCATTGTGTTCTGTGTGCTATTTGGTATTTCATCGGGGACGTTTGTTGCTGCCAACCCCGTGGCCACCTTGCATCCAACGATTACACCGAGCCTCACTATTGCAGGAGAGCGTCTGGGGATGAATTGGCTTATATCTGGTCTGGGAACATTGCTTGGAGCTCCCATAGCGGGTACCTTGTCTCGTCCAGAGAGCGGCCAATTTTTGCATGCTCAGATCTTTACGGGTTGCATCATGGTCGGTGCTGCTTTGTTTATGTCAGTACCGCTGCTTGTGACGTTTTCATATGATAGGAAAGAAAAGAGGAGGCTTTCAGCTGGAGTAGTAGAGAGCAGTAGTCATCTAGAATGATAGAACCTGGGCAGCAAATAAACTTCACACCACGCCTCATATCCCCTGTCCAAATACCTAACTTGTTCATACTTGCCACCACCCCATAACCTAACATGGTAAGTCATATGTCTCTTGCTATGTGACTATTCATAACTAAGTATCTGGTGTATACGCCTAATTCTTTATTGTTGAACTACTGATACCGTACTGTTAGGAGCATCCATCTTTGATGACTCGCTACCTCATCTGACACATACAGGAAGCTCATGCATCATTACTTGAATCCTCCATTATGTCAGTGTACGACAGTAATCGCTTGCATTACTAGTTAAATTCTGCATTATGTCAGCATACGAGGGTACTTGATTCCGTCATTATCCCGCTTACCTACAAGCCATAGGACTATATTACACCTCCCTCGTGTCTAGGACCATTGGTACCATTTTCAATATCCACCACACATTGCATCAATCTGACGGCCTTCGACATTGATTGCTTATCTCTGAAAAGGGACTAAAAATGGAATATCGCTTTCTTGGACGTTCTGGCTTACAGGTCTCAGCAATCTCTTTGGGGAGCTGGCTCACATACGGCGGCCATGTTGACAAAGGTACACTCTCATTATACTTTGCTGTTTACTAAAGCAGCTCATTCTGTCTGGAGAATATCCTTTAACCATTATTAGATAGAGCGTTTGCCTGTATGAAAGCAGCCTATGATTGCGGCATCAACTTTTTTGACTGCGCCGAGGGTTATGCTGATGGTGACGGTGAAAGGATCGTGGGTGAATGTATCCGCAAGTTTGGTTGGAAGCGAAACGACCTTGTCATTTCAACAAAGGAAAGTAAACCTTTTGACAACCTACAAGCGTCGTGGTTGGTATGTCAGAGCTAACATTAACATGTAGATCAATTGGGGTGGCTCATACGGTGAGATCGCGGCCAACAACTACGGTTTATCGCGGAAGCATATTATCGAAGGTCTAGATGCGTCACTTGAGCGTATGGGCCTCTCATACGTAGACCTCGTCTACGCACACCGTCCAGACAGAAAGACGCCAATCGAGGAAATCGTGCGAGCTTTCAACCATGTCATCAACATGGGCAAGGCCTTTTACTGGGGTACTTCCCAATGGAGCGCCGATGAGATCGCTACAGCCTGGAGGTATGCTGACAAGCTTGGTCTCATTGGGCCGACCATGGAACAACCGGAATACAACATGCTCACGCGGACTAAAGTCGAATCCGAGTTTGTGCATTTGTATAGAGAAGTTGGCACCGGATTGACCGTCTTCTCGCCACTTGCTATGGGACTTTTAACTGGCAAGTACAACGATGGTATCCCGGATGATTCCCGACTTGGAGTAAGCGATGATAAATTTGTAAAGCTTACAAAGTCGGAGTTTGGGAACGAGGAGGGTAAGAAAATGCTGCGCAAGATTGCTCGGCTCAAGCCTGTAGCTGAAAGCCTGGGAACGTCACAGGCGATATTGGCGTTGGCCTGGGTGCTGAAGAACAAGAATGTCAGCTCGGCTATTACGGGAGCCAGCAGGCCGGAGCAGATACAGGAGAGTGTGAAAGTATTCTCCATCTTGCCCAAGTTGACCGATGAGATCATGCAAGAGATTGATAACATACTTGAGAACCGACCGACACCAATTACAAGTCGATTTATATAGACATGAACTCATTTTGAAGAGGTCATTTCGAAAAACATATCTCT
The DNA here is from genome assembly GCF_000303195.2 of Fusarium pseudograminearum CS3096. Lineage (NCBI taxonomy): Eukaryota > Fungi > Ascomycota > Sordariomycetes > Hypocreales > Nectriaceae > Fusarium > Fusarium pseudograminearum. The sequence goes on from NC_031951.1 coordinate 7,798,447, forward strand.
TATTCAAGTCCCACCTCGTTAGAAAATAGAGTCTTGTGAATAGTGACTGGTGAATGATGTGAAATATGGCTGGTTATCTTATCGAGGTAGTCCGTATTATTGAAACAAACCATCTTGCACCTGAGCCCTTGCAGTGTATTAAAACTCCGGAGTAGCTTTAACCACCACTCTTGATCTTATTCATGCAGTTCCGAAATAGCATTATATATATGGCTTTGGGTGGTAGCATTCTGATGATAATTGGCATTCTCAAGTCCAAACTAAACTGCCTATGAAATCTCAAACCTGGTTCCCTGACCTCCTTCAATACCGAAATTACTTTGTCTCGCTAAAGAACTCAAATGCTCGGGTCATCTTCTCGTGTAGTAGGTGCACATGCCCAGGCATAGGCATCTCGAGATGATCCGCAGGCATGGATAAACAGAGAGCATCTCCAATATACCTTTCCCATCCATTCGGTCCCAAGTCCTTCTTGGTCTTGTGAGGAAGACCCCAAGCAACTGGGCCAAGTTCAGAATCTTCCATAAACTTGGGGTATGGCTCAGTTGGGATGCCTCGCTTAGCCAGCTTCTGCATAAGTTCAGAGTCTCCAGCACATCTATCAATCATGCCCTTTTCGGCCCAGATAATTGCTGTCCGTTTAGGTCGCTCGCTAGCGTTCAAAGGCTGTGGATGGTATGTAGCAACGGCAGCAAATATGGCTTGGAGATGTTGTCGAGTCATGTCTGTTGATCTCCAAAGGCCATTCTGGCGGGATATGCTCTCGAAGATGGCCCAACCGATATCGTTCTTATCCTCAACGGTCTTGGAACGGGGGGAACACATGTCGATAAGCATAAGACTGTCCACTTTCCGGTTGGCGGCTGCCAGCTGTCGACAAACCTCGTATGCAAGCATAGCACCTCCAGAGAATCCACCAAGTACAAAATCTCCCTCCGGCTGAGCCTTCATCAAAGCTTCCGTGATGAACCTCGCAGCTCCCGTGATTCCAACATCAGTGGTAAACCTTGTTGGGCAGCGGAGGAATGGTGAGTCAATGCCGTAAATAGGCATCTGCGATTTGAACTGAGGCAAATGGATGTAGGTGGCTATCGTGCCCGTTCCGTCAGCTATGAGATAGAAAGGTGTTCTTCCATTGCCTGGACGTCCTTGAAGCAAGGTGATCTTGATCTTGGGGGCTGGGGAGTCATCATCAGGCCCAAGGTCAATCTTCACAATGCTACCCGAGTCCGATGTTGATGTGACACTTGTTGGTGGCTGGTCAAAGGACTCTGAGCCTGAGCTTTGCATCGCCTGAGAAGTGTCATCGACCAGAGATGGCCTTGACAAGTCATTGTCAAGTGAGGTGTGCGTAGACTTGGGAGCAAACGCCCGACGAAGGTCTCCAATAGCGGGATAGTCTATGATGAAGGAAGGAAGAAGATCTAGCCCGGTTTCTTCAGTAACCTGGCTTGCAATCTCGATCGCCATAATAGAATCGACTCCAAGGTCTGCAATCAACGTGTCATCTTGGAAATCAGCCAAGTCTGATCCTGTCTCCTTGCTGATAACCTTCAGAATGCTATCGAGGACTCCAGCATCCGATTGTGAGTCATTGTTGACTGCCTCAGCCTTTTCAGCGGTATGCACTGGCTTTGGAACTTCTTTCCGGGGCATGATAGGAGCAGGCTGATCTCTGGTGGTGTTGCTGGTGTTGGTGCCTCCCAGAAGCTGATCAAGTATAGCATTCTCAACCTCATGGAAATGAAGGCCAGCGCAATGCATGATCAGCTTGCCTTCATCGAAAATGTAGACATCGCAGACGATTGAAGCGCTCTCAGTTCCTGTCACCCTAACATACGTATGGTATGGCTTTCCCGGCTCAGGGACAACAGTCTGTTCAAAGCTTTCAAAGCCATCCATCATGAACGTCGTGTCCTGGTTCTGACGGCTAGGATTCGAATTGACGACGAATCCAGCAAGATGGACAAGACTTTCACCCCAGTAGGGCGAGGCTGCGAACTTTGTGCCCACTGGATCAGAGTTGAGCACAATTACCGCAGCAGCCTCTTGAAAGTCGCTCGATATATATGCCTCTTGGATACACTTGAAAGCGGCATCATACTTTACTGTGTTGGCGAATAAGCCGTAAAGAATCTGAGGTTGGAGGCGGTGGCTGATCCCGCTCTTTGACGATGCGACAATCTCATCCACTCTGGATCTGATAAAGTATGAAACCTTATCCCAACGAGCCTGGATTAGCTGGCCATCGCAAGCTGCCACCATACAATCACCCAGAGAGTAGGAGACGTTTCCCTTGGAAGCTTTCCATGCGACCTTGAAAGTATCATTGGATGAACCCTCAGGGGCCACAACAGTGATGAGTTCACCGTCTGGTCCAACGAGATCGTAGGTCAGTGGACGCTTAAGACTGAGATTTCGAAGAACCAAGGCGGGATTCTTCAGGCTCTTGGAAGGATGCAGTTGCAGGACATGGCTCACTGCAGCTAACCCAGCCTCAGAGAAAACGCTTCCTGGACACACAGACCTATCTCTCAACCTGTGGCCGTCAATCAAGGCTTTGAATCCTGGATCGGAAAGTGATGCTCGGAAGGTGACCTTCATGTTTGGTGGGGAAATGTGCTCAACAACTTGCTGTGCACAGGTAGATATGTTGGCCTTGAATGTCTCATGACCATTCGCGATTGAGGTTGGCAGTTGATCTTTTGTCTCTGTGTATCTGATCCAAAAGTCCTTGAGGTCCCAAGCGTATGTCGGGAGGTTAAGAAGCTTAAGGTTGTCAACATATGGTTGATGAAGAGCAAGCCAATCTATCGTTGCGCCATTCTTGTAGAGACTGGACATGCATTTCCCTAGAGACAACCACGCATTGGTACCCTTGTCGAGGGTAGACAGGATCTTGCTCGGAGACGGTGATAAAGTGGCTCTCACAAAAGAGGAACAAACCTGACTCGGTCCAATCTCGAGCCAGACAGGATCTGAGTAGTTGGATTGAATTGCCTCAAGAGCGCCAACAAAATTGACTGGCTGTCGACATTGCCGTGCCATGTAACCCGCGTGGAATGTGCCAGAGGTGTCGACCAAGGATGCAAGCAATGTTGAGGCAACTGGGACCTTTGGTTCTAAAAATGTGACACCACCAGCGAGTGCGGCATAGTCAGCCAGAATAGGATCCATCTGGGACGAGTGGAAACCATAAGGTACTGAAAGCATTTTCGATCGTGCCTTGAGACCTGCTTGTAGTTCTGTAATGTTTTCTATGCTTCCACTGATCACCGAAGCATTTGTACTGTTGACACAGGCTATCTCGCAGGAGGGATCTGCCTGTGCTTCGAGGAAGGCATGAGTGTCTGTGACAGGCATGGCAACAGAAAGCATGGCGCTTGTGTTTATCTCACATCTCTGCAAGATCAAAAAGGCTCGCTGACCGACCAGATAGAGGACATCAGCTAGGGAAAGAACCCCAGAAACATGGAGAGCCGCGTACTCTCCCAGCGAATGACCGATGACCACGGATGGCTGGATGCCAATAGACCTCCAGAGGGCAGCAAGACCAATTTCTAGCGTGAGAACGGCGAGTTGCACCTCCAGAGTAGTCTTGTCGGATATCTCACTATCACTTTGAGTGATGAGATCCAGAAATGGGGGGAAGTTCTGTTCTTCACAGATAGTTGCGCAGAGATTCACAGTCTCCCGAAAGACTGGACTGGTCTCATACAGCTCACTACCCATACCAGCATAATGAGATCCCTGACCCGTGAAAACGAAAACGACAGGGGATTTCTGGGCGGCTGGGCTGTCTGCAGTATCTGCCTCGAGCTTGCTGATAAGTTCCTGAGTTGACGATGCTGTAACTGCGAAGCGTATGGGATGGTGGGTCCTTCTGGCGGTGGTTGTATAGGCCACATCTTCGATCCTTGCTCCTGGGTTCTCGCGAAGCCATTGTAAGAGCTTGGCTTTGTTACCGTGATAGGATGCCTGTGTTCTAGAGGAAGTAACCACAGTATGATGCACTCGTGGATCGCTGTTCTTGGCCACATTGTTCGCAAAGTCCTCGAGTAGGATACATGCGTTGCCACCCTATGTGTGTTAGTGGATAATGTAATTAAATAACCGGCCGATCCTAGAGAGGTACTTACCGCTGCATCAAAATTGTTCAGGAGGATTCGCCTCGGCTGAGACACTGGTGACTCGAACGTGCTTGGTTCCGATGGTATCTCGATATTGATTTCAGAGAGAGGTGGAAAATTGGGATTCAGGGCATGGGGCATGCCTGCTTGCGGGGGTAGTATGTTCTTCTGGAACATCATGATACACTTGAGCAGTGAAGCCACTCCAGCAGCCTGTTTCTAAGTCAGTAGCCAGTACTAAAGATCAAAACAGTCAACTCACAGATTCGCTGTGTCCGACATTTGCTTTGACGCCTCCAACCACCACAGGCTTCGGGGTACGTCTGTGTGAAAACAAGCTTGCCAAAGCACCCATCTCGGCTGGATCACCGACTTTTGTGCCAGTGCCGTGCATCTCGACATAGGAGATATCGTTTGGAGATACTCTTGCGTTGTGCATCATTTTTCGATACAGCTTTTCCTGGGCTTTGGCATCGGATGTTGTGATTGAGGAAGAGTTGCCAGAGTGATTTCTTCCCGATGCAGCTACAACTGCCAGGATATTGTCATTGTGTGCGATGGCATCTTCAAGGCGCTTGAGAACAACGGTTCCAACAAAGTCGGCTCGGCAATAGCCATCAGCGTCGTCGCGGAAGGTCTTGCAGTTGCCCGTGTCGGACAATACACCGGATTTGCTGAGGCTGGTCCATGAATGTGGATATCCAACCACGTTGGCTGCTCCAGCGACGGCCATATCTGTTTCCTTCGCGAGAAGACTGGTACATGCGAGATGTATGGACGATGCAGTGGAAGCACAAGCCGAGTCAAGTGAGTAGGTTGGGCCTTCCCACTTGAACTGGAAAGCAATGCGTCCAGCTCCGAAAGCACGTTGAACTCCTTGCAGAGTGTAGGCGTCGCATCCAAGAGTATGGTGGCTCACATCATGCCAGTCGTCGTTGCACTGTCCAAAAAAGGTGGCAATCCTAGCTGGGTCTACAGCCCTTGTCGCGCCGTCCGAGTACCCAGCCATTTCGAGAGCTTCATATGTAGTCATCAAGAACTGTCGATGGCCTGGGTCCATCAAAAGCGCTTCTCGAGGTGATATATGAAAGAAGCGGTTGTCAAAGTGCCCCGGCTTGTCCATAAAACACCCGAACTTTGTTGTTGTCGTACACCCGCTGTCTTGTTTAGAGCGGTAGAACTCTGCCAGATTGAAGCGATCTTCGGGTATTTCCTCGCAGAGATCGAGCTTGGACATGATGACATTCCAAAACTCCTCCACGTTATCGCTACCGGGGCCTCTTCCAGCCATACCCACAATAGCGATACGTCCTGGAAGTTGCTTTGGAGGCGTACTGGGTGGATGGTCGTCTGCAACAGAGACGGTTCTTCCGGCCGACTTCAAAGCATTGGTCAAGTATGATAAGTGGCTGCATGGGCCAATCGATTTGACATCGAGCTGGGGGAAGGATCTTAGCTTGGAGCTCAATTGATTGACAACATGTGTAATGTCCAAGGGTCGAGACAAGGCTTGTGAGCAGATTGCTCTCAGCATATCACCCCAAGTCGAATAGTGAGCTCTAGGATCATCCATGCCCCAAAGCGTGAAGGGGAGAGAAAGATGTTGACTCAGGAGAGTTGAATCTCCAACAATATAGTCAAGATCAGCTCGGCTAGTAACCACGGTATGCTGCAATGCATGGATGTTGAGCTCATTCTTAGGGAGCGATCTGATAGCCGGGCATTCCTTGACAATAAGCTGAAGAATAGATGGTGGTCCGACAATCGTATTCCATCGATGTCCCGTCACTGCCACCTGTGCTCTTTTGATCGGTGGAATTCCCTGTAGTTCAGTAATTAGTGATGTTTCCGGGCCCTTGATCACTGCGACCACTCACCATGCTTTGCTGATACTGATCCAGGGCACTACGAAGCTCATTTGCCCCGATGCCCAGTACAGTCCAGCCCCAAGCACCGCTGCGATCTTCCATACTTCTGGATTTGACCGAGGTGAACCGACACAATCTGGCAAGTAAACCGGCGACCTCGAGACATGCTTCATACAATTTCTCAAAGGTTTCAGCAACAGCCAAGACAGAAAGACTGATAAGGCCGCCAGAGATACCAACCCACTCAGGTCGATTTTCGTCTGTACTCAAGAGACTTGGTTCATGCTTTGCCCATCTAGTTTGTCAATACATGTGTGTCTTGATGCATCGATAATTGGAAACATACTTTAGGAGTATCCCCGCCCTGACAGCGTAGATCAGGAATGCCTGGGCCATTCCTACGTCGTCGGTAGTGTGGCGATATTTCTCAGCGAGCTCCTGAAGAGTTGCGAAGTCCCCCAGACTGTTTCGAAGGACGGCATCCATACCCACTGTGTGAGTCTTGAAGGCGTGTGCCAAATCATCAAGAAAGGATTGGAGCCAAGGGGTAGAGGCGGCATCCTGATAGAGCCGGTCAATTCCATCCACCCAGGAGTCAGTTTGATCTCCGAAGAGAAGGATTGTTTTCTTGTTTGGCGCCATAGTTTCAAAACAATAACGATCGATGATTGCCAAATACTCCAAACACTATATCCTGAACTTGGCCTGTGCTGTTTTATACAACTTGCTGTTATCTACAACTCGTCTCCCAATAATTCAATGAAGCCTTCCTGAGATGAATTTATCTGATTACTAAGAGACCTCTACTCAGGATAACAGATCAAAAGGCAGGGAAGCCCCTTGAATGACTCAGATATCGGTTGCATCATACATTGAGCTGACCTAAGTTGATACATATCTAGTATCTGTGTACTCAGCAGCAAGATCACCGATATCGAAATAAAATGCTGACGCAAGATCTTTTTATCTTTCACCAATCCGAGGTAGATTGCTGACGACAATTCTGACGATTTAGCTAAGCAGATACCGAATCTGTATGTGCTTAGAAACGGAACATGTCAGACTTACAGTCAGCGTAACGGACCGACAATACTGTGCCCCCATGAGGCCTTCAAGATAAGCATCTCGAATAAGAAGGTAGAATGAAAACGATGACAATGGTCCAACTGCCATTCCGTCTCACTGAAAGGAGGAATTCGGAGCCCGAGAAATAAACGTCCCTCATGCACATAAGCAGGCAAGATAAGACTTTGCTTTGGCGTGCCCCACGATCATCGTCACTGATTAGTCTAGAAGGAGGTTTTCGAGCAACAGATTATGAGATAGCAAAGAAGTCTGTTTCAATTACTTCAGAAAGATAAGCGGAGTTGCAGTATGATATACAGCATAATTCGACCAAGTGATGAATCCAAGAAATATGAGACAATCAGTGGCTACTGATCAGTCAGCATTGATGACATATCTTACGTCAACCATCGTATCATGGACACAATCCATCAACAGACGATCTTCTATCTGCGATAGAGCGGTCAAAGGTATCTTGAGAGAGACGAGATATCATCGAGTATAGGAGAATCCCGTGCAATATAGTCTGATCGTGACCCTGTGAACAAAGGATAGAGCAATACACTCATCAATCGCTTTTCACGTCGAGACAATATCATTTTCATTTTACATTGCTAGAACGATGTCTGTCGATAACAAACAAGTGCCTGGCCCAGTTGCCATCGTAGGCCTGGCTTGTCGCTTTCCTGGCGATGCCACATCTCCATCCAAGTTCTGGGACCTCCTGAAGAGCGGAAAAGGTGAGCAGCGACAAGAACCAGCATCCTTATTGGCGTCAACATGACCTTCTTGAACGCTATACCTCTGCCTCCAGTTCATCACTAACTCGTACAAAGACGCATACTCCGAAACAACAGATCGGTACAATGCACAAGCCTTCTACCATCCAAACAGCAAACGGCAAAATGTTTTGCCAGTCACAGGTGGACACTTTTTGAAGCAGGATCCCCATGTCTTTGACGCTGCCTTCTTCAATATCACTGCCGCTGAGGCCATCTCACTTGACCCAAAACAGCGCATCGCCCTCGAGGTTGCATACGAGGCCTTCGAAAATGCTGGTAAGCCCCTCAAACAGGTTGCTGGTACTACCACTGCGTGTTTTGTTGGATCCTCCATGAGCGACTACAGAGATGCTGTCGTCCGTGATTTCGCTCATAATCCCAAGTATCATGTACTTGGCACTTGTGAGGAGATGATCGCCAACCGAATCTCCCACTTCTTCGACATTCATGGTCCAAGTGCTACTGTACATACAGCCTGCTCATCAAGCCTCGTGGCGATTCACTTGGCCTGCCAGAGTCTCCTGTCAGGAGATGCTGAGATGGCCCTTGCTGGTGGTGTCGGAATGATCCTGACACCAGACGGCACGATGCAGCTCAACAATCTTGGATTTCTCAACCCTGAAGGCCATTCACGGTCTTTTGACAAGGACGCCGGAGGATATGGGCGTGGTGAAGGATGTGGTATCCTTGTTTTGAAGAAGCTTGACAAGGCTATCCAAGATGGTGACAACATCAGAGCAGTCATCCGCGCCTCTGGCGTCAACTCAGACGGCTGGACTCAGGGTGTCACAATGCCATCCAGCGAGGCTCAAGCTGCACTTATCAAGCATGTTTATGAGACTCGCGGCTTGGACTACGGCGCCACCCAGTATGTGGAGGCTCATGTGAGTTTTGTCTTTGTTTATTTTATCCACCGGATACTGATATTGCTATAGGGTACCGGAACCAAAGCTGGAGATCCTGTCGAAACGGGGGCTATCCACCGTACTATTGGCCAAGGCGCAAGCAAGAATCGAAAGCTGTGGGTTGGAAGTGTGAAGCCAAATGTACGTCTTGTCCCAAAGATACAAATCTCGATCAAAGGCTGACTTTAGATTAGATCGGTCATCTTGAGGCTGCTGCAGGTGTGGCTAGCGTTATCAAGGGGGTTCTGGCTATGGAAAACAGCCTCATCCCTCCCAACATTCATTTCGCTAGTCCAAACCCTGAGATTCCACTCGACGAGTGGAACATGGCTGTACCCACCAAGCTAACTCCGTGGCCCGCCGCTCGCACCAAGCGTATGAGCGTTAGTGGCTTTGGCATGGGAGGTACAAATGGACATGTCGTCTTGGAAGCATTCAACTCAACACCACAAAGCATTCTCTACGGCGATACCCAGCATCAACCCGTTCACAACGGCAAGAGACTATTTACATTCAGCAGTCACGACCAAGCCGGTCTCGATCGAGTTTCCAAGTCCTTGGTCGACCACCTCGATAGCCTGGGACCCGCCGGAGCGAGACCCGAATACCTGGCTGATCTAGGGTACAGTCTTTCTGTTGGCAAATCTGGCCTATCTTGGAAAACAGCTCATGTAGCGGAGAGTTTGACTGAACTGCGCGAAAAGCTTTCCAGTCCTCAAAGCGAATATGCTGTCCGAGAGCCAAGGAGCCAGCCAAAGATCGGCTTCGTTTTCACAGGTCAAGGTGCTCAATGGGCTCGAATGGGAGTCGAGATGCTTCACCGTCCAGTCTTCAAGGAATCAGTGCAGAGATCTACCGATTATCTGCAGCAGCTGGGCTGCGAGTGGACTCCCATTGTCGAATTATCCAGGGCTCAAAAGGAATCTCGACTAACTTTGCCCGAGATCAGCCAGCCTATCTGTTCGGTGTTGCAGATTGCGCTGGTCGACGAACTCAGGTCGTGGGGTGTAGCACCCGTCAGCGTGGTCGGTCATTCCAGTGGCGAGATCGCCGCAGCATACTGTATTGAGGCTCTGTCTCATAAAGATGCCATCGCAGTTGCTTACTTCAGGGGCAAAGTCTCAGCTGGTCTCAACCATCTGAATGGTGGCATGATGGCTGTTGGATGTTCCAGAGCTGAGGCAGAGACACTCATCGATGAGTCTGACTTGCAAGGTGGCCATGTAACAGTGGCTTGTGTCAATTCACCCTCCAATGTCACCCTTTCTGGAGATGTTGCCCCCCTGGATCAATTGAAGAGCATATTGGAGAAACGAGGCATTTTTGCCCGACGACTGAGAGTTGAGGTGGCATATCATTCTACCCACATGAACTCCGTATTCGCCGACTACACTGCATCCATTGCGGATATCGATCCCCAGTCATCTCCGTGCAATCAGCCCATCATGGTATCCAGCGTTACCAACAATCAAGTCGACCCTGCACTTCTGGGTTCCTACTACTGGGGTCGCAATCTGATCTCTCCCGTATTGTTCTCAGACACAATCAAGGAGATGGTTTCCCCCGCCGATGGTAACGGCGAAAAGGCTGTCGATTTACTGGTTGAGATTGGTCCCCATGGTGCTTTGGGCGGTCCTATCGAACAGATTCTGTCTCATTTTGACATCGAGAACGTTGGGTACCAATCCATGCTCACACGAGGTCAGAATGCTGTAGAGACTAGTTTGGAGCTTGCAACGAGTCTGTTCCTCCAGGGAGTTGCCATCGATATTCAGAAGGTCAATGGCGATTCGGGTTGCCGTTTACTTACAAACCTTCCCCCATACCCTTGGAACCACTCCAAGAAGTTTCGAGCCGAATCTCGCCTCCAGAGGGAGCTTATCACACAAAGTGCCCCGACAAGGAGCATTATCGGTGCCCCTGTGCCCAAGATGAACGAGAGTCAACGTGTTTGGCGTGGCTTCATCAGGCTTGATGACGAACCTTGGATCCGCGGCCACACAGTAGGTACCACGGTGCTGTTTCCAGGTGCTGGAATGGTCAGCATCGTTCTCGAGGCCGCACAGCAGATGGTTGATCCTGGCAAGATTGCACGCGCATTCAGACTCCGTGATGTGTCTTTCTCTGCTGCCATGGCCCTCCCCGAGGATCAGGCTACCGAAGTCATCATACAGATGAAGCCACAACTGGTTGCGACCTCTGGATCGACCCCAGCCACGTGGTGGGAGTTTACAGTATCCTCATGTGCTGGAACTGACCAGTTGAGAGATAACTGTCGAGGATTGATTACGATTGATTACGAGGGAAATACAAGTCAGCAGATGGCTCATGAGGATTCTCAAGTCGTCTCCGGGCGGATTACCGACTACCACCAAATTCTCGAGGAATGTCCTGCAACTTACGCCAAAGATCGCTTCTACAAACACATGATGAAAGCTGCATGGCGTTATGGTGAGACTTTCCAGGGAGTTGAAAACTGCCACCCTGGCGACGGCAAGACTGTTTTCGATGTTAAACTCATCGATATTGGCGAGACCTTCAGCAAGGGGCAGCTGGACAGACCATTCCTGATCCATGGGGCGACGCTTGACGCCGTGTTCCAGGGTTGGTTAGGAAGTACATACAAGAACGGCACCTTTGAGTTTGACAAGCCTTTCGTCCCGACCAAGATTGGAGAGATGGAGATCTCTGTTGATATTCCATCAGAAGCTGGATATATGATGCCTGGTCTCTGCAGATCACACAGATCTGGCTTCAACGAGTTGTCTGCCGACACCATCATGTTTGACAAGGATTTGTCAAGAGTTATCCTGTCGGTGATCGACTTTCGAACCTCGGAGCTTGAAATGGATGGAGCCGCCACTGAGGAGACTGCTGTTGAAGTTGACCCAGCTGATATTACTTCCAAAGTGCTTTGGGACTATTCGTTGAGTCTCATGGAGCCAAGCGATCTCAAGCAGGCAATGGGAAGTATCGCAGCACAAAACCGTCTCACTGACGTAAGTATTCTCTTCTACAAACACTCATTTGAATATCTCGCTAATCATTATCCACAGTTTGTTCGCATGCTGCTCCATGACAATCCAGCAGCCAATATTGTCGAATTCATTCCGCGTTCAGATGGGGTACCCGACACGTACACATCCAAACTCCCTCCAGGAACCATTCTGCCAACCCAAATTCGATACGCAATTGTGGATGAAACTGAGAACGTTCGGGACGAAAATGCAGCCTCAAGCATGTTGACTATCGATGCCCTAGTTGATTCCGTATCAACAAGCGGCACAACTGCAGATATAGTCGTTATCCCACAAGGATTCCAGTTTCAGGACACCCATGCTAGGATCCTTGAGGCATTGGTCAAGATCTCAAAGCCCGATACAGCGATTGTGGTTGCTTCCGACACCTCAGATACCACGGTGCCGTTGAAGGCAAAGGGATTTCAGCTCCTACACAGCATCCAAGGCGCTCCGTCTTTGGAGGTCTTTGCCGGCCTCACAGGTGAGCAAGAGAAACCGACAAATGGAATTCACAAGGAAGAAGTAGTGCTTCTGTTGCCATCAACGGTATCGACTGTGACCAAAGAGTTTGCCGAGGAAGTGCAGCTGGATCTCGAGGGCCAAGGCTTCAGCGTGTCGACAGAAAGTTTGGCTGATAGCATTGATGACTCTACTTTTGACGGCAAGACATGCGTGTCGTTATTGGAAGTTGAGCGGCCACTACTGGATAGCCTCTCTGAGTCGGACTTTCAACTCATTCGCAAAGTCGTTTTGACTTCTCAGCGTATTCTATGGGTCACCCATGGCGAGAGTCCGTCACTGGCTCTGGTTGACGGCTTCTCACGGTGCATTATGAGCGAGATTGAGGGCGTCAAGTTTCAAGTCCTGCATCTCAGCGAGCCAACTGGTTTGCACCATGGACCACGTCTTGCATCAAAGGTCATTGCGTCCAAGGCTTCGGATAACGAATTCCGCGACAAGGATGGATTACTGCAGGTTGCAAGAATCTTCAAAGGTTTGACGGAGAACGAGAATATCCGTCATCACCTCCATGATGACGTTCGAGTGGCGAGACTGAGCAACCAGGAACGTCCTTTGAGACTCACCATTGGAAAGCCCGGTCTCTTGGACACGCTTTACTTTGTCGACGACGAGCGAGTATTGGCTCCACTCGCAGACCACGAGGTTGAGATTCAAGTCAAGGCAACAGGTCTCAAGTAAGCAAGGCATCCTTCCACTTTATGAGTTATCTAACATGTTCTCTCTTAGTTTCCGAGATGTCATGGCATCAATGGCACTGGTTCCAGTAAAGGGACTTGGCCAGGAAGCAAGCGGCATTGTCCTCAGGACTGGCCGTGATGCAACACATCTGAAGCCTGGTGACCGTGTGAGTACCCTCGACATGGGAACTCATGCGACCGTCATGAGGGCAGATCACCGAGTCACGGTCAAGATACCCGATGCCATGTCATTCGAAGAGGCAGCTGCAGTTCCCGTCGTGCACACTACAGCATACTATGCACTTGTTCGGCTGGCCAAGCTTCAGCGAGGTCAATCTGTCTTGATCCATGCCGCAGCAGGAGGAGTAGGTCAAGCAGCTCTGCAGTTGGCCAACCATCTCGGTCTCGTTGTATACGCCACTGTCGGCTCAGACGACAAACGCAAACTTCTCACAGACAGGTACCAAGTGTCAGAGGATCACATCTTCAACTCGCGAGATGCAAGCTTTGCCAAAGGTATCATGCGTGTCACCGGCGGTCGCGGAGTGGATTGCGTTCTGAATTCACTCTCTGGTGAGCTGTTGCGGGTATCTTGGAGCTGCCTCGCAACCTTTGGTACATTTGTCGAGATTGGCTTGCGAGACATTACCAACAACATGCTTCTTGATATGCGGCCCTTTTCCAAGAGCACGACATTCTCCTTTATCAACATGTATACTCTCTTTGAGGAGGACCCATCGGCACTAGGAGACATCCTTGAGGAGGTTTTCAAGCTTTTGGGTGGTGGTATTCTTCAAACACCAAGCCCCATGACGGTGTATCCCATCAACCAAGTTGAGGACGCTTTCCGTATCATGCAACAAGGCAGACACCGCGGAAAGATCGTGCTCTCCTTCCCAGATGACGTTCAAGCTCCCGTGTTGCATGTGGCCAAGAACTCAATGAAGCTTGATAGTCAAGCAACATACCTCTTTGTCGGAGGTCTTGGTGGCCTCGGTCGCAGTCTTGCAAAGGAATTTGTGAGCTGTGGAGCCAAGAATATTGCTTTCATCTCACGATCAGGCGATAGCACTAGCGAAGCGAAGGCCACCATCAAAGAGATTACAAGTCGAGGTGCCAACGTCAAGGCCTATGCTGCCGACATCTCTGACGAGAAGGCATTTCTCAATGTAATGAAGGAGTGCTCTCGAGAGTTTCCCCCAATCAAGGGCGTGGTTCAGATGGCCATGGTTCTCCGTGATGTCGTCTTCGAGAAGATGACATATGAGGAGTGGAAGCTTCCATTGAAGCCCAAGGTACAAGGCAGTTGGAACCTACACAAGTACTTCGACCACGAGCGACCTCTTGATTTCATGGTTATCTGTTCGTCAAGTTCAGGTATCTATGGATATCCCAGTCAAGCCCAGTACGCCGCTGGAAACACTTATCAAGACGCTCTTGCTCATTATCGTCGGGCCCAAGGACTCAAGGCGGTATCTGTTAACTTGGGCATCATGCGTGATGTCGGAGTGCTTGCAGAACAAGGCACTAGCGGAAACATCAAGCTCTGGGAAGAGGTGTTGGGAATCCGCGAGCCTGCATTCCATGCCCTGATGAAGAGTTTGATCAAAGGACAGACAGACAACAATAGCGAGTTTCCTGCCCAGATCTGCACCGGCTTGGGAACCGCCGATATCATGGCAACTCACGGTCTGGCAAAGCCCACATACTTTCAAGACCCTCGCTTTGGACCTCTGGCGGTCACAAGCCTCTCTTCTGACGCTTCTGGTGACAAGCAGTCAACGGCCATGTCTATTTCTTCTCAACTGTCTGAAGCCAGCAGCAAGGCGAAAGCAACTGACATCATTACAAATGCCTTGGTCGGAAAGGTAGCCGACATCTTGCAAATGCCACAGTCAGAGGTTGACCCGGGTCAGCCGCTGTACCGCTATGGAGTTGACTCTCTTGTTGCACTGGAGGTCAGAAACTGGATCACAAGAGAGATGAAGGTAAATGTTGCTTTGCTTGAAATCCTGGCTGCAGTGCCTATGGAGAGCTTTGCTGGAAAGCTTGCTAGTACTAGCAAGTTGGTTACGGTATCTTGAGGAGAAACGGAACAAATATTTGTCTTTTTATTTATACAGATTGAGAATCATTTAGCTAGACTTGATAGTAGATGGTTATCATACAAGACTTTAAACATCCTAATAATCTATTCTGGATAACTGTGCAACTAGCATGCATACCACTTCACTTCTGAAGCCGCAGTCACATAGTGGTGGCATATGTAAAGAAATAGCGTTATAGAATATGAACCTTTGTATGCACAATACCAGTGGTTGTCCTATGGTTGCGTGAGTCTATGGAGAGGGCTACAACGCTTACGTTCGCTCCGCTGGATGACTTATTGTGCTCTTATCATGTTCCAGTCTGTATGGTGCAGAAGGTTATAGTGCATGCTTATTTTTTGCGTTATCTATGAGTTAATTGAACCCTGACTTTGACGTAAATCTGACTCATATCCAATACTCTGAATCAGCCTATGTTGATCATCCAAAATATCATCACGTAAGTGCTCACGCAATACAACATAACATTCTATATATCTATCTCTCAGACCGACTTTCGTTACCAAGAGCTGCCAGTGTATTCTTTTCCCAAGGTGATATAATTGCTGCATACTTTAGTAATGAAGCTCTCGCCGTCAAGATGTTTGCCCGTTCTTCTGGGAACTTCGTCTTTAACCATTGCGAACCCATCAGCCGATTGTAAATGCTTTCCTGGCGACGACTGCTGGCCTTCGGCGGCGGAATGGAAAGCCCTAAACACCTCCGTTTCAGGGAACCTTATCAAGACTGTCCCTCTTGGTGCGCCATGCCATGACCCGACGTTTAAGGGGGACGTATGTCAATCTCTGAGGGAACAGTGGCAGAACGCTACAATTCAGTAAGTCACATAATTCCTTCTACGACACAAATGAAGTCCTAAACTAGTTAACATGGACGTAGTTTTGCCTCGTCCTCATCAGTGATGGCTCCATTTTTTGCCAATCAAAGCTGCGACCCATTTCAACCACGGATTCGTCCATGCGAGCTAGGCAACTATGTTTCTTATGCTATCGCTGCTAAGACAACTTCCGATGTCCAGAAGGCGATAGCTTTCGCACGTGCAAAGCATATTCGCCTCGTTATCCGCAACACTGGCCATGACTATCTGGGTCGCTCAACAGGCACCGGCGCGCTTGGCGTGTGGACACACCACCTCAAAAATATCGAGTTCGTGGATTGGGGCGATGATACTTATACAGGTAATGCTGTCAAGTTGGGTGCCGGTGTCCAGGGATTTGAGGTCCTAGAAGCAGCCAAAAGTCGTGGGCTTGTGGTTGTTGGTGGCGAGGTAAGCTTTTTTCTGTCACATTATATATACACAGCAAGTATCTGACTGATAGTGATAGTGCCCTACCGTTGGTATCGCTGGCGGCTACTCTCAGGGAGGTGGCCATTCTGCACTTTCCACAAGCTTTGGTCTAAGTGTTGATAATGTTCTCTCATGGGAGGTAGTAACGGCCAAAGGCGAGCTTCTAACGGCAAATAAAGATGAGAACTCGGATTTATTCTGGGCCTTGCGCGGGGGCGGAGGCGGCACATTTGGTGTCGTTATATCCATGACAGTAAAGGCTCATCCTGGTGCCATCACCAGCGGTGCCTCGCTTTCATTCTCCACTGATACAAACTCGGAGGAAACATTTTGGGCCGGGATACAAGTCTTTCAAGACACCCTGGAGGACATGGTGGAAGCTGGAACTATGGTAGGTGAATGTCCTCCGATGACTGGCATCATATGCTTACCTTGTGCTACAGGTTATTCACATCATCACAAACACATCGTTCATCATTGCGCCCTTGACGGCCTACAACAAAACTGAAGTTCAGGTCAAGGCAATCATGAAACCGTTCGTATCGTCTCTTATATCCAAACATGTCGACTTTGATGTTACATATAAAGAGTCTAAAACATACTACGATCATTATAACGAATTCCTTGGTCCTCTTCCATACGGTAAGATCCGTGTGGGTTTCGAGCAATACGGTGGCCGTTTGATTCCCCGCAGTGTTGTACCCAACTTCACCGAGACTTTGAGACAGGTCACAAACAAGGGTGTCACATGGGTTGGTGTAGCCACCGATGTTGGGCCATATGGTACGCGAGCGACTACCTCGGTCCATCCCGCGTGGCGTAGCACACTTGTTCACGCTCTTTTAAGTACACCATGGGACTTTACTAAACCGTGGCATGATATGATCAAACTGCAAGATCTCATGACAAATGTCATTATGCCCAAGGTCGAAGCAGTCACGCCGGGTAGTGGCGCATATGCGAACGAGGCTGACTTTCGGCAACCGAACTATCAAGATGTGTTTTGGGGAGATAACTACAAGGATTTATTGAAGGTAAAACAGAAATGGGACCCCGATCATTTCTTCTTTGTTCCAAAAGGAGTAGGTAGCGAGATTTGGTCCATTGCAGAGGACGGAAGAATGTGCAAGTCAGCTTTATAGTTCTAGTTTCTAGCTCAGAGTTCTAGTGATCTAGCTCCCATGTCCATCAATATAGTTACATCAACTTTGCGACATACGGGAGGCTTGTAGTAGTGCAATGACAGTTGAAACCGTGCGCCAACTCAATTTCTCTCCTGACGAATGGTGGCCGGAAAGCTCGGATATCAGAGACCAGAGGTGAGGGAGCTGTATCATCGACTTTGTTAGCATTGAGCTGGATTGAAGGTATATACTAGGCGGTGAACTATCCCACTAACCTGTCTCTGCATCATCGACTGTTCGTGTCGGAGATGGTTCTCAATATCTGACCCTACGGTGTTCTGCAGCACTCGATACAAGCTGGCCAGTCCTTGGAAAGAAGCATTTTCTCCGAGAGTGGTGGTGCTGAAGACATCGAGTTCTCTGGCGTATATGGCTTCGGCTGATTTAGATATCTCGTGTTGGTAATCATGTGCTTCATAGTCAGACCAGCTTTCTGCACCGACTCGTAGCTGCTCCAAGAAGCCTCGCAACCGTCGACTTCGACTCTGCCTTTGGACGGCGCTGACGTGTGACGAAGCATCGAAATCCCTGACATAATACTCTGTCATGAATGAATCCATGTCTTTGTAGCCCGCATCCTGAATAACCTTGAGAATACGACTCATTCTCTCCTCGGGCACCATGTCGCGGAGGTCTTGGCTGCACAGATTATCTTGCTGTCGAGTTGGAAGACTCCCTTCTGTCGATCCAGGAACTAAAGATAAAGAGCTCAAAGGGTTGGGAGCTGAGCTCTGATCGGCGTTGATAGCAAGGCCTCGCTGTGCAACGCTGCTGGAGGAGGTCGGGCTGCTATGCATGCCCGAAACCGAAAGTCTTTGCTGCTGATTCGGTCGTGGAGAATCATGCATTTGAGCCACAGCGGTTAATCCCGCACCGTCGAGGCTGGCGGAGAGTTCACGGTATAGCAAATCATCATCTATCATCAGTCCAAAGTCTGCATTGTCAAGGAATTGCTGTTCTTGGCAGGAATCTGTGGGTGCGTGGTTGGTCCAATTCGACGTTTGGCATTGGTTGTTGACTTTGGTCTCAAGCTCTTCAATTCGCCGCTTCATCTTTTGTCCTGGGAGATTTATTAGTTGACATACATGTGCGAGCGGTGGAATGTCACACTATGTTTCTTTTGAGCAATCCTGTTTTGAATCTTGCGTCTCTCGTTGGGGTCCTCTACGGACTCGGAGACATCAGAACGAGTGGGTAACGGCCGGAACGACTCGGTAGATTGCATAGTTAGGTACAGTCGACCAATGTCATGCAAGCTGAATCAGGGTCACGGGCGTAGAAAGGGGACTTTGCGCAAGGTCAAGCCTTTTAGAGGGGGGGACAGCATGAATGTTGATTTCTTTTGCGCCGTGCCGTAAAGTTGTATCCAGGCTGATATACATGTGATTATGTTAGTTGAGCGCCCGCTATCACGCAATACAAGTTCATTACCATTGGAAAATCCAACGGGATCAACGGCATACGTCTTACTGAAGTCGGGTACACTCGCACCAAATTTAGCTTACCCGGTACTTGCTGCTGACGCGTAGATCTTTGCCCAGCGGTAGAAAGAGTTTCCAAGTCAGCCCATCTCGATGGTTGCTCTATGTATGGTCCGGGCTGCACCCGATTGCTTCCCCCACGGCATCATACGCTGATGTGAGAACTTGCCGCAAATCCTTTGTAATTGTGAAAAAACGCAATGGTAAGAAAGAATGGAATCAAGTTTAGATATGCGAGTCTCGCTTAGATATCGCGGTTAGTAAATACCAACCTCGAAACACTACCTTTCCCATAAGAGTGGGAACTGCCAGCCACACCTGTCCAAAACTGAACTGATATTGCGCCGCATGCAAGAGGCCGGGTACTGAACCCCGATAGCAAGTATCACATCGAGCCAGTTGAGACCAAGGAGATACTGTACACTCACTGCATCACTCACGTCACTCATGTTGCACAATGTCAGACAGGATTCGTAATTTGTAATCCTATGACTCTACAAGCCGCAGTGAGCTGCTGATATATCGTATTCTTGCCACAAAAGACATGACACTGAGCATATTCTAGGGCTTATTAATAAATATTGTCTCTAAATACCTATTAGATTCAATAACCCGACCGAACTAGAAGAAACACCTACAGCCCTACCATCTGTTCGGAGTGTCAGCCGGGAGGACCCGGATCTGCCACCAAACAGCGGGCCGTAAAAGGAACGTGCTCCGGTTCGTCATGGACACGAAGCTAATGCCTTGGTATCGCAAGAGATAACGTGGACGGGATGGTCCAGCCTGATACTGACAGGCTGACTGCATACACGGATACATAGATACTTACCCTTACTTGGCGTGGAGCTAATCAGCATCGAAATGCCAATCAGCACATTCGCTTTCCGCCAGGGTTGTTGACATTTGGCGCTAAAAATCTCCCCGGACTCTTTGATCCCCATCTAACTTTCCTGTCTTTCTCTCTCTTCTTCTCTCTCTTAACAAACCTCATCACGTAACAACGACAAGCATCATTTTATAGCTAGATGGACATACTCGACATATCTCAGAAATCATGTCAAGCTTTCAATGGCCCTGGATTTCACACTTTCTATATATCAATAGGCAGACATTTATCGTATAGTCTTGCTGCAATTGCACGACATGCACGTGATCCTGTGTCACCACCACATATAAAAACAGATCAATACATAGCTACTTGTTTACTTACTGTTCCCGCATTTGCCGCTTCGTTGTTTCTATTACTACCTACGATTCACTCTTGTCACATGTCACCGCCCTTGGACTTGGTTACAACAATAGCCTTGCTTTCTTCGATATTCACAGCACGCATCTAACCCTGCCATGGCCGCAGACGACTCTCCTACGTTTGAAGAGCACTTTAACCGCCTGTCCATTGATCACAAATCAGGGGATTCCCAGAGTAAACGCTTACCCAAGGTTTGCCCATGGTCCCATATATCCCCCAGTAAGGAGGTCCTGCTTAACTCAGCATACAGACCAAGATCCCACAATCACAACCCGTTCCTGGACCTGCTCAACCGAAATGTCTGCTTCCTGTCAAAGGGCCTGTCGTTGCAGACAGAGTAGCCGCACCGACTCCCCATCAGGACCAAGATACAAACTCACTATCGCCTTCATCTCCTCAAAAGCCCCCCACAAAATCATCTAGTCCTCTAGCTACGAAAAGTGCTACGCTCTACAAGCACCTTCACCTTGGCATGTTCGAAATCGGGCGACCGATGGGAAAAGGCAAATTCGGTCGCGTATATCTCGCACGGGAGCGCAGCTCAGGTTTCATCTGCGCCCTCAAAGTTCTCTACAAGACTGAATTACGACAAAGCCGAATGGAAAGTCAGGTGCGCCGAGAAATCGAGATCCAGACCAACCTCCGTCACCCCAACATCGTCCAACTGTACAGCTATTTCCACGACAGTAAACGAATCATTCTCGTCCTTGAATTTGCCGCTAAAGGCGAACTTTACAAACAACTGCAAAAAGAAACCCGATTTACAGAGAGAAAGGCAGCCCGATTCATCGCTCAAGTCGTATCAGCGCTGCGATATCTGCACCGAAAGAATATCATTCATCGAGATATTAAACCTGAGAATATTCTTGTAGGTATGCATGATGAGCTGAAGATGAGCGACTTTGGCTGGAGTGTCCATTCACCTTCCAAAAGGCGAGAGACTATGTGCGGCACGCTAGACTACCTGCCTCCTGAGATGATCAAATTAGGTGCAGTAGATGCTGGCAGGTTCTATGACGAGAAGGTCGACGTTTGGAGCTTGGGGGTGTTGACCTACGAGTTTCTGGTTGGAGTGCCACCATTCGAAGATACGCCAGTCAGGACACAACGACGAATCGCCAGAGCAGACATGCAGATACCAGATTTCATAAGTTCAAAGGCAAAACACCTTATCAAAAGTGCATGTTCTCTTTAGCCACTATAGCAGGATCTATATACTGACAGGTGGTAGCTCTTGATTCTAGACCCCGAGAAACGATTGCCACTCGATCAAATTGCAGAGCATCCCTGGATTTTACAACACTGTTCCAACAGCAACACAGGGACTTCCAAATGAAAGGAGTATGTTTACAACAAGACATCGTCTTTTCTGTTGACGAACACGACATGCGGGTTTATGAGGTTGGTGGACACTAGAAAGGCCTCAGGGTATCAGAAAAATTGGCCGCTGAGAACATAAGAGACGAAATTAGTAGGTCATCTTATGCTACTTAGACTATGCACTTTAGGTTATTTATTTTTGTAACCTAAGACTTAGGAGGTCAACATTTCTGCTACCCAGTAGAAAGGCCAACAGATTTGAGTATACACACATTTGGTGGTTGGTACAACTAAAAAGGCAATTTTTGAGTATACACACATGTTTTTGTACTTATTAATATGTAAAGATATTTCGCTCAGACTATGACGTTCCGTTCCGTTGCATTTCAGACCGCCACCAAACTCCTAACATACACTCTATAATGACTTTGTTTTGGCATACACACAATTAAAAAACAGAGATTGCTCTGATCGAACTCGTACACTATAAATCTCAAAATATGCAGCAGCACACGCGTTCAATCTCTAAAATGGAGCATAAAAGAATAAAGATGATGTAAAACAAACACACGCACTACGCTTGTCGCGTATCTGGGTTATCGTTGCCGTTGCCCATTTGTCCTGGTTGAAGACCTGCTACACTGGCAGCCACGATACCGGGCATACCCACGACGGACATCATGGGTGAGATGGGAGGTCTGTTGGATGATCGTGATGAACCGCGGCGGCTGCGGAGCTTGCTTCGTGGGCGAGAATCGGAACGCTTGCGGCGCATCTTCTCACGCATCTTCTCGCGGGAACGTTCCATGGCGTCGCTGAGAGCGGTCATTCGTCCACCGCGAACACGCTTCAGGAACTCGAGATCATCGCGGATGCCAAGGAGGGCTGTGTCCATGTCGTAACCCTCGAGCTGCTTCTCAGTGGCAAGCTGGCCTTCCTCCTCAGATTCGTCCTTCTTCTTGCGCGAAAAGCGGATCCAGCTAGGCCAGAGCTTGACGAGGGCGTCGACCATGGCGGCGAACCACTCATCAGGGAACAGACGGATGAGAACACCAACGGGGATGGACATGAAACCGAGAACGAGAGAGATTCCCCATTGGACGCCGTTAAGACGTGTCACGACAAAGGCATCACCGCCAAAGAAGATGATGATGACTTGACCAGCTGCCATGATTGTCATCATGAGCATGAAGAGATGGTTGCGGTGGAGACCCTCAAAGATGTTGAGCTTGTTGTCGATACGTCGACTGTTGATGAGCTTGAAGATCTGCATAAAGACAAAGATGTTGAAGATGAGCGATCGAACTTCAGTCTCGGAGTAACCAAGGATAGGATCGCGACCGAACCAAAGAACGAAGCACACAATGAGCTGGTAGATCGATTGACCGATGATCATCTTCCACATAGTGGTGGTAATGAGAGGGGCGGTACGCGACTCGGGTGTGCGGTGGAGAAGACTTCCAGTGGGAGGATCCGTAGCAAGGGCAAGGGCAGCAAAGGTATCCATAATGAGGTTAACCCAGAGAAGCTGAACGGCGTTGAGAATGGACTTTTGCTCGTCATCGGAGACAGCAGAGACAAAGGTCACACCGACAGCGGTGATGTTGACGGTAAGCTGGAACTGGAGGAACTTCTTGACGGAGTCGTTAATAGCACGTCCCCAACCAAGCGCGACCACAATAGATGAGAAGTTGTCGTCCATAAGGATAATGTCAGATGCTTCCTTGGCGACTTCTGTTCCTGTGATACCCATGGAGAAACCGACGTCGGCAGCCTTGAGAGCGGGAGCATCGTTGGTACCATCTCCAGTGACAGCGACAATCTCACCCAACGAGCGCAAAGTCTTGACAAGGACACGCTTATCCTCAGGGCTGGAGCGAGCAAGAACGCGAAGCTGCTTCACAACAGTGGAGCGCTCTGCTTCGGTGAGCTTGCGGAAGTCGACTCCTTGCATGACAGCATTAGGCTCAGACATGTTAGCCTCGGTGAGGATACCACAGTTGAGTGCGATGGCGCGGGCTGTTTCAACGTTGTCTCCAGTAACCATCTTGACGTTCACAGAGGCGATACCACAATCGATGACGGCTTCAGGAACACCCTTTCGGACAGGATCCTGGATACCAACAACACCCATCCAGGTGAGGTTGTGGACAAGATCAGTGAGGTCGATGTCGGTATTGGCTTCATCTTCGGGGCGGAGAGTCAGGACAGGAGGCCAGGATTCGAAGTCGCGGTATGCAAGACCGATGGTACGAAGGGAGTTCGTCGCGTAGCTGGTGATGACAGATTTGATGCCGTCCTTGTGGCTATCGGACAGAGACTCGGTAGAAGGACCTTGAGTAGGATCGCCAAGGATGGTGGTACATTCGCCGAGGACAATCTCGGAAGCACCCTTGATGAAAAGACGGTGCTTGGGTTTATCCTTTGTAGGACCGGGGATCTGGACGACGGCACCCATACACTTGCGCTGGGAGTTGAAGGGGAACATTTGCGTGATGGGGTGGTTTGAGCGCTCAATAGCCAAAGGTCCGAGACCGAGGTAACGGCGAGCCCAGTCGAGAAGAGCGGTTTCAGTCTTGGTGCCGACGAAGCCCTCGTCAGACTCAAAGGCGGTTGTGTTGACAGTGACGGCAGTCTTCAAGAGTTCCTTGTATTCAGGGTCAAGCTTGTCGGAAAACTGGTTCAGAGGAATGGTTTCGCTCTTCTCGGCTCCTTCGACGGTGGGAGTTGACGGTGAAGAGGTCTCAGACTTGTCAACAGATGAATCACCAAAGGCGAAACGGCCGCGAAGACCCAAAGCACCAGCGACAACAGTCATGACGTTCTCGGTCAAAGTACCAGTCTTGTCGGAGCAGATAACAGTGGCGTTGCCCATAGTCTCACATGATTGAAGATGTCGCACCAGGTTATTCTCGCGGGTCATCTTCTTGGTCGCAAAGGCGAGAGAGAGAGTTACAGCGAGAGGAAGACCTTCGGGGACAGCGACAACAATGACAGTGATGGAGGTAATGAGGATCTGTAGGAAGGATTGACCCTTTTGTTCGCCCGAATCGTCGTTGTTGGGAAGACCAGCCAGGAAGATGATGAGGAGGACCACAAACAAAAGAAGACCAGCGGCGCTACCAAGTTTGGCAATGTAACCTGCTACAGTTAGTATATGGGTGTTGGGTTGCTTGACCCGATTAGCACTTACCAGCGAGAAGGTTGAGCTTTGCCTGAAGAGGCGTCAGACCTGGGTCATCGCGAAGAGACATCATTGTCTTTCCATAGCTTGACTGTTCACCAACAGCAGTGACAAGAAACGTGCCAACACCATCGAGAACCTTGGCGCCGGACACGATGAATGGGTCAAGCTTCTTGAGCTGTGGTGTAGGCTCGTTGAGAAGAGCGTGAAGAACCTGGTCCGCGCCAACCTTCTTGATCAGGTCAGACTCTCCAGTGGCAGAAGACTCGTCGCAGCTAAGGTTGTGGCCAGAGATAAAGACACCATCGACGGGAATGACATCTCCGGGCTCCAGAAGCATCACATCGCCGACGAGAACGTCATGGATAGAAATGTTTTGGGGTTTACCGGCGCGTGTCACCTTGACGATACGGTCTTCCTTCTTCTGGTTGAGCTTCTGGAACTGACGCTCCTTCTGCCAATCGTTTGCGGCGCCGACGACAACGACGATGGTGATGGCGACAATAATGGCGACACCCTCGACCCATTCAACCTTGGCGCCCTCGTGATGTGTTGCGCCAAAGGTCTGGTACAGACCCAGAGCTAGCGAGACCACGGCAGCGATACAGAGAAGGATAAGAACGTGATCTTGTAGAGCGATCCATGCGAGTTGGAAGAATGACTTTGCTTTCGGTTCGGGGAGGCGGTTGGCACCGTAAACTCTCTTGCGGTCGGGAAAGGCATCCTTGGCTGTTGCGTGGGTCTCATCATGAGCTTCTGTCGATGGTATCACATCTGCCGTTGGCGAAGCCTTGAATCCTTCCTTTGTCGCAGTCGCCTCTTCAAAGGAAACCGGGTTCTGTAGCTTTCCCTCGTCAGGACTCAATCCCGCTTTCGAATCTGTCCTCAAACCCTTCTCCAGGCCTGGTAGTCCACCAAGGGCAACAAAGGCGGCCAAATTCTTGGGATTTATGAGTTTCGAAAGCTGTCCTGGGGAGAAGGCGAATGGGTTGTTCTCGACAATGAAGTGAGCCTCTTCACCGGGGTCAGCTTTGAGGATTTCCTGCTGGTCGCCTTTTCGCAGGGCTTCGACATCGCGGGATATTTGTTCGTGGTCGGTACCTATTTTGGTCGAGGGAGACGAAGAAGCCCATGATTCGGCGCGTGACTTTGATGTTGGGACGGCGAGGGTGTTTGTGTCGTCTAGAGGAGATGGAGATGCGTTGATGGAATCTATTCCTGGGGAGTTGTTAGTGGTTGTTCGTTTAGGTGGTGATGTGGTGATTGATGAAAGAGAGTTGGTTGAAAGAGAACGGGCGGGCGATCGCACTGGAGCTTTACCGGGTGAGTGGGTTGTGTCTACAGCAGCTGTGTCAACTGTAATTGTAGGGGCCCTCGGGCGTTTGGCCGGGGCGTCTGAATCCATGATTGAATGTGGTATTTTCAGACAATCAATTCATGGATGAATTATCTTGTGTTGGACAGTGAAATTCGAGATTGAAAGAGAAATAGAGAAGGAGAAAAGCCAAGATATTGGGAGAGCTGATCAGGTAAACCCCGGGCGATATTGACCGGGGAGTGAAAATACACTTCCCGTACACAGCCACAGCCACGAGGCCTGCCAAGATCTAGGCGGCGAGAAATGATTGGCGTTGGATGGGGCCCGAAACGAAATAATTGCTTTGATATTTCCAAACGAGCTAGACCTTGGCGGTTAGGTTGGTATACGAACAGGGGGGAGTCGGGAGTAGTCTCTGTGCGTTGAGGTGATTCCAGTGCAGAGTCAAGTGCTTATATCTCACCGTAGGCATCTACGGAACAAAACATAGGTAGTAATCAAAAGTTGGTCATCTTTTGGGGTGCTACGTCAGGAATTATTACAAGTCTGAATGACCTCGGATTGAAACTAAAGTCTAGGTATGCTTTGCCTCATCGACCATCTCTGCCCATTGCCAAGGCTTCTCCCTAACCGCCATGTCACACCTAACCCGGTCTCAAATCACAAAAACAAGTTGATCTCCTCTTCATCCAATCCAATCTCAATCTCCAGGGAAACCCCACCCCCCAAAACCTCCACAAAGTAACTCCATTCCGTCATTGTCTAAGCCTCGTTTTTTAAGCTTAATACCGCCCATCCACGCTAGATCTCCTCCAATTCCCTTGTTATGACACGAATTATAGGGGCGCAATGGGATGCCTCGGAGGCGATATCCCCTACAATGAATCTCAATGTCGGTTCCAGTTTTTAAAGTTGATAGAGGGAAATACCTTCAACCTCTCAAATGCTCCTTGTGACAGTCACCTCTACCGTCTTTTGACTTTGACTCTCAAGCATAGCCCCTTTGTCGATCGATTACTCTACTGGTGTCGCTCCCCCCCACCCAAGCCCATGCGGTACGACTTTTTCAGCCAGTAGAATAACCGGTGAATTGTGTAGAAACAGGATTGGTCCACTACCGAAAGAAACACGCCAAAGTCATTCACCAACTCATCTCATCATCACCAGATCTGTGCCACCATTAACCGTTCGACTCTGCGTTGTGAGGGTGTGCTGTAGGGAAAAGGTCACGATGCGAAAATGCAAAAAGCAAGAAAAACAAGATGGTGGAAATGGCTACAGGCCATGTCGCATCGGGCTCTTCCCCGTTGGATCTTGGCAATCACGGCAGAACCATGATTGAGCTAATCCTTTTGCTACCTCTTTGTCCTTCGGTATCTCATCTTTCCCGATGCCAAGGCAAAGAACCCAACAATCGAGTCAAGCATCAAGGCAGTGCAAGCTGCAACTAAACCTCCCTCGTCTCATCAATGGCGAAATAACAAATCACAAGCCGACCATAACATGCAATCTACCAGAGACTGGGTCCATGCTCAACCCAAATTAAACAATCCTGCAACCACAACTTTGTCCGATCCTGTAATTCAATGCCGTTGGTGAACCCCTGTTTTCCTATGGATAAGCTTAATTTTGCCTGCATAATTAACCCTCCATTTCTATATCTCTTGGAGCTTCCTTTTCTTGCTTGGCGTCCGACGGCGTTCCATGACGTCAATGAGAACTTTTTTCCACCGGCGGGTAAGCAGTGCTCCGTACGGTATAGCATATCGGATGTGAGTATTGATGCGTTTGGCTTTTCTCTATTGAGAAGGAGATTCATTGGGGTCTTGCTTTGTGAGAGATAGTTTGAGGCAGTGTCGAGGCATTGTCAAAGTGGTCACGGCAGTGGTGCACGCGTAGTGCCTAGTGAGGGAGCTCATCTGTATATTGGAGTAAATGATTCATGAGACTTTGTTCGTGGCGATAGCTTTGGCTGGAAACTCGTGATGTCAATTACCGAACGAGGCTCGTTTGACGCGTTTTGCGGGCTTAGGGACGCGTCGCTCTATGGCAAAAAGCATTCGACATGGGCGTGTTACTATGATCTCGGTAGTAATGCAAAAATTGGGCGCTCTGATGCGCGTCAAGTGAGATGTGCATAGCCCAAAGATTGCGAGTTTCATTGAAGTCTAGGCGGTGATTGAACAACGCTGTGCGCAGTGACAACGAATTACCATACTCACATGCTGTCCATTGTCACATTACACATCTAAGTGAGATGCACAATCAAGGTTCGAACGAATAACTTGAGAGCACACCTATAATCTGAACTGAACATATATTAAATTAAACAGACGCGAAGATGTTGACAACATGGGATATAGTGAACTGGAGATGCTACCACAAAATCCGAACTCTACCCTGTAGCTCCCACGTCCCGAATTCCACACCGCTTCATATTCTCAACAATTCGCAGAAACATCATAGCTGAAGACCCGCAGAATATGACTAGCGACTAGCGACTCGCTACATAGTCATTTCTGTTCAGACGGTGAATTTCGAAAGCCTCGGTTCAACCCGTGATAACCTCAACGTAATGCGCCACCGGCGATACGCCACATTAAAATGTGGCGCAGCAACAACAGCAGCGAGGCCTCTCGGGTTCGGACTCGGCCCTGTCCATGGAGAATTCGTAAGACATTGCCTTCTCTAGGCAAAATAGTGCATGGAGAATCGTATTTCTCGGCAAAATAATTGAGGGCCAGGCAGTGACAACAGCTGTCAGACTACTGTTTGCTGCGCCGAGCATACGACGACTAAGTGGAGGAACTCAGCATAAACCGGTCTATTGCTGGGTGAATCGGTGTATGGTATAGCCAGTCAGCCTAGTGTTGAGGACTTATCCAATATGGAGATATCTAGTCCGAAGGACAAGTGTCACGCTTACAAGACCCCAAGGTCCTTACAGCTCGGCGGTAATTTAGTCAGCTGCAACGACACATCTGACTCTACACGAGTCTGTATTAGGTAGAGACTGATCAGTTGAATGGGATGGAGACTACCAGGCTGTAATCATGGCTGTGCAAATGTAGTTGGGGCAGACAATTGGACACAGGTGATCACGCAGAAGAATAAGAGATCCGTGGCAAGCTGAAATGACAGCATGATGCACCATTGCGACAGAGGTCTTCGTGGTCCAGGTGAAAGCTCTGAGAGAAGTTGTTCAACCTTTGTACACTGATAGACTTTTCGATAGGCTCTCTGGTCCGACACCTGCGTATCATCAAACCGAGACACATGGCTGGATATACTGGACTTGTATACAAAGATTCAGAGTAGCTAGAAACCACTTGAGCTTACAGTATATCTTTAGGTACTAGATAGACCAGAACGAATATATCTAGAGGCCTGTTCATAGCCCTTGGTTCATGGGGCTTATTGTCCTCCGCAACCTAACAATACTAACATCGTCAACCCTTTAAACTCTTTCCAACACGTCTACCAATCGTGACTTCAAATCATCGCTGTGGTTTTATTCTATCTGCCTGTATGGTATATGAACTGCCCATATGGTTACAAACGACTTGATCATGACTCTGAGGCCACTGCAGCATCACCCGCCCCAGCAAAATTCCTGTAACAGCACAGTACGTCTTTTACATACCGTATGGTTGTATTTAATCAATTATCACATTGAATTCCAAATTATCTCGTTATTGCAGACATCCAGTTGATACATGGTGGTCATTTGTGGTCAACCTGGCAGCGCACCACACATCTCAACTTCAATCAACCATAACTCACGCCACAGATATCGCATGACTCTCAAAACAATACTATTCGATTCATTTCATCATAATAAACACAATGGCAGTTATAAATGAAAAATAAAAAGAACTCCTACATGTGGCGGTCATTGAAATGTGGGGCCAACCTGGCCACTCACCACCACCACACTCAACTTCAATCGATCATAGCTCACGCCACAGATGTCGCAACACTCCAAAAACTATCGCAATCGATTCCTCTCATCTTAGAGATCATAATGAGCATTAGAAATAAAAAATAAAAAGAACTCCCGAGGCGAGACTCGAACTCGCAACTTTCAGATTTACTGTTGCTACTTATGTAGCTCGTAAAAGTCTGACACGCTAACCAATTGCGTCACCCGGGATTGGACTTGTTGTGGGAGAAACGCTCTTATTTCAGTAGAAGACCTTAACAGAATCAACTTGACTGATCTACCGTCACAACCCGCTCGTCACTGAATCGAAACCCGTGATGCTATGAAACCTTCTTTTCATTCCCTTTGGCCACTTTTCATTTTTCTTGCCATAACTTTCACTCTACAAAGGCACCAAACACATGGACGTCTTGATTGCCACACGCCGCACCATCCCTGTCAAGTTCAATGTCGTTCGACGTAAGATGTTACAGAGAAAACCTGGACACGCGGTCTGGGTAGGAGCTCAGTTAGAGGTTATGGTCTAGGTTTGAAACATTAATTGTTAGGAGGAACTGGGACTCTCCTGATGATCCATGCGTGACAATTGAATCGCTCAACATCCGCCTGTATTGGGTTTGCCCCCACCAGTCATCATTGATGGCATGTCGACACAGTAGCGGATACAACACTCTGACATCATTTAATCTATAGATCTGCTCTGCGAATTTGAAGCCGAAGTATCACCGCAACCCTTAGATCCTTCGACTATGGTCTGTGGGTTCTGCCCGGCACTGGCTGTCACGTCTTCATCGTTGTAAGTAACGTATTGCACATATCCATTATTCAGCTGATCGAAAGGACCAAGAAGCACGTTTCTTCTACTGCTGAGTCGGAGTCCAAAACATGTGCAACATATCTCTGTACTGAACTCTTGGAGTTTGTTATAAACACCGTCCATACATCGAAATGGGCGTGCAGCTTGTTGCCTTAAAGTCTCTGTAGTTGGGGTAATTCACTTAATTCTATTAATACATCTCATGAAACTTCCTATCTGGTAGTAAACTTGATAGATATTCTTCCAGTCATATCTCATCTAGTCACATGGACCGCAGTCTAAATGCGGCTTGCTAACAGTAAAGACCTCGCAAGACGCAATGGCTTAACCCTCAGATCCATCCCATTCCAGCATACGATCCAGGTGTTTGCGAGTCCCACCGCAGCCATTGCCTCCGTGCCTCCTTTAAGCCTTCCGGGCGAAAATTCCGGTAAGGAATGTAAGTCATCCGCAAACATTCCTCGGCTGAGAGTATTAAAACGCCAACCGTTCCTGGAAAGTGAACTTAAATCGGGTCTAGATCTTGTGTGACCCCAGTATTTATAGTGAAATCATTCTTGCTTCATGCCCTTCCCATCATTTCATACCATTCGTTGCCCTCCAAACCTGATGTGAGATCCGACCACCAACCATGAGAGTATCATTTCTGCTCTACGTGGTGTTTCTGTCGCCTTTTACGGCGGCTGTATCTACAGCTGATATACCGCAATGTGCAGTAAGTAAAGCGTAGTTTGTTTTGTTTCCAATTTGCTCTGACATGTAGAACAAGATACCGTGTGCGCTTGAAGCATTCAACAGCGGTGGCTCCAACCAGACGGTGCAAGATGTGTGCAAGAACAAAAGCATGAAAACTCGTGTAACATATTGTGTTAACAAGGTTTGTTCACTAAAAGAAGGACTTGGTAAGTTTGTTTCGACTAGCAGGTCTTGACGATATTTAACACAACTCAACCCTTAGAATTCGAGGGCGCTGTCGCGTCAATATGCAACGTTTCCACAAAAGACGACCGCCAGATGTTTCGGTATATCATCATCGTCTTTGCATCGTTCTCTTTCACATTCGTGTTTTTGCGCGTAGCATCTAGATTGATCGTCAAAACACCTTGGGGACCTGATGATACGTGGGCTATGATAGCCTTTGTATGTATTCTATCTCTCTACTTTGTCATCTCGCTAATACCAGTAGTTGCTTATGATACCAACCACTGTGTTTATATTACTTGGTGAGATTTATATTTCAGGTTCTAATTACAGGCTCTGTTTCTAACTTGGCCTTTAACCACAGGGATCGATGATGGCTTTGGGTTATTAGCATTGTTTTATAGCAGCGGAACTGGCAAGCTACTCCGTCTCCTCAAGGTGTGTTCTTGACATTGACACTTACTTGGATTTCAGAAAAAGGTCTTGCTCTGACAATCTTGCAGCACATGTTTATTTGGCAGATGACTTCCATTTCAGGTCTTGCTGCAGCCAAAAACTCGATTTTATTTTTCTACCTACGGATATTCCCCGACGATAAATTCAGAATTATGGTCTGGTTGACGATAGCATTTAACTCGGTGTCAACGATAGTCATCGTTGTCCTCAACCTTACACTGGGAAACTCTGTAGGGAAGATATGGGCTGGTGGGGCAGATTTAACTACCAGTTTCCAGACCTATAATGTCAATTTCAAGATTGGCTTGGCGAACACGGCGGTGAGCTTTGTTCTGGATACATGGATGCTCATTTTACCAATGACGCAACTCTACAATATCGGGCTAAGACAACGTCAAAAGATCAAAGTAATAAGTATGTTTGGCATGGGTATTTTGTAAGTATTCCGTGCATTGTGTGGTTGTAAGTAATCAGCAACGACTAATAGGATACCAGCCTCACTGTGGTCAGTCTTGTCCGGCTGGTGATGCAGTTAAAAATCCTTCCTATTCCGAGGGTAACAGGTACGTCTATTTCAGCGGTTGCGCCACGAAAAATGTATTGACAGGTTCTTATAGATAACTCTACGCATGCAACTGTTGTTTTGGGAAATATTGAACTTTACATTGGTGTTATGGTAGCTTGTGGCCCCCCTACAAATCAGCTTGTCCAATATATCCTCCCTCGGATGAGACAAGGAACCGAAGCCTCGTCAGATGCGAGTAGCGGACCTGTGTTTGTCGATCGCTCTCTTGTGCCGATTAACAAAAGCGACATTGCACAGACGTCGGGTACTGATGGGGGATTAACTGCTACAACAATGAGTAGTACAGCTAGAGACATAGTATAGTAGTAATGAATTTTGATGAACACGCTGTAGTAAGACTCTTTTATGGATAGATAGTTGGTATAGCTCAGTATCTGGGATCTAAGTGAACGAGGTTAAAATTAACAACCAGTATCGTAGTCTGGGATAGTACATGACCGACGACATAGCTTCAAACAAGGGCTTGACATACCCCATACTCAAAGATGGTGTTCTTGGCATGTTCCATAGCAGAATATTATCCCAATTAGGAAAAAATCTCGTCAATTTAATAGTCAACTGCATGATCAATCTGCCGTGATTTATATGTAAATGTGTCATATCGAAGTGGCATCGAATAACTGATGACTGATAATCTTATCATGCTTTGCCTATCGCATCTTGGTATCCAGGTTAAAATTACCTCTTTTGTCAAAAATCAAATCATCCACTAAGACGTCTCCATCACGAGATCCAGAGTCGAAAGCGGGGGAGAACCGCCACTATGTCTTATCAACTGCAACTATTCCCATTCCGGTTTATCTTTCCGTTGAGGCTCCCTTCACCCCGCGATACATGACAAGGTCGTCAGCTATCTCCCCGCATCTATAGAGACTATCACAAATCAGACCCGATACGGAAAAAAGAGTCGGTATCGGCAATGTTTGTTTCCAGGATGAGCCATGTTTCGCTTCCTGAGAAAACACTATATATCATGACCTTTCCTCCTTCTTTCTCTGCTCTCTTGTACTTCTTCTCTAGTCAAGACTTTTAAACACAGCAATCATGGGCCTTACACAACATCATCCCTTTGACCCTCTCACCGGAGACGAGATCTCTGTTGCGGTGGATGTCATCCGAAAGTATCAAACTGGTCAGCTCCTCTTCAATGCAGTTACCCTCCATGAGCCACGCAAGGCCGACATGCTCAGATGGCTTGAGCATCCCTCTGAGGGGAACAAGCCTGCGAGAATCGCAGACGTCACTGTGATTCTTCCTGACGGAGCCGTCCACGATGCACTTGTCGATCTCAAGACAAGAAAGGTGCAGAAGTGGGAGAAGCTCGATGGTCTTCAACCAATTGTAAGCCCCTTGATTCACAGGTCAATTAACAAGTCAATTGACTAACAAGACGGTCAGATCACAGCTGAAGAACTCATTTTGGTCGAGGCCATCATCCGTGAGGATCCCAAGGTCATTGAACAATGTGAAATCTCTGGTATCCCCAAAGAGGACATGCACAAAGTCTACTGCGATCCTTGGACCATTGGCTACGATGAGCGTTTCGGAAGCAACATCCGTCTTCAGCAAGCACTCATGTACTACCGCCCTGACCCTGATTGCTTCCAGTACCAATACCCTCTTGACTTTTGCCCCATCTACGACGCTGCCAAGAAAGCCATCATCCACATCGACATCCCCAGCGTGCGTCGCCCATTGAGCAAGCAGAAGCCTATTGACTACATCCCACGCTACATCAACGAGAACGGCGGCTACCGCAAGGACATCAAGCCTATCAACATCACTCAGCCAGAGGGTGTGTCCTTCACTATGAACGGCCGCGTTCTTTCATGGCAGAATTTCAAGTTCCACATTGGTTTCAACTACAAGGAGGGTATCGTGCTGAACCACATCACTTTCACCGACAAGGGTATCGAGAGACCCATCTTCTACCGTCTTTCCCTGTCCGAGATGGTCGTTCCTTACGGTGCACCAGAGCATCCTCACCAGCGCAAGCACGCTTTCGATCTCGGCGAGTACGGCGCTGGATACATGGCTAACTCGCTCGCCCTGGGCTGCGACTGTAAGGGTGTAATCCACTATCTTGATGCCGAGTTTGCGGCGCGTGACGGTTCCATCCGTACTATCAAGAACGCCATTTGCATCCATGAGGAAGACAATGGAATTCTTTTCAAGCATACCGACTTCCGTGATGACTCCGTCACAGTCACACGCGCGCGCAAACTCATTGTGCAGCAGATCTTCACAGCGGCAAACTACGAGTATGCATGCCAATGGGTCTTCCACCAAGACGGCACAATTCAACCTGAGATCAAGCTCACGGGTATCCTCAACACCTACGCTCTCAACGAGGGTGAAGACGCTGGCCCTTGGGGAACAGAAGTGTATCCTCAAGTCAACGCGCACAATCATCAGCATCTCTTCTGTCTGCGTGTAAACCCCATGATCGACGGTGTGAACAACACTGTTAACATGGTTGACACTGTCGCTAGTGAGGCACCAGTTGGAAGCCCACAGAACAAATACGGCAACGCCTTCTATGCGAAGAAGACAAAGCTTCGCACGAGTGGTGAGGCAAAGACGGATTACAACGGCGCGACGAGCCGAACATGGGAAATGGTCAACGAGAACAAGCTGCACCCTTATTCTAAGAAGCCTGCTTCTTACAAGCTTGTCAGCAGAGAGGTTCCCGGCTTGTTGCCTAAGGAGGGCTCTCTTGTTTGGAAGCGTGCTGGTTTTGCTCGCCATGCTGTGCACGTCACTCCTTGTAAGTTCATACACCAACTACCATGAAAAAGCTTTGATACTAACTTCTCTCAGACCGTGACGATGAACTCTGGGCTGCAGGTCGCCACGTCCCTCAAACATCTGGTGAGCCCTCCCTGGGTCTCCCCGAGTGGATTGCCGAGGGAACATCCAGCACCGAAAATACAGACATTGTTCTGTGGCACACATTCGGAGTCACACACATTCCTGCCCCTGAGGACTTCCCCATTATGCCCGTTGAGCCCATGACTTTGCTGCTTCGCCCAAGGAACTTCTTCACCAACAACCCTTGTATGGATGTGCCACCCAGCTACTCGATTACTCCTACGCAAGTGGCCGAGAAGAAGGGTGCTTTGGATCAGCATGACAAGGTCAGTCAGTTGGCGTTTGGCGGTAAGAGTTGCTGCTCTGGTGGAAACGCAGCTGCGAGATTGTAAATCTACATTGTATGAGTTTGGGGAGAGATTCTATATACCATAGCGCAATTTTACATACTTGTTTATTCATCTGCTTGATTGGTGGGATATTGATCTTTTTGTTATTCGGATTAGTGTAAACGCCGGTTTGCAATAATTCGCCAGCCCCTTAACGTGCCGATGATGACTAGCCACTTGTGTAAGCTGGTTGATATGTATCTTTTCCAGATGATCCAAGTCAATGGGATAGATAATTTATTAGAACTATGATGCTGTCTGAATCATGCTACTCCTGATGTCGGCAATATTGACAACACTTTACAACTATAAAATATCAAAGATGCAAGGCTGCCCGGGCCAGGAGGCCACATAGTCGGACAGTATTAACAGCTGATAGAGTAATATAAAAACGCCGTGACACCACGTGGTGGCGATAACGCTAATTCCAGTGACAGCACACTATTGATGACCAAGAGTCTCATAATAGGACGAGGTTAGACAATGCTCGGGTCAGAGCCCCTTTCAACCGGATCTGCAAGCCGCTACCTTAGTCTTATCGAGTCCAAAATCTTGGGACGAGACGACTGTCCAGGTGTAACACGCCGGTGGTCGCGGAGATGACCTAGCGCCAGAGTCCGGTCACTTGGGAGCACTCAAAACCGGGAAAGGATGGGTTTGTCGCGGAGATGTGATAGCCCGAAGGAACGAAGCTAGTTGGAAAAGGAGTAGACGAAGGATTCGAGCTAGAGGAGATAGTTACCAATGGTTATCCCCTGAGAGGCAGTAGCTGACATGTGTTGGTTCAGGGCCAAGTTCAGGTCGGAGCTGACTCGGATATTTTTAATCCCTCGTGGAGATTGCTCGCTAGCTGTATGCAGACAATGGTTCCGAAGGTAAAAAACATGGGTTAGGCGTAAACCCAACGGTGACGTCTCGCGTAATTATAACGCTTATCTCACATTGGAAGTGATAGGCTAAGTTGCTTCTTGAAATGTGACGCATTCGTCTCTTGTTTTTGTCTATGCTTGTGCTGTAAGGCAAGGATATTCTATCTATATGGTTTTTTGAAAAAGAAAATATACATCTCTGGGTATTCTGATCCAGGCGTGACATAACCAAAAGATCATCAATATAAAAAAAGACATTAAAAGAAATTCTATACTCCGTGATATACCTTGACAACGCCAGCTGCGGATCTTTCAGAGGACGTCTCCATGTCTTCTGTCCGCACGCTATCTTTGCTATGGCTCATCAACTCGTCAGGAATACAGCCCACTGGACCTCTTCGATCCTCGGGGCCTGCATCTTCGCTGGTGATCTGAATCTCGCGCTTGGCGTAGATCTTTAGCGGTAAAGCATAGCTGTTGTTGATCTCCTCTTCGCTATCCACCTGGTGCAGAGTGTGATCGGCGCGGATCTGCGAGCGCACACCGGAGCGGTGGTTGGTGAAGTTTGACCGGTAAGCCTTGGATGGGTTGTTGGTGCTCTTTCCGTAGGTCGAACCGCTGAAGGAGCCGAGCTTGAAGATGCGGCGCAGGAGAGTCCAGATGTAAGGAAGGTTGGCGGTGATGATGGCTGTGGAGGACTCGCGGATGTACCAAAATGTCCAGTTGGAGCCGAATGGTTCGTTGAAGGAGTAGAATTTGTTAAGGATGGCGGAGAGAATTGTAAAGGCGCCGAGAGCAAAGACACCGATGAGGACAGCCTTACGCTTCAATGGGAGCTGGGACTTGAGGAAGATTGGCATGGGGATAAGGATGATCATGACGTCGGAGGTGATATTGATGACGGCGTTGGTGATAAGATGGTTTGTAGCAGCGGAACATTGAGCTGGGACTGTTAGCATGGTAAAGATGCAAGGCATTGAGGTTGGACATACTGTTGTCTGGAGGAACAGCCCAGTACTGGTTGAATGGGCGACACCAGACTCCAAGATAGAGAATCTCCATAACGACGAATCCGGCAGTGACATAAGCAGCGACAAACTTGACAGCCAAGTTCTGGCTCAAACTCATACTGCAACAAGGTTAGAACGGAGATCTGATGCGATGTAACGGGATACTAACGTGAGACGGTTGTACATGAGCAACAGACAGTACTTCATCAGCCAGATGGTCAATATTTGCATCTGCTCAACCACCAAAACCCATTTGGAACCATATTCTCGTGTGGCGATTTCTGCTGCGTCCAATACAACGTGTTCGTTGGGGTCGATGAGGTTACTGCTCGTTTGCGAAATGATGGACATGCCCACCATGAGGAGTGTATCGGTGAACTGCGCTTTGTGTTAGACCAATTGAACAGTGGTAGGGCAAAAAGGTTGACGGACCATGGCTATTATCATTAAATAATCCTCGACTTGTAGCTTCTTGACTGAACCCAGCAACATTCTTCTTGATATCCTGTGAGCCAGGATGTCAGCTCAATTGTCCCCAATTCATTTTGTAATTATTTCTTACAGTCTGGCGACAACAATAACCCACGATAGACCGTACCAGGTCCATATCTCAGCCTCGAGCATCGTCATGATTGCGGTGGTGTTTCTTTTCTTTTTTGGTGTAAAGTGTCAACGCTCGTCTTGGGTACGATCAGCGGTATTAATTTCGTTAAACGATCGACTGTTGGTTGGTATAATATAATATTGTCGTCGAAGGGGGGGTGGTTTCAATTCGACGTGTTGAGGATGCAACGGCGCATGACTTGGGGTAATATCGCTCCCGGTAAAATTCAAGGGAGTGAAGAACTAAAGAAACCAAGCCAGCAAAGACAAGGTAACGCGGGGGTGGGCTAGGCTTAAAGGCTTGCTTGGACGGGGGGGAGAGGGGAACGGAAGGGCTTTATTTCTTCCTCCGCACAGCATTTGCATCGAGTGGAGTTTTGCAATCAGGGGCCCTCGATCGGGGAAGACGAATTGTGTCTTTGAATATCTGGAAGCTAAGCTTGTGAAAGAAGCTAGAGAGAAAAGACAAGTCCAAAGGCTCGGTTACTCGGGTGGTTTGTTAGCTTACAGTTAGCACGTCAGGGTTACGGATATTAGGACTCGACCCAAGATATGGGTCTTCATTGTGTACTAAGACGCCACTCAACTGTTGTCGCTGCGATAATTGAGGGGCCCCAAACCGATGACACCCGCCGAGTTGCAATGCGATGCACGTATGGACAGATAGAGATATAGTAGGTAGCAATCGGGGCTTGATAGATTCTGTTAGCACGTTAGTGCAGGGGCTATCATAATCTCAGAATTAGCCCGAATCACTTCTGATTTGCTTCAAGGACCCCTCCCCGGTAATCGTCATCCGCCTCGTGGAACAGAGACACTGCACGATGTAAGGAATGGACATGCAGGTCGCCACGTTTAGAAGAAGCAACATCCTTGAATCAAGCACGATCTGCTTGCTTCTCTGCTTCCGAATTGGCCGACCTCAGCCGCTGACAAGGGGATGGGCCTGTCACAGCTGGGCCAGTCAGGCCAGCAGCCATGGGCCGTCACGTCTAGAACCTTGGAAGAACGCAACCTGCACAAGCCTTTCGCAACCGCTCATGGCGAGGGTGGCGAGCTAAGCTGCGACAGTGGCGCTTGAGATAATGACAGAGGAACATGGATGCACATTCCAGTCACGACATTAATGAACGGGTTGAGATTGACGAGGCACTCATTCCGTTAGCTACAGTCAGTAGGTAAGACAATTGCTTGCAGTTGGCCTCTGAACTCTTGAATGCTCCCCTGTAATTCTGTGCTTTGGTCCTCCAATAGAGTTTGCTAGTTTGTCCAGCCAAGCCACGATCGCGTGGACATCAGGGGCTCTGACTCGACGATCACTCCACTTTGGGACATTGACACGAGTTGGGGCATCCTTGTCAACAGTCTGACATATGTTTGTCTCGGTCTCAGTTTTGTGAGAAGGGGACCGAGCCGCAACTGTTAGTTAATCATGTTGGATCTTAGGCCTATCTATCTAAGCAGGTGATTTCTGAAGGATCGATAGTCTGGGTAGCGCCTCATCTGGTGTCATTCTCTTTTTGGTGGCAGAAAAAGGAACAAGAAAAGAACGCCGCCGAGGCTTCGGTTCGGTCTCCCCACTTACCCAATGAGGAATCTCGGTTTTATTTTTTTCTTCGTTAGTGAGCGGTTTTTATTCCATGGCTGATGATTGTCCCCTTTGTCCGTTGTTATCGCGGTTGGCGTCGTTGTTATCCAAGCGTGTTATTCTAATGCAAGCCTCCTTCAACAGCGGAATTAATCCACCTTGTCAAAGATAACTTAGTGTGTCGTCCAAGAATCAGGAGACATAGAGTTGTTACTCTTTGACGCTGCCAAGCTCAGGCCCCTGGCGACATGAACAGCGGAATCCGTTTCCCGCAAGCGCGACCGCCTACGCATTAATTGAACTGAGCTATCAGTTGTTCCACTTAGATAGTCGAAGTCTCGTCTCGAGTGATTGACTTTTCTTTGTTTATCGTCTGGGGTAAAGCGAGATGTAGCACTAATAAGAGGTAGTACCAAGACGATGGGCTGATACATACCTAGACCTAGACTACCCAGTGACCGCGGCGCAATACCGCGTAGCCGAGTTTGTTCAGCGGATTACCTATTACGTACAGCATTGTCGTATGTAGCCAAGACGACAAGAAACGTTCACGGGGCAGCTTCCGGTTTGACTTTAGTTAATGAACACTCCACCTGCGGGAGGCACAGCCTTAAGAGGGAGGTGCTAAATCACACGATGGCCAGAACTTGGAGTCGATTGGTCTGGACTGTGATGTACATCAGGCGATTGAAACGACCTGGTTACAGGGTAGTCTGGGGTTTGGGTTAGGCTTGCGAAGCGAGTGCGATGCGACGAGACGGTGGGATGGAAGAATTGTGGTATATATGAGAATAGTATATCAGCTAGTCAGGTAAGCCAAGACTTTGGTTATGCCGTAGCGATAGTAGTGCGATGGCTTATGAATTGATGTTGTGTTGTTTGTCATCTGGAAAGGCAGACTTGATGATTCCATGTACACCAAGATATTTGTCACAACACAAATTGAGGCGCTGACCGACTGTGGCGCAAGAAATGTGGCAGACCTTAGTAATCATACCTTGATGAGTCGAAATCTCCAATTGCGCGACATCACGTGAACAAGGCGACATTTCAAATCGGCTCTGTCAGCTTCTGTCAAGATCCACGCCATGCGGAGTAAAAAGAAAAACATATAAACAACCAAGAGCCGAACATAACCTCATTTCCACCATCAGAAAAGCCACATCTAAAATCAGATCAAGATCAGATCTTGACAGCTCAAACCTGCACTACTAAATCAGCCTCTGCCGATCCCCGCGCAGATCAATACCAACCAAAACACATCACTCAAAATGGTTCACCACATTGCTTCAAACGACGAGCTACAGAAACTCCTCTCGTCAACAACATATGTCGTAGTTGACTTCTTCGCAGACTGGTGTCCTCCCTGCAAGGCCATCGCCCCCGTCTACGAGCAACTCTCCACCAAGCACAGCGTCCCCGATGTTTTGGCCTTTGCCAAAGTCAACGTGGACCATGTCCAGGACGCCGCACAACAGTATGGTATCACTGCCATGCCCACCTTTATGTTCTTCAAGGAAGGGAAGCAGGTCGCCGTCAATGGCCAGGCCGTGATCAAGGGTGCTGATCCCAGAACGCTGGGAGCGGCTGCTGAGAAGCTGGGCGGCCTAGCACAAAAGCGAGTTGCTGGCGCTTAAGGAAATGAGAGGTTTAAAAAGTACGGCCGGGAATAGAAAGGACAAAAAGAAAGAGAGTTCGGAGAATTTACTCCAGGGTTTCATGCGGCATTTGTCATGACACGTAAATTAGAGGCATTTTGTGTACCTGCATTTGGGAGTTAAGATTAGAGTTTTCGACTGGAATGGGGTTGCACGTGGTGGAAATGAAAGATCAACGGTACTGGCTTGGATGACCGGGATCGAGAACAAGCTATGGGATATAAGACATGACTGTTTGCGGATATATTTATGCTTTCAACTCTATATGACGTCTGCTAAATGACATCTACCATCATCGTGATGAAAACTGTAGTCCCATGGTATGTCAATTTAGTGGTTGGTACAACTTTAAACAAAATATTGCCTTCGGCTGCCCTGCATCAAGAGTCATCCAAAGTAGAGCATGGACTGTTCGTGTTATAGACGCATACTGTTAAGTGAGTCGAATAAGAACAAGGACCGAAAGAAGACCAGACGAAAATAGTCATAATCGCTTAGGCTATATGCACTAAACAAGTCTAATGATTTTATAAGTCCCTAAATCAGTACTGGTTTTATTCAACCCACCTGACTGTCAAGAAATACAATGTTCAAGTAACCCAATATATACTACAAATAGGCAGTGACGTGTCAGAAGTAATAGAGCTACAACATCGGCTCAACCCGAATGACCGACAAGCTGTGACGGGTTTCAAGCCATAATTTACAAGTAGACCACTGCCTCCCATTCTGAGTTTGGTTATGTATCTTCTGATCATCCATACCGAGAGCTATGAAGGCATGGGTAACCTCGACCTCGCCTAAAAGCCCACCAGCCTTTTCTCGCCCTACGGCGACGGACCGGTTCACAACCACCTTGGTAACTGCTCTTGATGTCTAGAGCAACATATCAACGTAATTTGGTCATATGAGAAGTTGAATGGTCCTTTGTGGTATCTCAGATCCTGTGAGTTGGGATAAGTAGCGTTTTGAATGAAACATTTCGCTGACTTGCCTCATAACATTCCTGTAGGAATCCACGGAAGGAAC
This sequence comes from Fusarium pseudograminearum CS3096, assembly GCF_000303195.2. Taxonomy (NCBI): domain Eukaryota; kingdom Fungi; phylum Ascomycota; class Sordariomycetes; order Hypocreales; family Nectriaceae; genus Fusarium; species Fusarium pseudograminearum. Next base: position 7,841,231 of record NC_031951.1, read on the forward strand.
CAAGTATTGAACCACAATGAGAAGACTGGGAGGCGGTAAGGATAGTTAGGTTTCGAAAAACGAGATGATGGTCTGTGTAATGTCGATCTAGATATGTACAGCAAGATGTTATCTACAATGTTAACGAAACAACGGTCAAAGTCTTCTCCGCACAAAGGATTCAAGCTAATGTATACTCCATCACTACACAGCCTCCACCAAGACAAAGTCGAGAGTCATTTTGAACTGTTGTACAAGGAAAAATGAGCGATTTTGGTGTTATTGAGTTAGTGCAAGTGGAAGATGACCAGTTACTAATCCACGATACTACCCAACATGCGCTTCATAGTATCGTACGTCAATAAAATTCACCGCAAATCCGAAAGAGAAAGACACAGATTGAGCTTATGACGATTACATTTAATTCCTCGCCAATAAAACGTGGTGGCGCAGTGACTCTTGAGATCGGGGCAGTGCTGACCTTTTATGGTGGACTCGGCCAGAATTTACCGATAAATCCTTACAGAGAGCTAGGGTTGCCGTTACTGGTCACCTATCGCCATTGGCCAATTAGTCTCACTCAGTTTCTATCACACAAACCATCACAAGAACGTCTTGACCGTGAGTGCGAGATCAAGTTCGGACTTTGCAAAGGATTCTTGGATTCGTTATCAATTGGAACTTGGGCTGAGGCTGTGTTGCAACTGTCGATACTTATCTCGATTCATGAGTGAGGCAGTGTTGGATGTTACCTACCGTGAAGGATCATCTCATCAGTTGTCGAGAATCGATGAAAGCATCATGGAAAGAATCAAGATAACAAATTTCGAAGAAGATGGAGTATATATCCATTCGACACAGCCATTAATATTACTATATGCGCAACTACTGTTCAAGGTCAACTCATATCTCATTCAACTACAAATGTTCCTGTGTTCCCTCTCAAGCTCAACTGTTCAATCCGACAGTTTGAATATCCAACGTTCAAAAGATGGCAAACTTGTATTCGTTCCCCGAGCAGACGCAGCGTCGTCCTCGTCCAAGTCTGACACCATCATCAGACCCTCAGACACAGGGAGCACAAGTGCGCCAGTCAATATCGGAACCAACGTTCAGTCCAACAGGTCTACTGGGAGATAGATATGACCTACTCAGACAAGAAATGGAAGAAAGATCACGCGCTGCCACACAGAGGCCAAGAGATAGCCCCTTCAATGGTGGCTTGCTTGGGGCTCTTGATGAGTACGAGAATCGACAGATGGAGGTACCTCGTGGACAAAGAACTTCATCAGATACTTGGGGAGTCGCTGCGGGATTGTCAAGAACGCCGTCGAGGAGGTCTTATCGCGGGTTTGACGATCTACAATATCCCAACCGACCTAGAAGGACTTCAAGTGTGTCTTCTACCAGAACCGATTCTATCTACTGCGCTCAGACGGGTGTCACTCCGCCACCTCTGCTGGATATGTCATCCACGGTACCACAAAGACAACCCTCATGGCGTGGGACGAGTGGTCGTGGCGTGGGAGCCTCTACTCGCCAGCCTTTATTGACCCTAGAGGAGAACTCGAGAAATTCATGGAACACTTCCACGTCGCTGAGCAGAAGCCGTTCGATGGCTGTTCGTCCTTCGGGCATGGAGAGATCTGATACTTGGCCAGATTCAATGGACTCCACCAGATTGAACAGAAGAGTTTCTTCAGCGACTACACCTGCTGGACCTACGACTTGGAATGAGGCTGCCAGGCTTGAGCCAGCTCGAAGAGGAACTTTGAGACGATGTTGAGTTTGCGAGTATTTGTGTTTGAGGATTATTTTGTTGCTTTTGTCATCGCTGATGGTATGTAAATGGGTATGAACAAGGCAAGATGTGGTAATATTAATTTATCTATTAGCTTATTTATCTATAGTAATAATAATGTACGCTTTCTACTAAGATCCCCTGACGATGTGAAGATCATATTGTTCACATGCTATGTATTAATGATATATGTCAAGTAACCACTGTGCTACGTCCTCTGCCTTATACTCCGGCTAGTAAACCGTGATCAAACTAGGAGCGGCTTATTAAAACACTACACATATTTTGGACTTCAACTTCGCCTTCGATCTGTCTGCTCATCCCGGTGGGTTGAATGGCTAACCAGAGGTATCAAGAGTTTGTTTGTTTTGTGTTTTCGCATTCGTATTTGAACCAATTGACCATCATACACTGGAGTGTCAGGGCCTGGTAGGTCGATGAAATGATAAGCAAGAGATTATTAAACAATTTCTGATGAATGACCTTTTCCATTGGCTAGTTTACTGATAAATGATCAACCTAGCCGTAAAAATGTCGATCTCGTCAGCTCATGCAGCCTCAGCGCTTACATTGTACTTGTCACATCTCTATTTTTACCAGGCCGGGTTTCAGCATATCACGTTGACTGCAGCTATGAAGCGGGGCAGGTGATGATATAAAGCCTAAATGTCTGCTTATTTTCATCTGAAACGCGACATTTATTTTCCACAATCGAGCTGCGATGATTGCACGCAGCAGGACACCAGGCTACCTACTCTTAACTGCAATTATTATTTGTTTCTATATCACTCCTACCATCGCAATGCGCTCTTACATTCAGTATGAGAACTTTTTCCCAGCCTGGGATCAGATCATCAAGGAACAGCTTCTCGACGAAAGATGCATCGAGCCTCTGAGCAACTACAGGAATCGCTCCGACCCAACCCGACAACTTGGCTACTCCGTGATAGACTGCATTCTGGATACGATGCCTGAATTCCGTAAGGCTGAATTGGCTTCAGCTGCTGTCATCCTTGGTCTCGCGCCCACAATGCTTCAGTTGATGAGCGCGTCGTATCTGGACACCGCTATGCTTGCGTATCGTCGACCTGTGCTCGCCTCTTTGCTCTCAATGTCTAGTTCTGGAGTGCGTCCTCTTACAGCGACAGAATACGATGACTTCATCACTAAAATGGGCACTGATCCTTTTCATACCAACTTTGGCAGACCGCAATCAGTATGGGCGCCCACTATTGTGTCTATGCTGGAGTATACTGTCGCTTCTGCAGCTGTTGCCAATAATGCCCATCTCGCCTATCAGCTTAGTACACTGGCAGTCTGCACGTTTTCTCCAGCAGAGGATTTCCTTCCCGCCGCGTGGACCGCAGCAGCCGTGCTCATCCATCTGGTTGGAAACCTCGCTGCCAGATTGAAGATCTCTGTCAAAGATGCAGAGGGAGAGAAAAACAATCGGGACAAGCTATCACACAGAGTCTGGGCTGAGCTTACACCTACTCCCTGGCAGAATAAACTCGAGGTCAAAACAAATCATAAGCATAATGGCTGGTTTTTGGTCCTGGTATCCGCTCTCTACATTGGGGATGCGCTGCAGGCTTTCTGTGGGACTCTGATCCTTTCAAGCTTGGTATTTATAAGTGTTAGGGACTCGGCTATCATTGTGATTCGGTTAATGGCAAGTGCTCTTTTTGCCAGGGGTATTCTTATCTATGAGTTGGCTGGGTTTAGGACGGAAAGAGACGAGAGTGATGCATCTGAAAAGCCTCAATACTCGGCGGTGGAAACGCAGTAAGTTGTGTTAAAGATGAATGTGATCTCTTGACTCAGATTCTTTGATATCATTTTATCCTCGACTCGAGGTATTTTGTATTATTGACCTTGTGTGATTGCAAGGCCGTTACTCTATATCAATGCTAAACTTTAAACTCCTCCTGTACCTCGTGTACTTCGGGTATCGCAACAATTGTCTCCCTTGACACCATGACCTGCCGGGTCAAAACAATCCCATTCGTCGTGTTTATTTCCGTTTCGCTTCCTGACAAGCTGTCTTTTCTCCTCCTCCTGTTCCAGTATGTCCCTGATCCGATGGTTCCAACTCCCATATTTTGTGCCGGGCGTATAGGTCCTGCTTGGTGGTGTCGTGTTCGCTCGAGGCTACTGAGCATACTCATGTTTGACATTTTTCGTAGTAGGGGTCGAAGGGCTGTGCTAGCTACAACCATGACTGAGATGCATATCTCGGCTGTTGCCCAAATATCTAGAGTATTGTTAGACCTGGAATACTACCGTAAACAAGATGGATTGTGGTAACGTACATATCGAGATGTCATTGCTGACAAAGGTTGTTTGGATAAAGCGTCCAATACTGACGAAGATGGTGATGAGACCGAGTCCGAAGATGACGGTAAGCCCAGCCTTTTTCCGCCTGGAATTTACCCTGAGCTCCTTCAATAATGGCAAGGGATAAAGTACATCTAAAAAAAAAACCGTCAGCCATCGCCTGTTGTCACAAATTACAGCGTCAACATACTCAACACTTCAGAGGTGAAATTCATTGCCCAGTTTATTCTCATGAGCTTCATCGACATGAAAGCCTGGCAGTGCTCTTCATCCGTATCCAACCAATTCACCGAAGGGTCCGGCCCGCACCAAAACGTGTCGCTGAAAAGAGTGACGAGCGAAAAAGATGCCGTAAGACCGGCCAGGGCGTAGAGAAGAGCGCGCATTCCAGGGTGCGTAAAAGGAACGAGGTTGAAGTAAAATGCGATGATGCTGAATTTCGGAAAGTAAATGCCAAAGTCGAAGAAGTAATTCGTCGCAAATCGGATCTGTTGGATTGATGAGTTTTTAGTTCTGGGTATAGTATGAGTGAAAGCAAACCTTTTTAAGAGCCACGTTGGATATTGTAAAATCGTCCATTGCATTCATTCGATATGTCATGGTATCGCAGATAAGCAATCCTTGACATGCTGCCAAACCGGCGAAGAGAAGGTAATCGGCTGAGTATATCTTCGCATTGCGTAGCCAAACTCGCACGTAAACTCGGGCAGCGACGAGGACGTAGGCGATGGTCATAAGACTCCATTCAAAGGACTGTAACCCCCATCAGTATTCGACCCTTTCAATCGATTCGATTCGTCCGTACCATAACAGCTTTGCTGGATATCATCTTGAATATTAATATCGCCGGAGGTCGAGCCTCCCGATCAAAACCTGGGTGTTATTGGGCGTTGCAGATCAACATGGCGTAGCTAGCATTGAAGGAAAAAGGACTGGATTGCGACCGCGACGCAGCTGATATATACTTTGACGCCCAGTGCTGACCGACCGACATGGGCTAATGGTCAGTGCGCTCCTGATGATACGCCACTGAAATCGTCGACGCCCTGAGTTTGAGTCAGGTAGGTTCTGGAGACGGAACCTTACCATGCAATGTCAGCATGTGGATATGAATTTGAGATGTCGATGTTCTGGATCAATCTAAAAGGGGAGAGACCCGTGATAAAGACATTAATTTGTTCAAGATCAATCGCACTACAAAGATACCATGTTCTACAGGCGGAATAGGAAGAACGATCGCTCGATTTCCGGTCCATATCATCGGGTCAAGGATCCTCGGACTCTTATCGACGCCAAGCGCTGCAATCATCTTTACAAGACAAGCTAGTAAACTCTATTCTGTGGCAGAGGGGAATAGGATCGCCGGGTGTACACGCGGAGCATGGGTTAGCGGATTTGGCAGCTGTTTCCGGACATAGCCTTTAGGCTCTCCAGCACGAGATCTGAGCACTGCATTCAATTGGAACCATCACGGTTTAGTGTCTTCATCTCGGGTGTTGTTTATCCCCGTCCGCCGGTCCTGCGGCCCCTGGGACGGGGAGACTTGTGTAGAAACCGCCCAGTAGCTTGCCAACTCCGGCGCTGTTTCAGAGTATGTGATAGGTGGAACCTGTTAGAATTGCGCTGGCAGGAGGTCCGGGATCTGAGTTGCAGCTTGTCTTATTTGCGTAGAAGAATCGCCTTGGAAAATGGTGGTCCTTTCAAGGGGAGAGGATAGCGGAAACATACACCCGGTTCCGATCCCAACTCTAAAGATTGAGGCGTTACAGGGCTGAGATAAAGCATGCCGGTTCGTGCCACATTGAACAACTTTATGTTTCCGATTATTTGATGGTTGCGTTGGCTGTTAATCACAGCCCGTGCTGCTCACTGCGTCTACATGCTTGTCTCAGTTGTACTCGAGCACGGCAGCATCCCAGTATTAGCCCAAGCCTCTTGCAAACGAACCATGGCAGCCGATCAATCACCGTGCTAAGAAGACAATTGAACAGCCCGGTAAATCTTCACAACGAGCCTCCGGTTGGTGTAGCCGAAGATCTAGATCAAACCATGACACATACCTGAGATGCTATCCGGAATCGAGAAGAGTCTTGTCCATACCAGTCCATCGTTTACATCATTGTGGAAATAAATAAAAAACGTAAGCAGACACCGTTTTGGGGCTGGCGGATTTTACTGCTGCTCGGTAATTTCCACCTGAACGACCTGTCATGTTTCAATGGCGCTTTTCCCTTGTAAGTTAGTTGACTGAGTCACATTCACTTCCCTGATTTGCGTTGCATGCCTTGGCACGTAAAAGAGCCAATCTAGCATCACTGATGATAGCTGTGTCTCAGTTTTCTGGTGGACACTGCTATTGTTTAGCGATATCACCACTTTTGACTAAAAGCTTTGCAGGACTAAAATCACCATCACACCTAGTTAAGAAATGGAGCGATGATATCCAGTGCTGCCGAGCAGCATAAAGAATTATGGATATACTAGATATCTAGACACGTTGATTCTAGGTAACCGAATGCAAAGCTCTCATACCGTGACAGTTTACTGATCAAACAAAGAAAATTCGCTTCTCAATGCCGTACCGTGGCCGTTGACAAAGATCCTCACGTGCTAGACTTTCTCATGCATCACTTCCATTAGAGGCCATGCAACCATGTTATATACATAATTCTTGTCATTGGTTCCAACGTTGCGAAAAGGTACTGGATACAAGAATGTTGCGTCTCCCACATTGCCTGAAGTCCATTGGACCAGGTCCCCGGGCGACACCGCGTGGAGGTTGTGGGAGTCCGACTTCGACGCCCTTCCCCCATCACCCCTAATGAAGGTTTTCATGCTCAGACTTAGAAATCCTGGCTCATTGCCTGGTTGAAGTGAGATGAACTCAACAACACCGGCATATAGGACGCACAGGTAAATCCGTCAACAACACAGTAGAGTTGGCACGTGGCACAACAACAACTGGCATAGACTCAGCAGAGTTGGCACGTGGCACAACAGCAACTGGACACTTGCTAAGCTTTCTTGCTTGCTGCCTCTCTCTAGGGCTCTCTCTCTGTGGCTCACTGGCTCACTGATTTCACTGTGGCTCTCTTGGGCTCACTGACTTTGTTCCTCTGGGGCTCTCTCTGGGTTCTTTTTGGCTCTCTGACTCATCAGGGCTCTCTCTGAACGTGGCTTTGTGTGTAATACTGGCCAGTCGACTGAACTCAGCAACTGGCGAATGGACTGCTCAGTTATATCTGGAATTGACTCAGCAGCGTTGGCGAAGGGCTCAATAACAACTGGACGTTTGGCCGATGTGTCTGGCTCTCTCTTCGTGTATGTCTCTCTTCTTCGTCATTGAAGGGTGCGTGGCGATTCGGTGCTAGTATTGTGCCCAATGTGTAACTTTTATCGTGTATTAGATAGCGCCTAGCTTCTAAGCTTCTGACCGATTTCCCCCCTGTCAACGCCAGCAACGTCACGACTTCTCCGTCCTCTTCTTCGATGGTTTGAATGCGATCCATCTTTGTGGTTGTTGTGTTGTGTTGTGTGTTGTGTGTTGTGTTGTGTGTTGTGTTGTGTGTTGTGTTGTGTGTTGTGTTGTGTTGATGTTGGTGGAGGAAGGAGG